>NC_090249.1:18393948-18451448 GCF_037325665.1 Littorina saxatilis
ACCCATTTTTGAAACTCAATTTCAAGCAAAAACACAAGCAAACGTGAAACTAAACGTCTACGAGAACTTAGGAATTTCTAAAGACTTTGTTACATTCAAGGTGAAGGATAGCTTTAATTAACCACAGTGAAATTATGATTACCCCTTAACTTGCACACAAAAATGTACTTCCCTTACCGTCCTACCCATTTTGACCCCAAAAATGTGCTTTTACTCCTGAGAAAAAATAAATAAAAGTGACATAACATTTTGTAAACAATGTTTTTATGTAAGTGCATGGATTGCCTGGGAATGGGAGTGATACACAAGGAAAAGGAGGCGTAAATGCCTTATTTTTTGGAAATAATATGAAACTTGAATGTAGGATATGAGACTTTTGTTCAAGAATCATCACTGAATAAATTAGAAGAAAAACAAATTAAAAATACGATTTTCGAGCTTGAATATCTGAGTTCAATCATGCTTTTGTAAACGCTGTTTATGTATTTTCTTGGGTAGATGTCAATAGGACGAATGATCTATTTTCATTCTACTTCCTGTTCTGAGGGCTGGCGGAAAGGGGAGGGGGGGTACTCCATGCAGCCTTAACTTTGACTGCACTCACAATGAAGCTTGAATTAACTACTCTGCTTAACTAACCTAAACTGTAGGCCAACTAATTCATAAGCGAATTTCAGTTTTAGGCTTCGCACACGAATTGCATGTGTACCAAACAATATGACTGATATGTTCTCTCTGTTTCTTTGGCTGAGCTTATGATAACAAAAAATAATAATTTTTATTGCACGATTTTGTAGTATCGCACTCAGTTTGCAACACACACTCTAATCTTACGTAATATCCCCTCATGTGTGTGAACGCACCTGAATTGTACCAAACTTTCAGTGAATTTGTAGTATCATACTTACTTTGCACCAAACTGTTTGATCGCACCTAAATTGTACCAAACTTTCAGTGAATTTGTAGTATCATACTTACTTTGCACCAAACTGTTTGATCGCACCTAAATTGTACCAAACTTTCAGTGAAATTATAGTATCACACCCCAGTTTGCACCAAACTCTTTAAGCTTACAAAACACCCGCACATATTTAATATAAGTGAATTTGTAGTATCACACTCAGTTTGCACCAAACACTTTAAGCTGACGTAATATCCCCTCGTTTTTTTAACCGCACCAATTAAATATAAGTGACTTTGTAGTATCACACTCAGTTTGCACCAAACATTGTACGAGAGTTTTTTCCCGATTTGTTTGACCGCACCAAAACTGAACCGAAGTGTTAGCGCGTGTTTTGGAACTCACCACAAACTGTACGTAGGGCTAGCGTTCCCTCGATTTGTTTGAGTGCACTTACATAGCACCAAAATATAACCTAATTTGTGAAAATGCACTCAGCTTGTACTAAAAAAAGGTACGCGCCAAAGACGACGTTGCCGTGTTGTAACAGCGCACGCACTTTGAGTATAATACCAAACAAAACTCTTACTTGTTGTATTCCACCCATATTGTACTAAAACTGTCCAGACATTGCACAATCTAAAATATAGATAAATATAACGCTGACTCCTTTCTATTTTTGGGTATGCCTGAGAATCGACCCCAGGAAAAAAAAATGCAAGATATCCAGGACTCGAAGGTGTGTAACCTTTGTATTATTTTGTAATATTGCATCCCATGTTCCCCACACATGTACCATAACGTTACATTCGCTAGTGAAATCACAACCATAAATTTACCAGAGTTGTACATTCTTGTCGGCATAAATTTGAAGAATCAATTTGCAGGTGAACTGCACGGATATTGAAACTTAAGAACAGTGTTCTATTTGAATTCTGTGATAATACATAACCTGTAGTTAACTGATCATTTCCGGAAGAAGAAGAAATTCAATTCTCGATTGCAGACAATGGCTTTAAACAAATATTGTTTTCTCGGCGGCCGCTTTTAGTGTGTTAGCCTACTGGTCCAGTTTTGAAAATTTAAGGAGGTTAAATTTCAATCGGTCAGACCGAAGATTTCATATTTTACGTGACAGGTAATTGCTCTTTTTTCACAGTAAATATGACAAAACAAGTATTGTTTGTTTTGTTTCACAGTAAAAATTACCAAAAAAGTATTTCTCTTTTTTCAAAGTAAATAATGACAAAACCACCCTGTTCGGTGTTGTAACTGAGCGATACGAAACAACACGAGTCAGGTTGTAAGCTTGACCCGGGCCAATTTGAAAAGGGAAAAGTGCTGTCACAGTGCGTTGACTGTCTTCTTTATTCACACCCAAAATGCACCGAGATCAAGCAACTGTTTTTTTGCACCTAGAATGTACCGAGCGGTAACAAAACACGTTCCAATGTCAACTCCACACTCAAATCGCACCGAAACATGAACAAGTGGGGTGATTCGTGCAAATACACATTTACATGACCTTTCAGGAACAAAGATGACAACGAGTATAAAAGACATGCGGAGTTTTACCACAGAAAATCATTTGATTAAACAGTAATTACTGCTCTCGTTATCTGATTTTTGACTGTGGCACCTATAAAAGGCTTCACGGGAGAGGTAATAACTGGCTTACACCCTCCCGACATTTAAATTTTGGAATCTTGGCTCTTGGTAAGTATATTTTTTCAATTCAACATTTTTACAAGTTTGAGCAAAACTGGTAGTGTGTTGGGAAAGGGAACCATTTCTCTTATCAGTCAGTGTCAAGTGACAATTCTGTTCTAACCGTAAGGAGGTGTTGATCGACAGAAAAATTCAAACTGTCCACTTCACATTCATTCTCAGCGGCGAGTGCAATCGCGACGTCAGAATTGACGAAAAGTGAACTAGCACAGGATGTTCCGACAGGGTTTTTCACAGAAGTAGTTATTCCTGTATACAATTCTATGCAAGATGTCTTCCATATTTCAACAGTATTTCATATTTGTTTCTCAATTCAACATTCAATTATTCATTTTAAGCCTACAAGGCGGTAACGTATGCATCGGTAACGTAAGGCCTAAAAAAAAAAATAGGTGTGGTTACGGTAACCCGACCTACCCTATTTTTAGGGGCCGACCCTATAACTTTTTATTACATTTGTCAAAAAAACAAAAAAACCACAAGAAAACGAGTGCAGAAAACGCAATGAAAGCGAAAGCGCCCGAGTCGCACACTTATTTCCCTGTCAAGTAGGTTTAATTTGTACACATTAGAAAAAAAGTTTTAAAAAAAAAAAGTGATTGCCTACCTTCCTACCCTATTTTTTTTTTACTATGTTACCGTAACCACACCTAATTTTTTTTTAGGCCTTATGTCTCGCCCTTTACTTTGATTGACGGTACCAAAAACCACGGTGGCGCAGCTGAAACCACGTAGCCTAACAAGGGAGATCATCCAAGACACTTTTCCCAATGGCGTCCCCGAAAGCTCAGGTGCAGATGGTGTACAAGAACTGTGCACGAGCTCTCGGTGAGGGGCCTCATTGGGACGACAGGACTCAACACCTCATCTTCATCGACATCCTCAACCGTGAGGTGCACCGCTGGGACCCCACCACTGGCAAAGATGAACTCAGGCGTGTCGGTGAGATGTCAAACTTTGCATCATCTTATTTCTTTCGGGGCGGGGGGGGGGGGGGGGGCGGGATAGGGGTTAGGGGTTTGATTTTGCCGTGTGTTTGTGTGTATGTGTGTGTGTGCGTTCGTGCGTGCGTACGTGCGTGTGTGCGTGCGTGCATGCGTGCTTGCGTGCGTGCGTGTGTGTGTGTATGTGCTCGTGTGTTTTATACTGCTGAATATTTCTTCTTATTGTAATTTTGTGAGCAAAAAAAGCCCTACTCAGGCATATGTAGCAATAGCAATACATGTGAAATTGCAGTTTGTTATTTAAAAAAATGTCATTCCACAGTCACTCAGTTTAATCCTAACTATTAATTCTAGTCAAAAACAGGACAACATACGCATAGAGAACCACGCTAATATGCTAATCAAATGATACTTGGTATTTGAACAGACGACACGGTAGGAGTGGTGGTGCCTCGTCGCAAGGGAGGCTATATCTTGGGGTTGGGAAGACGATTTGCTTCCCTTGACTGGGACACAGGAAAAACAACGACTATTAAGGAGGTATGCAGCGTTTAGTTTGTCCACTTTTGTTTAGTTGCATGACTGTCTGACTGTCTGTCTGTCAGCTTGTCGGTGGTTTTGTCTGTGATTCTTTTGTCTATTCTCCCCCTCCCAACCCCACCACCTCCTCGCTCTTTTGTCTATTCTCCCCCTCCCCGGCCCAACACCACCACCTCCTTGATCTTTTGTCTATTCTCCCCCTCCCAACACCACCACCTCCTCGCTCTTTTGTCTATTCTCTCCCTCCCAACCCCACCACCTCCTCGCTCTTTTGTCTATTCTCCCCCTCCCAACACCACCAACTCCTCGCTCTTTTGTCTATTCTCTCCCTCCCAACCCCACCACCTCCTCGCTCTTTTGTCTATTCTCCCCCTCCCAACACCACCAACTCCTCGCTCTTTTGTCTATTCTCTCCCTCCCAACCCCACCACCTCCTCGCTCTTTTGTCTATTCTCCCCCTCCCAACACCACCTCCTCGCTCTTTTGTCTATTCTCCCCTTCCCAACACCACCACCTCCTCGCTCTTTTGTCTATTCTCCCCTTCCCAACACCACCACCTCCTCGCTCTTTTGTCTATTCTCCCCCTCCCAACACCACCACCTCCTCGCTCTTTTGTCTATTCTCCCCCTCCCAACCCCACCACCTCCTCGCTCTTTTGTCTATTCTCTCCCTCCCAACCCCACCACCTCCTCGCTCTTTTGTCTATTCTCCCCTTCCCAACACCACCACCTCCTCGCTCGTTTGTCTATTCTCCCCCTCCCAACACCACCACCTTCTCGCTCTTTTGTCTATTCTCCCCCTCCCAACCCCACCACCTCCTCGCTCTTTTGTCTATTCTCCCCTTCCCAACACCACCACCTCCTCGCTCTTTTGTCTATTCTCCCCCTCCCAACACCACCACCTCCTCGCTCTTTTGTCTATTCTCCCCCTCCCAACACCAACACCTCCTCGCTCTTTTGTCTATTCTCCCCCTCCCAACACCACCACCTCCTCGCTCTTTTGTCTATTCTCCCCCTCCCAACACCACCACCTCCTCGCTCTTTTGTCTATTCTCCCCCTCCCAACACCACCACCTCCTCGCTCTTTTGTCTATTCTCCCCCTCCCAACACCACCACCTCCTCGCTCTTTTGTCTATTCTCCCCCTCCCAACCCCACCACCTCCTCGCTCTTTTGTCTATTCTCCCCTTCCCAACACCACCACCTCCTCGCTCTTTTGTCTATTCTCCCCCTCCCAACACCACCACCTCCTCGCTCTTTTGTCTATTCTCCCCCTCCCAACACCACCACCTCCTCGCTCTTTTGTCTATTCTCCCCCTCCCAACACCACCACCTCCTCGCTCTTTTGTCTATTCTCCCCCTCCCAACACCACCACCTCCTCGCTCTTTTGTCTATTCTCCCCTTCCCAACACCACCACCTCCTCGCTCTTTTGTCTATTCTCCCCTTCCCAACACCACCACCTCCTCGCTCTTTTGTCTATTCTCCCCCTCCCAACACCACCACCTCCTCGCTCTTTTGTCTATTCTCCCCCCCCCCTCCCCAACACCACCACCTCCTCGCTCTTTTGTCTATTCTCCCCCTCCCAACACCACCACCTCCTCGCTCTTTTGTGTATTCTCCCCCTCCCAACACCACCACCTCCTCGCTCTTTTGTCTATTCTCTCCCTCCCAACACCACCACCTCCTCGCTCTTTTGTCTATTCTCCCCCTCCCAACACCACCACCTCCTCGCTCTTTTGTCTTTTGTCTATTCTCCCCCTCCCAACACCACCACCTCCTCGCTCTTTTGTCTATTCTCCCCCTCCCAACACCACCACCTCCTCGCTCTTTTGTCTATTCTCTCCCTCCCAACACCACCACCTCCTCGCTCTTTTGTCTATTCTCTCCCTCCCAACACCACCACCTCCTCGCTCTTTTGTCTATTCTCCCCCTCCAAACACCACCACCTCCTCGCTCTTTTGTCTATTCTCCCCCTCCCAACCCCACCACCTCCTCGCTCTTTTGTCACGGTCTCGAATAGCAGCTAGCATCTGCTGAAGGGACATTAAAACCCAAAAACCAATCGCTCTTTTGTTGATGCGGTTGCTTGGAGTCTGTCTATCACTTCGTATACTCTTGTTTTTCAAAACGACTTAACTGCTTTAGCCAATCATCTTTTTTCTTTAAAATCGAGTATAGATCCTGATTTTCATATAGAAGGCCATTGTCCTTCAAGCGTTGATGTATGGAGCTCTTCCTGCTCCCGGATGTCCAGCCATTTGATAAGCATTCCGACACGCAATGATTTGGAAGAAAAAAAAATCTGGCGGCGTAAAAACGATCATACACGTAAAAACCCACTCGTGCAAAACCATGAGTGAACGTGGGAGTTTCAGCCCATGAGCAAAAGAAGAAGAAGAAGAACCCAGCAAGAGTAACGATCATCTCATCGTACTAGCTGCTTCAAAAAGAAACAAGTAAGCAGAATATTCCACCCGTTGTCCATGGCTGCCATCAGGATCAAGAGAAGCCTCTACAATGCTTCTGCTACGCAACAGCCCCATAATGTTTCTTTATATTCAGCAGAAGTTTGCATCTCCTGACCATGGAAGTTGCTGTGTATAATTTACATCTAATTTCGTTCACGACACATACACGCATTATTGTAAATAAAATTAGATTAGATTGTGCTGTAAATGGATTGGAATCATGAATAGATTTTATTTTATTTAGATCTTAATTTTAATCAGATTTTGACTTTAGTCATGTTGTACGTAATGTTAATCAAATTTTGATTTTGATACCATTTTGATTTCAGTTGATTTAATTTGGTGAATTATTGTCGTCACCACAGGTAGGACCAGAGAATCCGAGGCCCTCCACGGCAGAACTGCCGGACCCATCCGCCGCCAACCGTTTTAACGACACCGGCAACCGCTTCAACGATGGCAAGTGTGACCCCATGGGGCGACTCTGGACAGGTGACACTGCTCATTTCATTCGTTTCTTTCTTCTCAGTTTTTAGCATTTATTTTGGGAATTTCAAACTTCGTGATTTCGTAAATTAATACAGTTATGATTGTCTGTAATAAGATGCGTACTACGTGGATAATTTCTTAAATGGATGACAAGTCATGAACCTGAGTTCGTAATTTCGTAAATATAAATGCAATTATGTGTTTTTCGAATTAAAGATTCATATCAAGGGTGTAATCTCTTAAATGGATGACAAGTCATGAACCTGTGTTAGGAAACGCTGCCGTTGCTGAACTTTGGTTCAGTTTTGTGTGTTGCATGTAGTTGACTTATTTGTACTTTGTGGGAAAGTACTGATATTATATTTTTTGTAAACACAATATTTATGTTTGGACGAGAATGCAGGTGAACTTTCTAGTCCTGTCAAAACAAGTTGTTTACCACGTTGTTTTGAGTCGTGGGTTCGTGGCGTTCGCTCGGATTAAGTGCGTCGGCACTCACAGAGAATGTCACTATTCTAGTCCATGGACAGTTCATCTAATTTTAGTTGTATCATGTTCGGTCTGGAATATTCTCGAGATTGAGTATTTACTATATAGGCCAGCGCGATTTGTATATTAAAGAAGCTTCTACTTTGAGTTCTGCTATGATGTGCAGTTGTATGTATGGAATGCTAAATAAATCCTCGAACTCAATTTGACGAGTTTTTGTCTGCTGCTGTGAAGACGGGCCACGTAGAATAAAAGAACACAACTATACGACATTTGAGAACTTCGTCAATCTCAAGTGTCGTGTAACAACTTGACTTCGTAATTTCGTAAATATAAATACAATTATTATGTGTTTTTCGAATTAAAGATCCGTATCAAGGGTATAATACCTTAAATGGATGACAAGTATTGAGCCTGCGCCTTGTGCAAGACAATTTCAATTTCCCGAGTGTCGTGTCACTGTACACGCTTGTCTGCCCGCTTAGTCTTCAGTCACATGTGTATCCTTCCCTGAAAGCTTACATTCTTAGTGATTTTGGAAGCCTCGATGAAGTCAAGATGCCGTAAAGCCCAACAACCTGTACACCATATCGACGTTAATTTGCTGCGGGTAAAACAAAGGACTTTTATCAGAGAAGCAGTGTTTCCGCTACGCACTTGTATTTCAGCTAAACAAACTATTCCCAATTCTCCCACCAGGGACCATAGGGCCGTTCGGGCCGGGTGGCTTTGTGGCCGGCTCTGGGTGTCTGTACAGTCTCAACGTGGACAGGACGGTGACCCTGCGTCACTCCGGCGTGGACCTGACCAACGGGATGGCCTTCTCCAACGACAACGCCACCCTGTTTTACATCGACTCCACGCCTAAGAACATCTACGCCTTCGACTACGACCCGCAGGCCGGCAACCTCAGTGAGTGTATCTGTCGTCTACTTTGCACCTTCGTGCAGCCCTGAAAGTGGCGAGTATTTTACTCGCCGTGGCGAGCAGAAACATGTAACTGGCGAGTAGAAATGTTCATCTACTCGCCAAATGCGAGTAAAGTTGCTGAAACAAATGGTTGGTTTGGCGAGTAAAATTTGCCCTTTAATTGGCTTCTACATTTTGAGAAGCACTAGCCAAAGGCTAATGCACCATTGTTTTGACTTTCAGGGCTGTCGTGCCATTGGTTTTTGTGGGGTTTTATTTGTTTGTTTATTTGTTTGTTTGTTTTGCAGCTGTTAAACTCAATTCCTACTTCGATCTCTTACTTACTGATCTCTTCCATTTTGGAGGCTGACTGAATGTCGAAGAATCACGTGCACCTGAGCCCAAGACTCCCCCCACCTGCCAGATCCAGCCTTGTGTATAATAACGCATTTCAATCGTCACCTGGATGTTTGTCCCCTGAGTAATGCTATGTGGAGCTAACAGTCAATTTTCCATCTTTGTGTAAAAATGGACATTAAAAGGGTTCTTATCTTATCTCAGTATTGTTTCATTCCTTGACGTTGCAGGCAGTGAGAGAACAGTGAGGCAGTTCGAGGACAGCGGTGGCTCCCCCTACACGGCCGAGATCCCGGACAGTATGACTATAGATACTGACGGCAAGCTGTGGGTCGCGATGTTCAACGGTGGCAAAGTTCTCAAACTTGACCCCGAGACAGGTATTCGTAGTGTTGATGTTGTTGCTGGATTTTGATAGAGTTAAGTTTAGTGTGTTTTTAGATTTTTATTATCAGTTACGGAAAAAAAATCCAACACACATGTGACAAAAAACTACCCACTCTTTTCCATATGTCCATACAAAGGAAGGACAGTACTTCATCATTACATAAAACACTTAACGGCGAATGGGCCTACTTACATGGCAAATAATTTCTTTAGTCGATCATGTCGACCTTCTTCAACGTTCAAACCTACTTTGGAATCGATTTTCTTGTAATAACTTGCTGTACATATCTCTTTATGATTTTGTACGCAGGCAAGACGTTGCAGACGATCAATTTTCCAGTGACGCAGACGACATCTGTGGCCTGGGGAGGCCGGAACTTAGATGAGCTTTACGTCACTACCGGTCGTCTGTTTCCGGAAGAAGAGTTCAAGAAGCAGCCGCTAGCGGGGTCACTGTTCAAGGTCACGGGGCTTGGGGCCAGAGGTCGACCTGCTTATCTATATGAGGGCTGAAGTACATCCAGTAGTAAGCCTGCAAAAAGCGTTCCTTTTCGTTTGCACTTAATACATTGTTTGCTAAAATGTATGTTCTGCACGAAATGGAGTGGAACTGAAGTATTGTTTTTTGTATTATTTTAAATAAGAATATTTACATGTATATGCCGCATAATTCATTGCAAAATACTGGACATTTTTTCTCTATATATAATGAGTGATAAATACCACTAAAACGATTATGTATTAATATCAATGTTGTAATATCAAAATCTTTGCACCCGTGTTTGTGTGTGTGTGTGTGTGTGTGTGTGTGCACACGCGAGCACATTTCCAGACAAACTAATATGTCTTGTGTTTTAAAAAGAAACAGAGTGGGGTCAGTTTGTATGTGTTTGTTTTTGCGTACTTGCGTGAGTGCGTGTATGCGTAACATCCAAAAACTGACAAATACGACCACGGAGATTTCTAATTAATGTTTTATTTCCTTCTTGCGTTAAAGAAAGCCAAAACAAGCCGTAAACAAAGCTTTTGCCATTATATAAACATCAAAATTTAACAAAGCTGCAAGAATCTAAAAATTATTTCAATTCTAATGGAAAGAGAAATACACCGGAGTTTCCACAATATTGAACATGAGAACAATTAGCGTAGCATGGTTAAAGCTGTAAATAAACATCATAGTTGGAAAGCATACAAACCAAATTCAAAATGTCTATCTCAAGTTGTAAGCCCTCTTCAGAAATTATGATACGCAAAAGACAATAATAATAATAAGAAAATCAACGAAGTTAAAGACTGTAACCAAAATCACGAGAGAGAGAAAAAGTATGAAACAAAAATGAAAAACATTTGAAAAGGCAATAAAGCTTTTCAGCGCCTTGCCGTCAACAAATTAGTGCAACGTGTTATGTATTATTTCTACAACGCTAAACCTGAAGAAAAGAAAGTGTACCTATCTCGTTTATATCTCTTATTTCCTCTGTTCCTCAATCAGTACCAGTATCTCGCTCTTTTCCAGAAGAAAATATTGTGATAATAACTACATCTAACTGAGTATTAACTGAGTATTCTGTGTCCTTTGTTACTGCTCTGAGAAAGATAAGGCATTATATGCTTCGAAAAAACAACGCATCAAAGACGCATGCCTCTCTCTCTCTGCCTCTCTCTCTCTGCCTCTCTCTCTGCCTCTCTCTCTCTGCCTCTCTCTCTCTCTCTCTCTCTCTCTCTCTCTCTCTCTCTCTCACACACACACACAGACGCACACACATCAAACGCACTCGTATATTAAAAAGATAAAAAGTGTTTTCAATGTCCTCTGCATCAAAAGCAACAACAGTTCATGTCGACAACATTAACATCTCGCACAGAAACCGCAATAAGGGAATTTGAAAACAGACAGTGTTGTACCAACTTGGAAAAAAAAAAGAATAATATGCATTTATCAATATGCGCTGACACAACAAAACTGACAAAAAAAGCATATACACAACAGCGACTTTCGACATGTGTAGCTTTTTACAAACACATGCATGTCCAGATATATTAGTAAAAATGTCAGGGCGAAAATGTGACATATAACAGACATATTCTTGCCACTTACACTACAACAATTTTGAATTGAGATGTTACCGAATGAGAAACAGCAGAATGAGACACCGTGAGGAAAACATGGTGATAAGATGAGTTCCAACAAAACAAAAACAACTGAACAGTCACACGAGAATCATCAATTACCAAATGTCATGTGGCTATGTAAAACATCAGCAAAAAATTTACACAATTGGACGCAAAACAAGACAGCTTTGCTGTATACCTTTACTTCAAAGACGAATTAATTTGAAAGAATGTATATATTTATAAATCACAATTTTATTTTTCCTGTCATGCATGTGACAGCTGCACAAAGCATGGACAGTGAAACATCTAAAAATCCATGAAAAAAACAAAAACTATAATTTAACCACCATTAAACTTTTATACAATGATCAAAGTTCAGCTCAAGGGCTGTTTTTGTGCATTTCTGTGAAGTTGATCAGATACCTTTTAAAAGTAGATTGTTTTTATTAAACAGCCCATTCCA
This sequence comes from Littorina saxatilis, assembly GCF_037325665.1. Taxonomy (NCBI): domain Eukaryota; kingdom Metazoa; phylum Mollusca; class Gastropoda; order Littorinimorpha; family Littorinidae; genus Littorina; species Littorina saxatilis. The sequence goes on from NC_090249.1 coordinate 18,405,739, forward strand.
ATCCCTTTTAATAACAGCTATTTTTTACATGCCACCACATAGAAAATGAAAGACAATTTTCAGACAAAAGTCGCTTTCATTGGTTTCATGAAAAAGTTCAATTGGAAAGATCGATAAAAAGTGCCTTGTCTAACACAACTTCGCATTCTCTTCAACAGACAGAGACAACGCTGACACGTTATAAACACCACAATTATTTGTGAAATTAATTGCCCTATACATCTTGGATTAAAAACAAACCTACGGCCGGATTCACGGTCATTAATTGCTTCAAGCTCAAAACATTCAAAAAGTTAATTAGTGGAATTAAACATCGCACCATATCTATTCTAGCGCCTTTTCTAGCACACTGTTACTCATAGCATGCTCAAAATTGTGACAAAACGCCCAGACAATAGTCTGATCAAACTCTTCATTCGGATAAAATGAAGCATCTGGTCCTACGTTCCAGAGAATGTTGGGTTCTGTCAGGTCAGCTGGATTATTTCATGACGTTGGTCCTCTTCTTACTTAAAGCTTGTGGTGTGGTCTTTCACTTCAATAACCGTTTGATTACTTTAGTTTGTGTTAAGTACATTATCAAAACTGACATCGACACTAAAATGAAATAGTTGTGATTATCAGCCGTGACTTCTCATGCAAAACGATTTTGAAAGATGGAATACTGAAATGAACAATTTTGATTTCTACATAGGTTATGTCAAAAGATGATGATAGTGGGTTCAATTTCAAAAAAATTATTTTTATAACCAAATAATTTTAGATGATTTGTTTAGCATGATGATATACTTCTGTAAGTTGCTTTGATGATCTTCTTATATATGAATGGTAATGATGGGACCCTTTGGGCTAAGCAGTGCATGATGTACCAAACAGATAGATGGAATCAAACAGCTCTCATGATTGTGGGAGATACATAACAAAAATCAAAACAGGAAAACAACGCTAGCGCTAGTTATGAAGAAAGCATCAATGACGAGATGAGTGAATGATGTCATCCTTGACACTCCCTACTTGAAATCGTCAGATTGCAAGCATGTTATGAGACAGACAGATTTGTGTTTTGACGAGTATTGACCAAGAAATTCACATTTTATGAGCCACTTTTTACACTACATGTATCAGTGTTCAGAGACATATATCTGGGTTCAGGAAAGTGTAATTCTCCCTTCCTCTTTCACCATGCAAGAACTTGCCATATTAAGTCCGCCGTCACAGATATAGTCATGTCTCCCATGCGAAAAAAACTACAGACTACGTTGGTATTTGACAGTTTCTGTCGGTCTTTTGAAAGACGCCCCACTTGGTCATCCCAACTCGGTTATGGCGGTCAACTGTAACCGTTTGATGAAGAAACGTTCAATGTTCACCTTGATTTAGCTCAAGGCTACAGACTGATCGACCTTATTCATCTCCGCCTCACCTTGGTTATAAACAGGGCGAGGACAGGTGCGCGAAGTGCGTGCTTGACTAAGTAGCAATGTAGAAGGCGACGATGAAGACCAGGTCTGAGGTGCACGAGACAGTCACCACCCAAACGGGAGCCACCACGCAGTGTTGGATTGGTTGAAACTGAGATGTGTTGTGATTTCAACGAATCAGAACCCGCGGTTTGGAAGGCACCCACTTTCGGTTCGTGCACCTCAACCCTGAGGCCCAACCGGTGGTGGTTCTGATGAGACCGGGGTGCCAGTTCACGATGCTGTTCATCTCCGCTTTACCCTGGCTATAAACGAGGCGAGGACAGTATTCCGTATTCATTCTCATGCTCAATATATGGCTGTTGACTGGTTTGGTAGGGTGACCATTGATGGAATTGTTTCTTGCTAATGTTAACACTGTTGCCGTTGTGAGCTGGGGTAAGCTTAATTGATTGAGTGCGTGTGTCTGCAGGAGGACCCGACACTGGTTGATATTGTTTTTGCTTAGGGAGGGAAGCTGCTTGCCCTCTGGCGTCCTGAGAAAGGTTGTTGAATCCGTAGGCAGAATGATATACAGAATGAATTCATTTCTTTCATGAAGGGCTCTTAACTACTGATGCCTTCGGACCTAGGTTTGTGTTATGTCAGTTGGATGTGAAGGAATTTTCACTGTCTAACTAAGTAAGCGTTGTGTCTGGGCCTTGATTTTGAGATTTGAGTTCCAAAGGTGCAGTCATTGACATGCCCCCATATGTAGCTGCTGGTTGTTTGCTTGCGGCGACAATCGCAGAATCGTGTTCATTGTTGCGTGATATCGTGATCCGGGCGTCGCTGCTAAAGTTTTGCATGTGATGGAGTGAGTGTGTGTGTGTTATCAAAACAACTACTGGATACCTTAGTCTTTGCGACCTCAAAGTGCCAGCGTTCTCATGCTCCAAGCATGGCTGTTGACTTGGTGAGTAGCTATAGGCCAGCAGTGGCTACAAGATATTTTTGTTGTACTGATAAATCAAGCGCGACTGCTGAAGCTGTGAGTGGCGGGGTGGGGTGGGGAGGGTGTTGTTGGGCGGGGAAGAGAGAGGGGGAAGGGTGGGGGGGGGTGTTGTTGGGCGGGGAAGAGAGAGGGGGAAGGGGGTTACCGATGCAGTGGGTGCGTCTGTTGAAGGAGTTACCACTGGTTAGCTTGTTCTCGCTTGAGCTGAAAAAAACTGAGTTTTTCCAACGCAGTCCGCCCTTGCAAGTAAGTGTGACTGCTGGCTGTTTGTGATCAAGCGGCGACTGTTTCATCATCTCCACATCTAGACGTGGCTGGCGTAGTTGTGGAAGGGGTTGTCGATGGAGTGGGTGTGCCTGTTGAAGGAGCTGCCACTGGTGAACTTGTTCTTGCCCAAGGAGGCGGACTGCGTGCTGCCGGAGCCAGTCGTGCTGGGTCTCCTCTTCACCTTCATCACGCGGCGGTACTCCTTGCGAGCCTGTAGTAATAATAATAATGAACCGTTATTAATCGCCCCTTCTCGCCATAAAATAACTATCCCAGAGCCCAACAAATATCCAAAATTATACAATGCCAAAAAACAAACTCCAAAACACTGAGTTACGTCCTATACATACATATTTATATCCTCAACAAAGATTGTTTGTTACACCGCTTACTCGCATGTGCAAGACGAGAACGTTGTATGATTTAAACAATTGATTTTAGTCATTTTAGTTGCATGCTTCACCCGAAAGCGGCGAATGTGGAAAGGTCTAGATTTCTTTCTTTCTTTCTTTCTTTATTTGGTGTTTAACGTCGTTTTCAACCGTTCAAGGTTATATCGCGACGGAAGGTCTAGACTGGCAGTGTAACACCAAAGTTTTTTTGTCGTTTGGTGTCACTGTAAATTACGTGTCTGAAACTGACAATTATAAACACGCTAAGGTCCACACAGGCAATTTTTCAATTACACCAAACATTCTTTACCTATTAGGAAAAAAAATGACTGTTTACGGTAACATAGGCCAAAAAAAATAAGGTCGGTAGGTCGGGATTTTTATTTTTTTTTATTTTTTTTTCTCCAAAAAAACATATTTTTAAGTTATTTTGCCAAAAAACAAAGACTTTTTTTTCCCCCCAAATGCCAAAAAAATTCAAGGGTCGCGCGAAAAAATAGGATCGGTCGGGATACCGTAAACAGACTATTTTTTTGTTTGTCCTTTAAAGGCTGCCATATTCGTAGCGTTCATTCATTAATTCATATTGTTTACATGTGCCAATAATGTTATAAAACTGTACCTAAGGGGATATAATAACGATTGGCTGTAGCTTTCGAACACAGAAAAAATTATTTCAGTATTGCAAAGTGGTGTTGATAGTGTCGAATGTAAACAGAACAGTCTCAAACGCCATCTTTGGTTTACAAAACGTCACGAAGTGACGTCAACGGTCTAAAAATAGCCCAAGTCCTGGAGAACTGTTGCTAAACAATGCAAGAAAGAATTAATTATTTCTCGTAATTGGTAAGGACTTCAAACCTAAAACTTTGCAGGAAGCTTAATTTATACATCCCCGCAACGATGGGAAAAGCCCTGGGCGTTATGGTTCAGACAGGCAGTTTGTAGTAACGTAAATCATTTTTGTCTGTTAGTGTTCATGTTAACTGTCTGCCTAAAACAATATCAAATGCTTTATGATCCAGACAGGCAATTCACAGTAACACCAAACATGTTTTGTCTGTTGGTGTTAGTGTAAACTGCATATCTAAATTAATTGTAATCGCTTAAAGGTCCAGAAAGGCAATTTTTTGTCTATTAGTGTTCCTGTAACAGTAAACAATTTAAAATGCTTTATGTTCCAGACAGGCAAGTTACAGTATCACCAAACATTTGTGTTTTTTGTCTGTTGGTGTTTCTGTAAACTGCCTATCCAAAATGCAAATAACAGTAACAGCAAACTGTTTTGGGTTTTTTGTTTGATGGTAATACTGTAAACAGTATGTCTAAAACTCTTGTAAACGAGGCTCAAAGGTCCACCCACCTTCTTGTTGAGGAGACAGTGGAAGACGAAGATGAAGAGGCCCTGCGTGGAGTTGAGGATGGTGAAGACGTAGGCCACGGCCACGGACTGCTGGTTGAGGAAGAAGTAACCCATGATCCATGTCAGACCCAGCAGCACCTCCAACGCCATGGCGCCTTGGATCCACGTCCTGCTCACAACAATACAGAGGAACCCCCCTTTTAACTCATTGTCTCCCAGGTACGGATATATCCGTTCCCACTCATATGGCTCTATCTGACCCGGTACGGATATATCCGCTCAGACTGTTAGCTTCAGTCGCTTCCTGTAACGTCCATCTAACGCCTGCATTCCAGCGTATTGATACACAGTTACTACACCGTTACTACAATTCCGAGTGACCTGCTGCAGCACAGCTGGTCTCTGCTAAAAAAAAACTTGGTCAACATAGGTGGGGTAGAAAGTGTTAAGACTCCCTCTCTTTCAGGACCTTGTTTCCTCAGACGTTCTGCTCAGTAGTACACTCTGTTGATACGTTACCCTGATTGGACTGCGCGAGACGATGACACCTATTAAGAAACACCAAAAACTTTGCCGTCATTTCGGCAGCATTGCTGACTGTGTTCACGTATGGGGACATCTACTTCCTACACCAACCTTTGTGGCCATTTCGGAAAACTCGCTGAGAAAAAAATCATAGCAACATTGCTGAGAGAGATTCGCCATTTAAGTCATGAACTCACATGGGGAGACAAATACATTGTAATTGCCAAAACCTAGCGTCAGTCAAGCAATAATAATAATAATAATAATAATAATAATAATAATAATAACTCACTTTTCTATAGTCCCGAATTCACAGCTCCACGCGCTTTACAATTCCAATAAACACTCACACACACACACACACACACACACACACACACACACACACACACACACACACACACACACACACACACACACACACACACACACACACGATATACAAATCATGACATAAAAAAATACAAGCACACTAACCCATTATAGCGATACGAAAAAATTACACAGTCAATAACAACAACAACAAAATTCAGCAAGCAAGTGTACTCAGTACTAAAATAAGAATACATGCTCTCTCTCTCTCTCTCTCTCTCTCTCTCTCTCTCTCTCTCTCTCTCTCTCTCTCTCTCTCTCTCTCTCTCCCTCTCTCTCTCTCTCTACCTCGCATAGACCTCTACAAATCGAGCCTAGCCTTCTCGGGAGCTTTTCTCTGGAACTCCTTCCCCCAACAGATAAGAAATGCAACTTCAGTGAAATTGTTTAAGAGACAGTCACGTTCACACATCATTCGTGAATGAAATGTCTTGTTCGATTGTTATTTTGTTGAACATTTTGTACTAGTGTTAACGGATGTGTAGCTAATCTGAGCAACTTCATTCTCAAAATGAAAGGCTTAACTATGTCAATGTAATTTTGTAATTTTTGAGTTCTCCTTATATAATTCCTTAACTGCACATAGTATTGCAATCCATACAATGTATTTCTATATCTTATATGATTGAATTTTTATTTGTTATGTCCGTCTGTCTTTATGTGTTGTATAAAGGACAGGTTGGAAGAATAGGCTTTGCCTAAAACCTTTATCCTTTTGTAATAAAGTTCTGAGTCTGAGTCTGAGTCTGAGTCTCCCTCTCTCTCTCTTTCTCTCTCTTTCTCTCTCTCTCTCTCTCTCTCTCTCTCTCTCTCTCTCTCTCTCTCTCTCTCACGGCGTCCTCCTCTCTCTTTCTTGGGACTTTCAGTACCAATCAGCAAAGATGCAGTAAACCTTCTTCAAAAGGGTTGCACAAGAAAAGTTAACCAACAACCCACGGACATCGCGGAGTCAGAGAAGACAACAAAGTAAGGGCAAAATACATCTGCGCAGTCGTCACTACACTACATGCTGCGATAGGGTTTATGACGAGTACTTGGCCTGTTAATTACCTCCATAATCTGCAGTGCGTGTGCTGTCCTGCTGAAGTAACATAGGTGAGCGCCGGGCCTCACACTAACAAGACCTATACGGAATATAATAATGTGGCCATTTTTGCGTCAAGGAAGTATCAGTGATAGCACATTGTAAAACAGATGAAAAGAAATGGAAACTAGTCTAGGGGTGTATACAACAACCATTTTGACCTCCGTGACTGTTTTCGTAGAAATGGCCACAATTATAGACCTAAGATACACGTGATATTTGCAAAACCAATAAAATATGATTGTGAAGCAGAAGCTGACCTGATTCCCCCAGCAGTGCTCTTTTCCTTGCCGGTGAAGACGTACTCGGAGTGACGACACACCATGGTCATGGCGTAGATCAGGATCACCGAGTTGGCCTGAAACCACACGACATTTTGAAAACACAAGACATTTTACAACGGATTAGAACTATGTTCCTCTAGATCAGGATCACCGAGTTGGCCTGAAACCACACGACATCTTGAAAACAAAAGACTTTTTACAACGGATTAGAAATATGTTCCTGTAGATCAGGATCACCGAGTTGGCCTGAAACCACACGACATCTTGAAAACAAAAGACTTTTTACAACGGATTAGAACTATATTCCTGTACATAAGCCTGATAAGGATCAGAGATTTTGCCTGAAAGGACACATTTTGAAAACACAAGACATTTTACAATCGATTGCAACTATGTTCCTCTAGATCAGGATCACCGAGTTGGCCTGAAAGAACACGACATATTGACAACACAACACATTTTACAATTGTTTTCAACTGTGTTCCTGTAGATCAGGATCACCGAGTTAGACTGAAATAACACGACATATTGACAACATACGACATTTTACAATTGTTTTCAACTGTGTTCCTGTAGATCAGGATCACCGAGTTAGACTGAAATAACACGACATATTGACAACATACGACATTTTACAATTGATTATAACTGTGGCGTATCTAATAAAGTTGGGGGCGAGGGGGATACAGTGGTAGTTGGGGTGGGGTGGCTGGGGGTGTGTGGAGGAGGTATAGGAGTTGGCGACATGGTAAGGGGGGGGGGGGGGAGATAAGAGGAATACAGTAGGGGAATAGGGTCAAATAGGTGTCTATGTGACCCGATATTGTTTTATTTTTGTCTTCAGTTTTCTCCATTCTTGAAGTTTTTATTTTGAAATGGCCACCCACATTTAAACCAAACATCACTCGCAGCTTGCATTCTTCGCTGTAGATCAACGACCCCCTCTCCCTTCTCACGTTATTCACACTACTAGTGCGGATGACGTCATAGGCAAAAGGGGATCGTTAATCCACAGCGAAGAGTGCAAGTGAACGTACACGTCACACCCGCCCTATCAACCATCTTCCGAGTGTTTATCACAACATCATCTTGAAACCAGATGGTGGCTACATTCAGCAAAGATGTCCACCCACCGGGCGCTGACACAACTTTTTTCAACTTTTTAGCAAGATTATTCTGCTGATGCAGCAGTGCACTATTAGAGCACTGACGTTTGTTTATTTGTAAAGGTGGTTTTGTTTTCGTAAGTTTATTCTCCATGATAGACAAAACGCAGCAGTGTGCTAATAGAGCATTGAACCCTGATTTATTTGTTACTCTTTTTCTTCATTGGTTTAATTTCCTGATAGATGAAAATGCAGTGTGCTATTAGAGCACTGAACCCTGTTTTATTTGTTAATGTTTTTCTTCACAGGTTTATTTTCCTGATATAAAAAAAAAACGCAACAGTGTGCAATAAGAGCACTGACCCCTGTTTTATTTGTTATTTCCTCCTTTAAGTTTATTCTACCATAGAACAAAACACAACATGCCAGGGGTGACGAAAGACAAAAGACTACAGGGGCGATGAGGATAAAATCAAAGCGCTACGTGCTTCACCGGGTAAACTACAGGTCTCATCTGAGCCATACAATCTATAGCACTCAACAAGCAACCCGGAAGAATCTTTTCTTGCGAGCTCTGTTCTCTACTGTAAAAGAGAGAGAGGGAGGGAGAGAGAGAGAGAGAGGGGGGGGGGGAGAGGGAGAAAGAGAAAGGGAGAGAGAACAAAAACGGTACGTAATTTATCCGTCGTTACTTAGGTCTCCAAAACAATTTCTAATTTCTAATTTAAATGTTGATTTATCTCGTGCCAAGTAGGGCTCTTCTCTTTTGAATAAACACGTGTCTGGTCGAATACACAGTTTACGCAGCAATAACGCCATCCAGTGCAAACTTTAAGAGAGTTCAAACCCAGGAGTCGATAAGATCCGTTTTGTTTTTCACTGCGGCGAAGTTTACTTTTTAGCTCACGTAAGTGTAGCCTATGCGATGGTAAACTTTGTCTGTCTGTGCGTGCGTGCGTGCGTATGTATGTATGTGTGTATGTCTGTGGTAGAAACTTTAACATTTTTGGCTAAACACCGAAATACTCATTTCACGTGGTTAATTTTCAAGCACCATCTTCAAATTATTGAAGCAATGATCAACATTGTGTCGGCATGTGTGTAGTTAAAGCGTGTATCCAAAGAAAACGGGTGGTGGGGGGTTTTGAAGGGGTACAAGCAGTTGACTGATTTGTGTCGTGTTTGGCATGTAGACGGCAGGTCAGGTGTCAAGATCAGGTCAGGGGTCGCGCGAAGGATTGTGGTCCAGTTCTCACCTCGCCGATTCGCCGGGGAAGACGATTTCATGTTGTTCGGTTTCTAAGCTCCAGAAAAGTAAATAAAGAAGATACCAAAGGGAGATTTCCTACAATTTGATCTGCACAGCGTGTTTCCAATGTCCACGCGAGGAAGAGCTGTCGAAAGCGCGGCAGTCAGTGTCGATCTTGCAGCCGTATCCTGGTAAGTTCAGAGACAGATCTAGTGTCTCCCACTCTGATAACGTGTCACCTACTGTTAATCCGTTTTGTTTTAATTTCTTTTTATTTCAGCAGACACGGATGTCAAACACAGTGCTAGGCAGTCACCTCTAGTGAAATGAGTTGATCTAAAGTGCCTGTAATGTTTGGATGTCTTTGCTCGTGGTTCGATTTATGTGAATTTCAAGACTTGCAGTAGAGTCTCAAGTTAAGTTTACTCTGCCCGAAAAAAACTGTCCACCATTTACTTGAACATGCAGATATAAGGAAACGGAATGAATCTGTTCTCAAAGTCAAAATGATCACGATTTTTTCCTCAGATTCAAAACATGCACTGTCATGGTTTTGTCTGTACAATTTAGTAAGTCTTAAGTACTTTGCAACAACTTCCTTGAACGTGAAAGACAGTTTTTGAATGCTAGATCTGTATCGCGTTTCATTCCAGACTCGATCCTCTCTTTGATTGTAGATCTACTGTTTGCTGTTTACGCACTATCATATGATTCGCTATGTAACGTTTGGTAAGCTTACCTTGCCACAGCTTTCTTGTCTTTGTTGGCATTTCTGGCTGTGTTGACCGTCAGAATTATTTTAAGAACCAGGCTGCTGCAGTCGACATGTTTCGCATATTGTAGGGTTACCATGCTGCATAGGTAAAGTGGCTTGTATAACCTGACTATTCTGTTTCAAAACACTGTTTATATTTGTGTAGGTTGTAGTCATCATAACTAATCGCATTTTGCCATTTGTTTCAGAAAGGAGGTTAACCTACAACAAGATCGACGCTATGTCAGATATATGCCTCAGCCACATGAAGACTTCCGAATTTAGATCTACTCGGCATGGTGACAAGTCTTGATGAAAAGTATAGGACTGAGGACAGCAGTGGAAAAAGTGCCCACATGGCAGGTACCTAACCTATTACCCTAGTCATTTTATCTGTTTGCCTTCTTTTGAAAATTATACATGGAGTTGATATGATGCGTTAGTTTTAACTGTGTGTGTGTGTGTGCGTGTGTGTGTGTGTGTGTGTGTGTGTGTGTGTGTGTGTGTGTGTGTGTGTGTTTGTGTGTGTGTGTTACGGAGTGAGTGAGTTTGTGTTATGTTACTGTTTGTTGATTTCTTACGGGAGCCTTGAAGGCTTCGCCTCTTGTTTTAAATAGATTGGGAGGATAGAAAAACAAACTATGCCGCAAAGCAAAGGGATAAAATCAGTGCTGGGCGGAAAAGATCTAGCACACTAGCAAATATAACACACCTACACGCCCACACGAACACATTGCGCACGCTCGCTCTCTCTCTCTCACTCTCCATCTCTAACACACACACACACACACACACACACACACACACAATGACACACCTGTTCATACGCAGGCAGACAGAGAGAAAAACAAAAGCGCGCACGCACGCACGCACTCACTCACGCACTCACTCACTCGACGTACTCACTGTCTTTCTGTCTGTGCACTCACGAACATGAGCCCTTCTCGTTCTTGAAAAATATACACACACGCACACATCTCTTACACATTTCTCAGATTCAGAAAATGAAATACTTACAAACAAGATGACTGCCACGGGACCGGCAAAACTCCAGATGAAATGCTTTTCGGTGGTCAGCCAGCAACTGAAAAATGTCATTTCATTTCATGTCATTTGCATCACTGTATCGTCCCACTGCTGGGAAACTGATTCGGGTCGCTTCCTCCCAGTGGAAAGCTAGCAGCAACAGAGTCGCAATACCCAGGTGTGTGCGTGTTTAGGTGTAACTTATGACAGAATGACCGAGGTCTTTTACGTGCCACAGTGGTGGAACATGGATACAGTCTCTGAATCTGAAAGTTGACAAGTCCAGTACTCTACCAACTGAGCTACCGGGCCCCCAAAAAACATTGCGTCAACCATAAGCAATTGACTGTGCTCGGCAAGGCCGAAGGGGTATTATCACATGACCAGTGCAACATTGACAGCGTCGAGTTTTCTGATCCACCCTAGAGAGAAGGTAATACAACATACCGTTTACCAACCATCAATGCGGGGATGAGGATTAAACTGCCAAACGTTTTCACAATGGGGTAAAGATGATGATGCTAAGGATTCCCCCAAAGTTAAGAACATTGCCGAAACTTTTGCACCATTTTGGCAAATTTGCCGTGGAAAAAATCCTACCAGCACCGTGTCAGGGCCTGCTGCGTCACCATCGGTTTGGCACATAAAGCAGTAAAAGGAAAATTGTTTTAAATCTATAAACAAACATTAAACTAACTCATTTCTGTTTCACAAGAAAGATAAATTATAGCTCGAGGACATTATCAAAATCACACAGCATACTTACTAATTTTCAGTGCCGTATCCTTGGTGATAAAGTCCAGCAGAAATGGCGATAATCAGAACAGGGGGAGCTGCAAATAAAATTTAAAAAACTTGATACCTCACAATTATTAAAAAATAAATAAAATAGAAACACGTAAATAAAAATGGTTCATTATCATTACACCTGGGCGGGACAAAAAATCGTACAAGAGTATGGAAAACTGCGAATTTCTTCTGAAGAAAAATCCAAACGCATTCAACACAAAACAAAACAAAAGCGAAAATAAACATAAATTAAAAACAAAAGGTATAATGACAAAATATTCAATCAAGTCGGACCCAGTTACTCTGTTTGGGCCACATACATCTTCCGATTGCTTGTATTTATCCAGGTAAACAAAAACTGAGATGGTGTTATCACGGCTATCAGTTCGGCTTTGCAGCAAGCTGTCAATGGCATTGGAATTTCTTGGTACATGATATCACCCTTCTAAAAAAAAATTAAAAAATTCATACATTCACGGCAGGGCTGGACTACCGGGGGGGTTATGGGGGTTGCGCAACCCCCCCCCCCCCCCTTTAGCCTAAACATGTACCTCACTTATTTAAAACATTTTTTATTATTGTTTATTTTATGCCGTTTCATGCAAGGAGCGACCATTTTCCTATCTCAGAATATGACCTACCCATCAGCTTCAGGGGGCAAAGCCCCCTGACCCCCACAAGGGGCTCTGCCCCTTGACCCCACTGGCAACACCCCCTCCTCTTAGCCTAGTCCAGCCCTGCACGGGAATGTCTTTTCGAGTTGGTAGTCTGCGAAACGCCGAAACTATTTCAAATCGTCGAAAACATTGTCGTCATTTCGGCAGAATGAAAACAACAAAATTCATAGTGGTTGGAAAACGACACCAAGGACTGCCCTAAACTTCCAAAATAATTGCTGGAAGTTGTATGCTCCTTTCGTAAAAATAACAAAGGTAATTAATCCTAAAATCATCACTTCATTCAGCTAAACCGCCAAAAGAAACGAATCTTACGAAATAAGTGATAGTCCAACACTTACCATAAGCACCGGCGTAGAAATAGGGCATCCTTGACCTTGAGGCGTCGAAGACCTGCACGAGCATGAGGACGATGTGCACGCCCTCCATCATCATCCACAAGAAGGCCGCCAGGAAGAAGTACTGAAGCAGCCCAGCCACAACGCCACACGCAAGCTGAAAGAAGAGATCATTTGACATTATTTTCATGCTTTATTGGCCCGACAAATGTATTTTGTTTTTAAAGGTACGGTCATTCCCGTGAAAACAGTTCTGGTCACCGTCTCAGATCCGGGCAGGGATGTAGCTCAGTCAGTAGCGCGCTGGATTTGTATCCAGTTGGCCGTTGTCAGCGTGAGTTCGTCCCCACGTTCGGCGAGAGATTTATTTGTCAGAGTCAACTTTGTGTGCAGACCGTCTCCTCGGTGTCCGAACACCCCCGTGTGTACACGCAAGCACAAGACCAAGTGCGCACGAAAAAGATCCTGTAATCCATGTCAGAGTTCGGTGGGTTATAGAAACACGAAAATACCCAGCATGCTTCCTCCGAAAGCGGCGTATGGCTGCCTAAATGGCGGGGTAAAAACGGTCATACACGTAAAAGCCGTGGGAGTTTCAGCCCATGAACGAACAAACAAACCGTCTCAGATCTGACCAGGACATATACCAAAAATTAACTGCATGGGTGCTTCCTGCGCAGATTTGGGTTCTCTTTAATGAATTAATTTCGCAGATTGCAACTATTGTAGCTTTTAAGAATTCCACTCTGCAGAGTAAGCATCTACGCTGTTGATCGTTGGTAGAACAGCTTGGCCAGATCTGAGATGGTGAGTAAAATCGACAGAAAGGTGTACTGTGTGCCTTTAACAACACGCTAAATGATAATATATATGCCGCATAATTATGTGCAAAATATAGCAATACAATTCTTAACACCAAAGAAGTCTTGATTCAACAATAAATGGATTGACATAGACACTTGAGAGAGAGCGAGAGAGAGAGAGAGAGAGAGAGAGAGAGAGAGAGAGAGAGAGAGAGAAAGAGAGAGAGAAAGAGAGAGAAAGAAAGAGAGAGAGAGAGAGAGAGAGAGAGAGAGAGAGAGAGAGAGAGAGAGAAAGAGCTAGAAGGAGACAGAAACAGAGAACAGAATTGATTCCTTGCTGTCTGTATATCAGTTTTCACTCAGGAGGGACCAAAAGGTGAAAACGATACCCCTCCCCACCGTTTGAAGACCTCGCTTCTCCAGATTTTCTTTTCAATATCTCCATTTTAAGACTGTACCTCTATACCTCTTTGATAAGAGCTGTCCTCGGGGTGTTTTGGTGGTTTTTTGTTTTATTTTAGGGATTCACGGGGTTACGGCTGCACATACACACGTAAAATCGGAGGCAGAGAGGAAGGAGACAGACAAAGGAGCGAAATAGACGAAAATAAAGACGAAAACAAAAATTCGTACCCTGTCCCGTGTCTGGTTGATTCCGGTGAGGAACAACATCTCAGCAATGAACAGACACACCACCAGGTTCTTGTGAATCGAGTTACGTTCTCCTTGTAACGTCCTGTAACACAAAATCCATACAATTTCCAAACAAGCTCCACGTGAATTAGACCAACAACAACACACAAAAATCGATTCATGTGTCCTCAGTCAGAAATCAGAAAGTGTACTTTATCCAACACAAACACACACGCACCTACGTACGCACGCACGCACGCACGCACGCACAAACACACACACACACACACACACACACACACACACACACAAAGGCGCCGTTTGGAATAATGAGCTTCTATGTACATGGTGTGCCGCGTTTAGGGCCTTATTTCTGCCCACCCCCCCCCCCCCCCCCACAACTAAAAATGTAATCGCAAGGAAGATCTGCTTGATGCAGACAGAAATCAACTGCTGTGAAAAAATTGTAGACCAGAATTTTACGGGGCAGTGATATCATTCCGACGCGCTAATCGACACGAGATAACTGAGGTGGAGCTGGGCCAATTTCTGTGCCGTAGTGGCAATGAACGCTACTGCTGCTACACACAGTCGTATGTCAGTTTCAGACGATTTCTCGTTAAAAGTAAATGTAACCACGAACACAAGTTTGTTATTCAGAGTTCGGTACATCTGAATTGGTTTCTTCCTTTTTTCTTCTTTGTCTTTTTTCTTGTTTTTCTGTCTTCTACTTTTTTCTAACATATTTAATACAATTACAATACTCTATATACTTCCTTTCGGTTGTTTGTTTGTCTGTCTGTATGATTGCCTTCTTGTTTCCAACGGAGAGGAGACATGTATTCCTTCTCATGTCCATCACCTTATAAATCCCTACATATCTCTCCAAGCTTTTTAAATGACTGAGGTAAAATCATTCATTCACTTGGACACAAACCACATTTAACAGTAACAGGCTTGCTTTCTCTGCAGAGCGCTGAGCTTGACATACCAAAAATCCGTTCAGGAAACACCAAGGCTGTTGATTTTTACCGGTTTTTTTAAGTGGCAGGTTACTCTTATCCCACGTCAAAACCATGAATAGATAAATGGTGCATTACAAGATTAATTCGCGGGAACGAAGGTATTTTTGTCACCCCTCTTAATTAATACTTTCTACTCATTGAACCGGAAGGAACGCAAACCAGATATGCATTTACCCTCCTTGCTTTAAAAGCCAATGTCGACATGTGCTGGTATCCATCAAATGCAGACACCATAGGCATAAATGCCAGATAATCTACAAGGCCGTTCTTTTGACCTCGATATTTTGTAACTAGGCCACGAGAAGAGCCGTAACTCCATCGTAACTCTTTTTACAACTTGCAGCATGCCCTAGCTGCACTGTTTCTCTCGTACGCGCTGATCAGTGTTCGTATACGCACCAGCGAGGCCTGCGCACTCAAGAAGGGGGAAGCTTTCTTATCTTCAAAACCGGTTAAAAAGTCATCTGTATTTCTGAACTAGACGAGAAGACCTTTTAACCGAACTCGCTTGCTGATAGCAAGGAAGTGAAGGTTGCCTGCAGCAGACATGCTTTGGCGTGCCGTTAGTGATATCAACTCTTGCTGTGTTGCATAAGCAGACGAGATAGAGATGTATAGAGAGAAGAAAACAACAGATTATTTTTCAGATCTGTTTAGAAATGAAAAACATTATATCAGTAGTGAACGCCTTTGGGAACAAAGACTCTTTTGAGAGTTGAGCAAGAGATCGACAGGACGATCGAGAGAAAACGGTGAGACTGTAATCTGTTTTTACAGAACTCTAGCCTTTTTACATTTAGTCAAGTTTTGACTAAATGTTTTAACATAGAGGGGGGAATCGAGACGAGGGTCGTGGTGTATGTGTGTGTGTCTGTCTGCCTGTGTGTGTAGAGTGATTCAGACTAAACTACTGGACCGATCTTTATGAAATTTGACATGAGAGTTTCTGGGTATGATGTCCCCAGATAAATTTTTCATTTTTTTGATAAATGTCTTTGATGACGTCATATTCGGCTTTTCGTCAAAGTTGAGGCGGCACTATCACGCTCTCATTTTTCAACCAAATTGGTTGAAATTTTGGTCAAGTAATCTCCGACGAAGCCCGGACTTCGGTATTGCATTTCAGCTTGGTGGCTTAAAAATTAATTAATGACTTTGGTCATTAAAAATCTGAAAATTGTAAAAAAAATATGTTTTTTATAAAACGATCCAAATTTACGTTCATCTTATTCTCCATCATTTTCTGATTCCAAAAACATATAAATATGTTATATTTGGATTAAAAACAAGCTCTGAAAATTAAAAATATAAAAATTATGATCAAAATTAAATTTTCGAAATCAATTTAAAAACACTTTCATCTTATTCCTTGTCGGTTCCTGATTCCAAAAACATATAGATATGATATGTTTGGATTGAAAACACGCTCAGAAAGTTCAAACGAAGAGAGGTACAGAAAAGCGTGCTATCCTTCTCAGCGCAACTACTACCCCGCTCTTCTTGTCAATTTCACTGCCTTTGCCATGAGCGGTGGACTGACGATGCTACGAGTATACGGTCTTGCTGCGTTGCATTGCGTTCAGTTTCATTCTGTGAGTTCGACAGCTACTTGACTAAATGTTGTATTTTCGCCTTACGCGACTTGTTCTTGATTTTTCACGGATAGATAACTAAATCATGGTTCCGAATGAGCATATATGAAGTGTAAACACACATAGGAACCTTTTGCCATGGAGCGTGTCACTTTTTTTTGTTAAAGCAAAAAGCGGAATAATAATAATAATAATAAATGAGCATTTATATAGCGCAACATCATAACTTTACAATTATGCTCTTTGCGCAGGAATCAAGACAATGACAATTTTGACGATCGATATTCATCAGACTATTTGCAATGTTACAGTGGACCTCAACTCCACCCCAGCTCTAAAATGTACATGGAGATTTATAAAAAAAAAAAAAATTAAAAAAAAATTTAAAAAAATTTAAAAATTGAAGGATTTCTGAAATGGGGGATGATTTACAGACGTTATGAAGAAAGAAAGTTAATAAACAAGTCGCGTAAGGCGAAAATACAATATTTAGTCAAGTAGCTGTCGAACTCACAGAATGAAACTGAACGCAACGCAACGCAGCAAGACCGTATACTCGTAGCATCGTCACTCCACCGCCCGTGGCAAAGGCAGTGCACGTGGAATTGACAAGAAGAGCGGGGTATTCGTTGCGCTAAGAAGGATAGCACGCTTTTCTGTACCTCTCTTTGTTTTAACTTTCTGAGCGTGTTTTTAATCCAAACATATCATATCTATATATTTTTGGAATCAGGAACCGACAAGGAATAAGATGAAAGTGTTTTTAAATTGATTTGGAAAAAAAAATTTTGATAATAATTTTTATATATTTAATTTTCAGAGCTTGTTTTTAATCCGAATATAAATTTGGAATCAGCAAATGATGGAAAATAAGATAAACGTAAATTTGGATCGTTTTATAAATTTTTATTTTTTTTTACAATTTTCCGATTTTTATTGACCAAAGTCATTATTTAATTTTTAAGCCACCAAGCTGAAATGCAATACCGAACCCCGGGCTTCGTCGAAGAGTACTTGACCAAACTTTCAACCAATTTGGTTGAAAAATGAGGGCGTGACAGTGCCGCCTCAACTTTCACGAAAAGCCGGATATGACGTCATCAAAGACATTTATCAAAAAAATGAAAAAAACGTTCGGGGATTTCATACCCAGGAACTCTCATGTCAAATTTCATAAAGATCGGTCCAGTAGTTTAGTCTGAATCGCTCTACACACACACACAGACACACAGACACACGCACATACACCACGACCCTCGTTTCGATTCCCCCTCGATGTTAAAATATTTAGTCAAAACTTGACTAAATATAATAAACAAAACTTGACTAAATATAAAAACAAGGTCTGAAAAGGGGGGGAAGTCTTCTATTCGAGGGCTTAAAAGGAGCAGTTCCATCGTAGCGTGCATGTGTCATGTATTGTGAGGCCTGAAAGAAGACCCGTGTGAGCCGACAAAGACTGATAGGAAACGCACGTGAAGCATGTGAAGGTGACCCAGCTGGCCAGCAGACACAGGCAGGAGATGATGCAGCCAATGATGGTCACCAGGCGAAGCATGGACATATGCAGGTCAGACAGCTGTGCAACACACAAACAAACATTTTGTAATTAGCACAAATTAAAATGGTCATTTGACCGGTTCATCTCACAGGAGATTGTATCAGGCGTTCAAAGACAGCCATAGGTTCTGTCTGCTAAGTGTGTGCGTGTGATACAACAATATGAGCGTTTATAAGTTTATTGCATTCATAAGCCACGTTTATAACCATCGAGAGAGAGAGAGAGTTTAAAATCCATAGTGTCCTGAGACTGACGGATGCCTGCAACTGTTACTATGCACCACGTACCTTGACTTCCTTGACGGCCATGAGGACAGCAAAGTTGGTCATGTGGTCACACTCACACGTCGTCTGGCTGGCGTTGCTACGGGCCACCCGGCATCCTTCCTGGGACCACTCGCCCAGACCACTGCAACACAACCACGACAAACCTCAGTGAGGATGACAGTCGCGTGTTCATTTTAATGCTTGATATTTATTCTCTCAGGTGCAAGGAGAAGGGTTCCGAATAACTCTCACTTACTCTATTACACATGTCGTATGCATTTAAACGCTTACTTCCCTTTGTTTATCAGATCTCATGACAAGCCTCGTCAACATTGAATGTTGTTTCCATCATCACTGCTGCCATCATGAGTCAATCAATATCAATATGAGGCTTATATCGCGCGTATTCCGTGGGTACAGTTCTAAGCGCAGGAAATTTTTTATTTTTTTATTTTTTTTTATTATGCAATTTATATTGCGCACATATTCAAGGCGCAGGGATTTATTTATGCCGTGTGAGATGGAATTTTTTTTACACAATACATCACGCATTCACATCGGCCAGCAGATCGCAGCCATTTCGGCGCATATCCTACTTTTCACGGCCTATTATTCCAAGTCACACGGGTATTTTGGTGGACATTTTTATCTATGCCTATACAATTTTGCCAGGAAAGACCCTTTTGTCAATCGTGGGATCTTTAACGTGCACACCCCAATGTAGTGTACACGAAGGGACCTCGGTTTTTCGTCTCATCCGAATGACTAGCACTTGAACCCACCACCTAGGTTAGGAAAGGGGGGAGAAAATTGCTAACGCCCTGACCCAGGGTCGAACTCGCAACCTCTCGCTTCCGAGCGCAAGTGCGTTACCACTCGGCCACCCAGGAATTCTAGGAATCCTGCTATATATAGTGCATTATTGTCGTGAGTAGAATTGTTGTCACCGTGACCGCTAAACATCAATCTCAAACCTAAAACTGCGCCAGATTTTCACCATCTTCGACGACAACGCTCTCTGGGAAAAAGTACTGCCACAAAAAATGATATTGCTTACATCTCTCGGGAAATGACTCATCCTCTTATCAATTGTGAATCGATTCTTTCCGGCCACAGAAGAGATTTTCAAGCATTTTGCCCTCATTTCATCACTAAAGCCTTCTTCTTAAATCAGTCACAACCACTTGCCAAACTAAATTAGTCTATTCCATCGCAAACAATCGGAAAGCGTCGTAGACGCCGAAATCCCAGCTGTAAGTGTCTTATCGGCATAAACCATCGTCTGCGTCAAGCCTGAAGTGCTTGTATCGCATTGATCGGTGATCATATCACCACCTTCTACGCACAACTTTGAAAGAGAGAGACAGAGACAGAGCAAGAGAGACAGAAGAGAGAACAAGAGAGAGAACAAGAGAGAGAGAGAGAGAGGGGGGGTTAACATATACAAAGACACCCAGAAACAGACACACACACACACACATTTACACACAAAAACGCATGCACGTACGCACACACACACACACACACACACACACACACACACACACACTCACACACACACAACAAAAGAGAGAGAGAGAGAGAGAGAGAGAGAGAAAGAGAGAGAGAGAGAGAGAGAGAGAGAGAGAGAGAGAGAGAGAGAGAGAGAGAGGGAGGAAACACAAGAACCAGAAAGTGGCTTGCATGGTTCCCCATTTATTGGTCAGTTAATGTCGTGCCAACGTCTGGAATTAGGCACTCAGACAGACAAGAAAACAGAGACAGAGCAGGGTATGTCGACTGAAGTGTCACTTCACACAGAACTAGAATATATATCACATAGGTGCTTGATAAAACTTCAGTCGACATACCCTGCTCTGTCTCTGTTTTCTTGTCTGTCTGAGTGCAGCTTAGCACCCCCACCCCCACCCCCTTCCTCCCTTACCTCTTCTTCTTTGTTTAGCAAAAGTCGGAAAACTCTCTCTCTCTCTCTCTCTCTCTCTCTCTCTCTCTCTCTCTCTCTCTCTCTCTCTCTCTCTCTCTCTCTCTGTGTCACACACACAGACACACAGACATACACACCTCGGCTGGTTTTCCTCAAGTGCATATTTTCTATTTTCCCTTTAAACTTGTTAGCGTCTGCCCATAAACATTTGATAACTTCGGTGTCGGTTTGCACAGAAAAGAGAAACGATGTTTACAACGTTCTGACATAAATCTGTTTTTAATGATCATTTGGCGAGAATACTGCAGATTACTGCATGATTATAACACCGTTCCGCTGATTTTTAAATACAAAAAGTAGGGGGACAATTTAAGAGCTGTTATTATTCAACGTAGTTTCCCCTCTACCTACTATTGCAATTTCAACAACAATTTCGAATATCCACGTCAAAGAAAGAAAAAACATGACCATAACGCCATTATGAATAACATTCACAATAGCTAGTTAAATATTGGTTGGCTGACTGGCACAATGCTTGCTTTAGTTGTTTTGGTATCCGTTTTCTTCTTGGTTTTTTTGTTTGCTTGTTTGTTTGCTTGTCTTGAGTAAGTGTTTGTGTGTGTGCTTGCGTGCGTGCGTGCGCGTGTACAGGAAATTGTACAAAGAGACTGAGCAGGTGTGAACCATGTTAAAGACAAGAATGTGTGACGCAGACGAAAGGTGGGAAGGTTTACTTTGGCAGACATCTACGTGACCCGGCTAAGTGAGGAAGTGTTTTGTTCCGAGCAGATTTTACCTATCACACATCACAGCTTCTGTTTTGCTCTGGTGTCATCCGAATAGAAAGGAACGGTGTGTTTGTATAGCTTTCTATACACGTATTCCCAGCTGTGATGGTTCACGGCCTCCAGGCTTATTAGGGTTCGAACGCAAATGGTTCTCTGGCTGTTTTATTCCCATGTCATCCAAACAGAACAGTGTGTTTACAGGCACAGTCCTTCTCGTGTAAACGACTGGGGGTCACCATCTCAGATCTGTTTATACTCTTACATGGAATAAAACTATCCTTCTACTTTTTCATCCCCCGATTTGAATCAAGTGCCAGGCTGCTTTTGGAGCAGAGTGGGACGTTTTTTCCATTAATTTAGTTGACTGACACCAATGTCAGTTACAAAATATATTCACACAAAAATACCCACCTTGTACAGCAAACAGATATGATGTTATTTTGTTTTCTTGTATGTATCCAAGTGGAGGGGCTAGGGATGTTCTTATCCCCCGTAAATGCCTGGACAGATGTTAGAGATGGTGAGCCGAGACATTAAAGTTTGTTTGTTTGTTTGTTTGTTTGCTTAACGCCCGGCCGACCACGAAGGGCCATATCAGGGCGGTGCTGCTTTGACATTTAACGTGCGCCACACACAAGACAGAAGTCGCAGCACAGGCTTCATGTCTCACCCAGTCACATTATTCTGACACCGGACCAACCAGTCCTAGCACTAACCCCATAATGCCAGACGCCAGGCGGAGCAGCCACTATAGATTGCCAATTTTAAAGTCTTAGGTATGACCCGGCCGGGGTTCGAACCCACGACCTCCCGATCACGGGGCGGACGCCTTACCACTGGGCCAACCGTGGCCTGGACAGATGTTAGAGATGGTGAGCCGAGACATTAAAGTGACACGGGAAGGAAGGACTGTGCCTTTTACAAAACATGTAGCCTATTCCCAGCTGTAAAAGATCACAACCAGGCTATCTGGTTCCAACCCATCGTGTCTGTCTTGTGCGGCAAAACATGTGCTATGCTTACTAAGCCTTTCTTCCCTACTATCATCTACAAGAAAGTGTAGGTTTTGGAACATGATATTCAAAATACTATGCACTTCTAATTAATTTTTGGTTGTTGAAGACTCTTTAATTTGGAAGTTTCGCAGTCTCGGTATCTGCTTCAAAACTCTTACCGTAACCTAGATATGACAATGATGGGTCCTCTCATTAGCAAGGGGTCAGAGGGGAGGGGGGGAGGGACGGCAAAAGACGGCAGGAGGGCTAAGGTTGGATGATTTCAAACGGATCAAAACGGTGCACACACACACACACACACACACACACACACACACACACACACACACACACACACACACACACACACACAATGTTAATCTACATTGACAATTGATTTTGTTTTGTACACTTTGGCTCACCCGTTTGTTCGTTCTTACGCTAGCTTTATCGGCAGTGGCACAAGCTGCCGTTTTTGACTGAAGAAACATACAACCGTACGCACAATGTGAGACAAAAGATAGCGACTCACAAAACTGGTTTATTTGGAGGTTAGGTCCCAGAGGAAAACTGACAGGGCAAGCGCTTACACGTGTCTTGCTGAATCTCTGATCAGTGGCTGTATCAGATGTTACAAAACATCTGCTGAATAACAATAATACCCTGACGGTGTCTACTATCCTTAGCGGATTATGACTTTAATCAGTTATTCTGCAGAAAAGACAAATGCTGGAGAAAAACCGTTGTTTTCTGCAGCATTTCTGCATAATGTCATCTTTCGCCGAAGCAGCGTTTTTTTCTGCAGCAAAACATTTTAGTGCAGTAAAATTGAAATCAAGAATGCTGCAGTAAAACGGTGCTGTTCTTTTACTGCAGAAAACCTGTTTACATTTTTTTCTGCAGCATTTTGTACTGGCTCTAGGCGGATTATGACATTATTCAGTTATTCTGGAGAAAAACCGAAATGCTGGAGAAAAACTGTCTTTTCTGCAACATTTCTGCATAATGTCATCTTTCGCCGAAGCAACGTTTTTTACTGCAGTAAAACAGTTTTTCTGAAGCATAATGTTTACTTGGTTTTCTGCAGCATTATTGCGATTAACTTTTTCTTCAGAATAGTCTGTGACAGTTTTTCTGCAGAAAAACGAACGACCTTGTAAAGTAGCGTTTGTATTCGTCGCCCCCTGGGATAGTATAATAGTTTGTAACTATTGATAATTCTGGATGAGTCCATCTCTCGACAGAGGGGGGCTCGCGTGCTCCAACATTATAATGAGCCAGTACAAAATGCTGCAGAAAAAGTGCAAACAGGTTTTCTGCAGTAAAACAACAGCACCGTTTTACTGCAGCATTCTTGATTTCAATTTTACTGCAGTAAAATGTTTTGCTCCAGAAAAACCCGTTGCTTCGGCGAAAGATGACATTATGCAGAAATGCTGCAGAAAAGACAGTTTTTCTCCAGCATTTCTGTTTTTCTGCAGAATAACTGAATAATGCCAAAATGCTGAAGAAAAAGTGTAAACTGTTTTTCTCCAGTAAAACAACATCACCGTTTTACTGCAGCATTCTTGATTTCAATTTTACTGCAGTAAAATGTTTTACTGCATGCAGAAAATAATGTTGCTCTCGCGAAAGATGACATTATGCAGAAATGCTGCAGAAACAAACAGTTTTTCTCCAGCATTTCTGTTTTTCTGCAGAATAACTGAATAAAGTCATAATCTGCTAGGGATAGTCTACCGCTATTGTAGGAGAGATGAACTGGGGAAGGGTGAAGTGGGAAATATATAGAAAGGGTGAGCGAAGTGAAGATTCAACAAGAAAGGGGATTGCAGAGGAAGGATGGGAGAAGAGAGAGAGAGAGAGAGAGAGAGAGAGAGAGAGAGAGAGAGAGAGAGAGAGAGAGAGAGAGAGAGAGAGAGAGAGGGGGGAGAAGAGAGAGAGAAAGGGAGAGAGAGAGAGAGAGAGAGAGAGAGAGAGAGAGAGAGAGAGAGAAGGACAGAGAGATAGACAGACAGAGACAGAGAGAGACACAGACACGGAGAAAGAGACACAGAGAGAGGCTGAAAATCCCAGAATGACAGGCAAACAATTCAATAAGAGAGAGCGACACACACACACAGAGACACAGACAAAGAGAGAGAGACAGAGAGAGAGGCTGAAAATCCCAAAATGACAGGCAAACAATTCAATGAGAGAGAGAGAGAGAGAGAGAGAGAGAGAGAGAGAGAGAGAGAGAGAGAGAGAGAGAGAGAGAGAGAGAGAGACTGAGAATGGTGGTAAAATGCAGAGCAGACGAGATAATGCACGCAGATACAGTTAAATCTGATCACTGATTTACATGCAACTGCAACTCAAATTTTCGCATTATATTGCTTATTTTTCTGTTGGCCACTTACATAAATAGTCTAATACTCTCTTCTTCCAAGGGTGTAGTGCATGTCATCCTAGGCCTGATCAAATTGACAAAAGTAAAATCAGTCAGAGAAAAGACACACTCAAAACATCACCAGAAGTTGCCCATTTTTCTCCACTTTATTCTCAGCAATCTTCAAATTATTGGTAGTATAAGATGGTTTTGTGGCTTGTTGTCAGACCAGCTTTTTTGTCGGTCCGAAGGGAGCATAATTATTGTCTTATGTTTTATCTGTATCGATTTTATGGGACACATTCTACAAAGAAGGCTGCCACTGTATGCTCCGTTGTGGCATGTTTAGAATAGCAGAGATGCACTACTTCACAAAACAGCACAGAGTAACATGTGTAGAATCCCCTAAAGATAACAGTAGACGAATTCCGAAAATAACTCTGTCGGGTTTGAATGGGTTATGAGAGTGAATACCCTTGCTTTTACTTGGACAAACATTTGACGGGCCAATCACTAGCGAGGGGCGTGTCGGAAATACGGGAAAAGGAGCACGTGTGAATTTATTTGTCCTTGAAAAAGCAAGGGTATTCACTCTTTCACGACCAATACAAACCTGAAAGAGTTATTTCCGAACATCGTCTATTCACCTATTTGGACCAATCAAATCACTGTCCCTCCAGTTCACCATTACTTTACTTGGCAGTAAAACCACACAGTTAATCAGCGGCCGGTAACGCAAACTGCCACACCATATAACTTTGGTTGAACGGGCCTTCACACCGGAACTGGTCTACTTCCAGTTGTAAGCTCAAGCAGCACGTAAAACATGCGTAGAGCTGTCAGGCCTGAGATAGCGATTCCGTGTCGTTATCAGCTGTGGTGTCAGGCATGAGGGGCAGCTTCACAACAAACTAATCATGTGAAGATCATGTGGTCAGGTGCTGCTTGGAACGTATGATTCAGGTATACTATTAACACTTTTTGTAACGTGTGGAATTAGGTTTTGGTGCGTGTTGTAGACCCTTGATAGTTTTGTCATATTTAATGTCTGCTTTTTCCTGACGATTGTAACTAAAGATCGAAAACTGTCCAGTCACATAATTATTCGTACACACATTACAGACGTGTTATTTAACCAGCATTAATGTTTTAGAAAGTCATGTGGATATCCATTCTTTTTCATGAAGCATATCTATGACTGCCAGTTTCAGGAGAAAAAAAACTACGGAAAACCCAACGAAAAGCATCTGGAATAAAAACGACAACAAGGTAATTCGATTCAACGGTGTTTTTACTTGTGTGAAATAGCTATATACAGACATACGTAAGTACACAGAAACCCAGGCTCAAGTCAAACAACTGGCATATTTACTTGCATAGCGTAATTTAAGCACATGATCAACCTAACCAAGGCAGAGACCACTAGAAAATAAAGTTGGAAAACAAATAACATCAAGAAAGGACGGAAAAGCAGACAGACAGCCAGGCAATCAAATAGACAGACAAACAGGCAGACAGGCAGACACAAAAGGGCAACAGACAGACAGACAGACAGACAGACAGACAGACAGACAGACGGACAGACGGACAGGCAGGCAGGCAAACGAGCATAGATACAAAGAGAGGAAGAAAGACGGACAGACAAACAGGCAGATAGGCAGACACAAAAGGGACAGACAGACAGACAGACAGACAGACAGACAGACAGACAGACAGACAGACAGACAGACAGACAGACAGACAGACAGACAAACAGACAGACAGACAGACAGACAGGCAGGCATGCATGCATGCAAACAAGCATAGATAAAAAGACATAAAGAGAGACGGACAGACAAGACAGGCAGGGAAGAAGACAGACAGGCCGACAGACAGACAGTCAAATAGACAGCTATGCCGACGGATAGACGGACATACAGACATGTAGATATTTGTTAAACTTACTTCTCAGCGATACTCCAAAAAGAGCAGAGAGAATGGAACCCCTCTGGCATAGACTGAAAACATAACGTAACATTGTCATTGAGTCCGCAAAGGTACAACACATCTGGGGCATTTATACTTCCTACCACTTTAAAATAAAATCCACGTTTTGATGTGCTACAGATTTGAAACATCTTGTATACCAAAAATGGACCAAGGGACTACAGGTAAAAGAAACTATACTACCCGTCATAAAAAAAACTAGGCAGATGCGTTTGAGGGCAAATCTTAGTGATGAGGATGGTGATTGTAAAACCAATTATATGACTAAAAAAAGGCCATTAATTTCCCTACCTTATTCAGAAAACAGATTAAGTTTACATGACGTAGTGTTTATACAGTGGAACCTACAACCCAGACATCCCCCAAAATCAAATTCGCAAAATCAAGGTTCCCGCGTTAAAATCGACAAAATTTACCCAGAAAAAGTAGATTTCGCTAATATTTTTTCTCTGATACTTTCAGTGTTTTGAAACAAATGTAAAAAAAAAGTTGAGAAATCAATCGAACAGACTTTATAATACAGAATTTCAATATGATGACATGCCAAACATCATATAAACGAGGGTTGGGTAATTGAATGGGGTATCTAACCGGTCAATTACAATCACAGGACCTATTTTGGAAGCGGTATAAATCCCTGGTTTACGTTTGTTGTGATGATGTGTTTCCATTCTATTCACACGCACGCACCTCCAGTTCTGGGCGCACGGATATCGTGTAGTGGTTAGACACAAAGACATGAGATGAGATGAAAACAGTTAATGAAGTCATTCTAATAAGTCCAAAACCACACACACAAAATCCACGTACTTCAAGATGGCTCATAGTGAAAGAGATAGGCTCCGGCAGTTTCATCATTTTTTGACTGCCACCGACAGAAGCACTGAGGATGTAGCTGGCAAGTTTGGGTTGAGGGGTGATATGCTGATGATCGTCGGCTTTTTTCTCCGCTCCATCGTCGGTCTTCGTCGTGTCGTCGTCATGGGAATCCTCGTCCAGGATGGCGCCCACAGTGTAGTGAGTCATGAAGACAACCTTGGCAAGCCCACCTGCACGTGAAACAGAGTTAGTTTACTGCCTAGCGCAGCTATTTAGCTCCAATTAGTTTAAAATGTT
The DNA here is from genome assembly GCF_037325665.1 of Littorina saxatilis. NCBI lineage: Eukaryota > Metazoa > Mollusca > Gastropoda > Littorinimorpha > Littorinidae > Littorina > Littorina saxatilis. Next base: position 18,433,437 of record NC_090249.1, read on the forward strand.
AACTGAACAGAGAACAAAAATCCAAAAACAAATAGACTGCCAACGTTCCAACATTCACAATCAAAGCACAAGACAATGATGTTATAAGAACGCTTAATTGTGACAAATTGTGACCCTCCACCACGAAATGAGTCGCATGTCACCTCGCGCGGTTCTGCGCTAGGCTTAATATAAGTCCGGGGAGTGTCTGGTAACAGTGCGAGGGTCACCTTAGTCACAGGCTTATAACTCAAACAGTTTTCGCTCTTTTCTAAAACGGTTTTCACCACTGGGTAGAGCATAAAAAACTCTTTAGGAAAATGTAAAAATATGAAAATCATGCAAAGGTGACATGTGACTCATTCCGTGGTGGAGGGTCACAATTGTGTCACAATTGAACAATGAGCAGGCATACAATGAAACTTCTTTGCGAAAAAACAACCTGGATATCCATCATGCAACAAAATGTGGTCCATATTGCGAGCCGTTTCGCTAATTACGGTCAAGCTTTAACGCTTAGTACAACGAAACGTGTTGAAAATGGTGAAAATAAATCATGCTTGCTGGCTAACCTACATTATATGGACAAACTTGCCAACGAACACAAAAGGGTCTAACTGTCCTCGTAAAAGGGATATTGTTCGCATGAAGAAGAGCTTCTCTTGGCCAAAAAGCTACAAGTACAATTCTGTGGAATGAGCTCCCCGATTCTGCTTTGATGTTGTCAGTGTTTTCAGTATTAGGCGGACAATATACCACTTCTAGGTCGGCTGACTCATTCCCTTTTCCTATAGAAACAGCGCGCTCACGAACTTAGTCAAGCAGAAACCAAAATACATATGCCCTCCGTGACACAAACATGGTTCTATGACCTTAAAGGCACACTCCTTCCAGTGGAAACAGTTCGACAAAACATCTAAGGTCTAGCCATGCTTTTACATGGGAAGAAAACATCTCTCCACTTGGACCTACACGTACACCACAAATCAACACCCTGACTGCTACCGGCACGGTTGGCCTAGTGGTAAGGCGTCCGCCCCGTGATCGGGAGGTCGTGGGTTCGAACACATACCTAAGACTTTAAAATTGGCAATCTAGTGGCTGCTCCGCCTGGCGTCTGGCATTATGGGATTAGTGCTAGGACTGGTTGGTCCGGTGTCAGAATAATGTGACTGGGTGAGACATGAAGCCTGTGCTGCGACTTCTGTCTTGTGTGTGGCGCACGTTATATGTCAAAGCAGCACCGCCCTGATATGGCCCTTCGTGGTCGGCTGGGCGTTAAGCAAACAAACAACAACAAAAACAAAAACAAAAAACTGACTGCTTGCTGTGGTGAGTTAACAAAAAAATTGATAATTTTATTATTTTTACAAAATCACTTATGGCTTTTACAAAAACAATTAATCAAAAATATCCCACTGTGCCTAGCGAGCACGCAGGCTGTTCATTTTTTGGTATATGAACAAGTTGGGGAATGGTCCTTTCCTATTTATAAAGCCTGTCCAGATTTGAGATGGTCGAAGGGAAGGAGTATGCCTTCACTAAAGTGGAATCCCCCGTTTACGTAAGACCTCAACAAATCTGAGAAAACCAGGTCTTAAAAAGGAGGGAGTCTTAAATTGGGGGTAAATTTACAGAGGTTATGGATCTTTCTTTATTTGGTGTTTAACGTCGTTTTCAACCACGAAGGTTATATCGCGACGGGGAGGTTATGGATAGAAAATCTGAAAAAGCAAAGTCTTAAATTGGGGGGTCTTAAAAAGGGAGTTACACTGTCTAACATTTAATTACCACCTGATTTGCACTGCTGAACCCACCTTTGCTGAGCTGGCTGAGGGTCTGGAGAGGGATGGAGAAGTGTGTGTCAGAGTCTTCAGCACTGTACACGATCTCCTCGTCCGCCTCCACCTTGCTGGATGTCACGTTGATCACACGCAGCTCCAGTTCTGGGCACACACAGGTGGATAGATGGATGTTTTGTTGTTTTAATCAGTGGATTGATTATTACAATGTTCAGACATAGGCAGCTTGCTCATAAGGACCACACACACATTTGTACATACAAAAGAACACAACAAATAGAGTTCTTTAAGACACACAAAAAGAATAATAAAGAACTGCTGTAAAATAGTAGAACATGGGCACACAGAGAGAGTAGCGGTTAGACAGACAGACATGGGATAAGATGAAAACAGTTACTGTAGTCATCTCTAACCAAATAAGGCCCTCGCTCACTGACTCATCGAGATCTTAGCCGGTAACACCAAGGAATCTTCTGCAAGGCTTCGAGACCTGACTCATGTGTCCAATGATGCAAAATATTTCAGATTCAAGATAAATGGTAAAGCAGAGGTGGTGTCAACAATTACATCAAACAAATGTTTTTTAAATATGAAAAAAAAACAGCACTATGCGCGCGAGACAACAAGCCAAGAAACGATGTACAACACAGCACGCAGCCAGCGAACAACAAATAGCCTGTCGTGCCACGCAACTTTCGCTGGTGACGGCGAAAGGTACGGTGCCCTGCGCTTCCCGCTTATGACAAAATAAATATGAAGTTCAGCTTCATAAAAATGACTGGATATTGGCATCTAAGTGCACAGAAGAAGAATTATTAAGATTGGAAGATTTTGCTTCACGTGTAGCCTACCAATATTGTATTGAATAGAATGAAGATTAAAGATAATAATAACTGCGATTATTATGGAAATATTGATTTTATAATTTATTGAGCTTTTGTTTGGAATTGTATAAGGAGACCTTTTTGGATACATTTTCGGAATTGTATATTTTTTTCTGTAGGTAAAAACGTTATTATTGAGTGGAGGAGATGTGCTTTTTGGTTATGAAGTAAATGGAAATAATCAAATAGAAATGAAACAAATCAATCACATGATTCGTATTACCAAATAGTCAATAAGCACATTTCAATATGATTTGAATGTTGTATTTGAACAAGAATTCATGTTGAGGCGACAGTTTATTAATGCATGAATTTGTAAAGCAAACTTTTGCTATGATTGCTGTGGAAATAGCATGTTTGTTTGTAAATGTTAATTAGAAAAAGAGTAGATATGGATGCATGTTTGTTTGTTTTTTCTTGCCAAAGGTTTCCGACATTTGTGGATTATACAGGTGGAAGGGATGCCGTGAGAAGAAGAGGGAAGAACTAAAGAAAAGTGATGAGTCCTTACCGATGTTTTTGCCCTTGGTGAAGATGGTGGTGGGCACGTCAATTTCCCCCGCCATGGCAACGGTGGCAGTCTCCATAGCAACGAGAAGCGAGGTGGCGGATCGGATCTTGTCATGTTCAGCCATGTCTTTCCACACACGGGTCTTATTGGCTGATAGTAGGTTGCTGCCTGCTTTCACCACATTCTGTGCGTTTGTAAAATAAAGAGATGATATAAAGGGAATACATTAGCAAGGAAGTTCAGATTAGACACGATGAGATAATCATAAATCTTAATTTTCTAGTGGTAAAGATTAAGCACAATTGTGATATCATTATTGTGTGCATTCAGCCCTCGCACCAACTAAGGATGACTTTTTATAACAAGTAACACCCTTAAATTTAAGATAAAACATGAAGAGAATTGAAAGATTCAATATTGATAAACCAGAATCAAGTTGGTTTAATACTGAAGCCGTCACCAAGAGCAGAGCAGCTGTATTGAGAGCACGCATCCCTTCCAGTAGAATGCGCTTGTGTGGAGCCTTTGAGCACGTACATCAATGCTTGAGGGGGTAACCCTGTTTAATCGTAGCTTAATCAATACTGGAAAATCTCAATTATACGATGTTGGTAAACTCTCACTATACGAAGACATGGAACAGCACAGAAGCTTCTGTGAGACAAAGAGAGACAGGGAAAGACTGCGGCTTATACAAATTGAAATGCACTAACACGTGCACGCAATCACTGACGCGCGCACCCACACACAAAAATCAAATACTAGCAAAAAATGACTCGAAATCGCTATAAGTATAAGGCACGAATCAAACAAAACTTACAACCACTATGTTCTCGACCTCTTTTCTGTCCTTGACCTTCTTTGCAGCCCCGCTCGTGACGAGACTCTTAAGGACCTTTGACGTCACAGCGATATCTGCCTCCGTGACCTCATCGCTCTTTGTGACGTTAGCTAGGTCTTTTGTCAAGGCTACAGTCTCTTCCGGTTCTGGTGCTTTTTCTGTTGTGACATTCTTCTGTTGTGAAACCTATAAAATCGAGAAAATATTATGTGGATGAAGATAAAGGGTTATAATGCGAGAACAAAATGATAAGAAACACGCAAATAAAAGAAAAGAAAATTTTAGACAGATAAGGTGCGTGCATACGTCATGAAAAAAATTGCCAAAAATCGACCACGATTTACTGTCAAAACAAGAACAAAGAAGACAATGAATATAATGAAAACAATATCATCAAAAGTAATGACAACAATGAACAATGCAACACCGCATACCGACAAAAGATCCACCAGAACTGAATACAAGACAGGGACGTGGAAGAATCCACGACAGAACATTTAATTAAGGGAGAGGTCGAATATAAACAACACAGATATATGCCGTGTACTGACCATACTGAGGAGACCTTGGAAGAGCGGGGAAGCACACTGGTCCACGTTTGGCTCGCCTCTCCAACATGTTGGACTGCCGCCGCAGTAGAATGACATCTGATCTGTGAATATATGAAGCGATGTTTTGAAACTGTCGAGATCGGTGTCCAATGTCCTATTCCGTTCATAAATGCAAATAACATACATCTATCAATCCATTTCTTCTTATTTTAACGAGTCCCAACCAGCCGCCTAAATGCGAGTGTTAATCGGACTCTGACTTCACAGGGTCCAAAGAAGGAAAATCGAATGTTCTATCGCTACAGAAATCTATAGTTAGTAATCCGAGGGCTGTAGCATCTACCACGACGAATTAAGACTTTCACAAAATATTGGTTAGGCTTATCTGAAAATTTAAAATATTTGCCCACGGAAGGTAATAATAGACTAAGTATAATAACGTTATGAAAACAATATTGAAAAAGTTGACGATTTCCAGTCCAAACACGTTCCTCAAATATTGTGTTTGTTTCTTTACTTGTTAAAAAAAACCTTTTTTCCTGTTCACGTTTACTAAAACAACAGTTTAACAAATCAATGATTGCAAGATTGCAAAGTAAAAACTAACAGAAATATACTTACGATTTTTGCCTCCGCGGCAAGGGGCATACTGGGTCTCGTTGTGTTTCGTTTCATTCCACGTGGCTCTTAGCGTATTCACAAGCGGGCAAGTTGTTGCGTCTGGATCGTAGAGGAAGGGTCGGTTTTTGTCGCGACCTTGGCCCAATGTTAGCAAGAAGCAGCCAGATTTAGCGTATACTTCAAAAAGATCCTCTTCAGCCTCCTCCGGAGAACGAATTACGTCAGCAGCGGTGCTGGGGAGTAGAGTTTTACTCTCAGATCGCACTGACGTCACAGGTACGGTTGAAGAGTTTTGCTGGGTTGTGGTTGTGGTTGGCACTTCCGTGGTTGGGGGTTCTGTTATCGGGTTTAATGGCCTCGCCGTTACTGAAAAATTGAACTAATCTATGATTCAAATGAACACAAACGCAGCAAAACTGTGTGTCGCGCGCGCGTGTGTGTGCGTGTGTGAGTGCGCGCGCGCGCGCGCACGTGTGTGTGTGTGTGTGTGTGTGTGTGTGTGTGTGTGTGTGTGCGTGCATGCGTGCGTGCGTGCGTGCGTGCGTTGATGGGGTGCACAGTCAAAAAGCATCCCTTGCAGCGCAGTAAAAAAAAACTTGACTAAATGTAAAAAACAAGTCGCGTAAGGCGAAAATACAACATTTAGTCAAGCTGTTGAACTCACAGAATGAAACTGAACGCACTGCAATTTTTCAGCAAGACCATATACTCGTAGCATCGTCAGTCCACCGCTCGTGGCAAAGGCAGTGAAATTGACAAGAAGAGCGGGGTAGCAGTTGCGCTGAGAAGGATAGCACGCTTTTCTGTACCTCTCTTCGTTTTAACTTTCTGAGCGTGTTTTTAATGCAAACATATCATATCTATATGTTTTTGGAATCAGAAACCGGCAGGGAATAAGATGAAAGTGTTTTTAAATTGATTTCGAAAATTTAATTTTGATCATAATTTTTATATTTTAAATTTTCAGAGCTTGTTTTTAATCCAAATATAACATATTTATATGTTTTTGGAATCAAGAAATGATGCAGAATAAGATGAACATAAATTTGGATCGTTTTATAAAAAAACATTTATTTTTACAATTTTCAGATTTTTAATGACCAAAGTCATTAATTAATTTTTAAGCCACCAAGCTGAAATGCGATACCGAAGTCCGGCCTTTGTCGAAGATTGCTTGGCCAAAATTTCAATCAATTTGATTGAAAAATGAGGGTGTGACAGTGCCGCCTCAACTTTTACAAAAAGCCGGATATGACGTCATCAAAGACATTTATCGAAAAAATGAAAAAAATGTCCGGGGATATCATTCCCAGGAACTCTCATGTAAAATTTCATAAAGATCGGTCCAGTAGTTTAGTCTGAATCGCTCTACACACACACACGCACAGACAGACAGACAGACAGACACACAGACAGACACACACACACACACACACACACACACACACACACACACACACACACACACACACACACACACACACACACACATACACCACGACCCTCGTCTCGATTCCCCCTCTATGTTAAAACATTTAGTGTGTGTGTGTGTGTGTGTGTGTGTGTGTGTGTGTGTGTGTGTGTGTGTGTGTGCGTGCGTGCGTGCGTGCGTGCGTGCGTGCGTCCGTGCGTGCGTGCGTCCGTAAAAAGGGGTTTTCTTCCTTGTCTTCCTTGCCTTTTCCTTTCTTTCTGTCGTCTTGTCCTTCGTTTCCATCAACGTCCTCGTCGTCCTCGTTGTCGTCGTCTGTGGAGCTGTCGGGAGTGATGTCATTTCGTGATGTAGAACGAATGACGTCAGCAGCGGTGCTGGGAAGTTGAGTTTTGCTCTCAGATCGCTCTGACGTCAAAGGCACTGTTGTAGTAGTTGTAGTTGTGGTTGGCACTTCCGTGGTTGGGGGTTTCATTGTCGGGATTGATGGCCTATTGGTTACTAAAAAAATTAAATAATTTGTGATTCAAATGAACACAAACGCAGCAAAACTGTGTCGCGCGCGCGTTTGCGTGCGTGCGTGCGTGCGTGTGGGTGCGTGCGTGCGTGCGCATGTGTGTTTGTGTGTGAGAGGGGGTGGAAGGGGTGGACAGTTAAAATGCAGCCCTTGCAGCGCAGTGGAAAAAAAAATGAAAAAAAGAGGCTGATTTAGAGTTGATCAGTTGTGTATCAAACCGATAGACGCTGTCATATGCAAAAGCCAAGTTATATACACGCAAGATCGTGCAGCTTTGTGCTCGATATATCATAGAACAGATTTAATTATGATGAAACTGCATGCACTTGTTGTAGTCTTTTGATTACAGTTAATTAAAGGCACAATACGCCTCCCGTAAACCATCACAGATACTGTCAGGCTTTTACACACAGTACAAACACCCTTTCGTTTAAACACTCACCGCTTGAGAACATCCTTGGTGCCCTACGTAAAGAGCGAGAAATTTTCAAAGAATCAATTTTGCGGATTGTCTGATTAGACAATCGGACGGTACGCGGTGCGTTTTGGCGCTAGACCTAACTTTTAAAATCTAAATAATAAATTGACAGCTGGTTACACAAACATTCTTAAATCGTAAAAGAAATCTGTTTTCATCAAGACAAGATCAGTAGACGATGGTTCTGCCAATCGCCAGTTCCTCTGAACAGTCAAAAGCCATCGCTAGAGTTCGTGTGAATCGAAGCCGTTTGTTGCGTTTAGATTCAGAGGTACATAATAACGTGCTATTGCAGATAAGCTTACAGCGAGTTGCATTGAAATCACAAACTGACGACTACATTGTGAAAAAAAGGAAACTGGATCACACGGGTTCACGATGGCTCAGGGGTAAGATAAACCACGCAAAAATAATTTCTTTGGAAATTGCTCGCTCTTTACGGAGGGCACTTATGATGTTCTCCAGCGGTGAGTGTTTAAATGAAAGGGTGTTTGTACTGTGTGCAAAAGCCTGACAGTATCTGTGATGGTTTACGGGAGGCTTACTGTGCCTTTAACAACACGTTTTATTAATTAAAGGCACAGTCTGCCTCGCATGGTTTAAAACAGAACGATTTAAATCTTCTCACACACAAAAATGTAACCTCATGGAACACACTTGCAATAGCATTTAACAGCATTAACTTACGCAGTTCGTTTTAGCTTGCGTAAACCACACACCAGATTTAGTGGTTTATTTTACCCCTGAGCCATCGTGAACCTGTGTCACGCACTTTCCTTTTTGTTCTCACAATATCGTCGTCAGGTTCTGTTTGTGATTTCAATGCGACTCGCTGTATCTGCAATAGCACAGTGTCGGTGACCAAAAACTGATGGTTTACGGGAAGCTGAGTGTGCCTTTAAGACAGGCGACAGACAGCCTCATAGTCTTTTCCTAGTCGCCCTCGTTTAAACCGCATTTGCAGCAGCAGTAACAACAACAAGCAGCAACAAGCAGCAGCAGAAGCACTATAGCAGCAGTTGTAACAGCAGCAGCAGTAGGAGCAGCAACATGTATACTTCGTACATCTAATTTTGTTCTCGTTGCAGAAAAAAATTCTCGTTTGTTGAATAAGTTCTGCCAGATTTGCCAAGCAAAATAACAATCCAGATTACACAAGTAGATATAACAAGACAGGCAGACAATGATCAATGGTGCTACATGTCCTACAGGCCTTGACTTGTGTCTATTACGGACATTTATTATCACAGTCACTCACTGTCGTGTTGCTCGCAGATAAAGGCCCTGAGACTGTTGCAGTCCTTGTCGTTCAGCTCGCCACGTGAGCTGATCTCTGCACAGTTCTCCTTGCCACCCTCATTGTTCGGTTCCCCTCGCTTCCAGCGACTGAGGACATCATCATCATCATCATCATCATCATCATCATCATCATCATCATCATCATCATCATCATCATCATCATCATCATCATCATCATCATCATCATCATCATCATCATCATCATCATCATCATCATCATCATCATCATCATCATCATCGTCGTCGCTATCAATTCAACGCTACCGTCGGTATCATCATCATTAAGGATCATCATGAGTGTCGTCATAGCCATAATCTTCGTCGTTATTGTCATAAGCGTCATTGTCATCATCATCTTCGTTATCGTCGTCATCGTCATCCTCAAGATCATCATCAACAGCAACTACCACAACTACATCAACAAACATGAAACACAGCATCAGCTTTCTGATCAACTTAATTATCACCACATTATCTGCCACATTTTGTCTATATAATGCAGGCGCTGATTGTACCAGACGACGTTCTAACTGAAATTAATAGGTTAATATAGCTATTCTGATGAACACGTGGGGGAATTCGGGGGCTGTGATTGGATGGTCTCTTCCGATCATCAAAGCATAATGCGGCGGAAGTCGGCCATTTTACTCAATATCCAAAAGCATATTGAGAAAAATGCCCGACGCATGATTCCGGTTCACCCATCTGTACCACGGCGATGTTTCTATCGACAACAGCATACACTGACAACTTAAAAGGCTGTTTCAACAACTGTGTTGTGAAGTCGAATGCACTTGGAGTCAGTTTTTCTTCCAAAGTCAGAAAGCGTGTAGCGGTGTGCATGTCTGCGCGAACATGCGCGTAAGAAGTTTGTCTGCTATCAAAACCTGAGATCAACGCATCGACGCAAAAACTGTCATTTTGTAAGTTTGGAACAACAAATCAAGGTCATAACAGCTATATAATCGCTATTGTGTTTTCAGCGTAGCAATAGGGTCCGATACTAAGACTCGAACAAGTATAATGCGACTCGTCTTCGACTCGTCGGCATTATATACTTGTCTCGTCTAAATATCGGACCCTATTGCTACGCTGAAAACACAATAGCTGTTAATGTTAAGCAAGGTGGATTGAATATGATTGATTTGTGACAGATGCAGTGTTCCTTTTGTTAAGCTGGGTTGTGAACCTAACTCTGTCTAATGAAGACCAGAAATGGTCATGGCTCCCAAAAGCATTGTTTTTCCGTTTTGGGAGTCGCTTTGAATGTTTTTTTGCAAACATTAATAGCAAACCATTTAAAGGATTGGACAGTATTAAATCGGAATTTTGGTCCGCTGTGTTGAAGGCATGGCTTGATAATAATCAAGTCGATAATGGTAATTATGTATCGGGTTTGTTGTGGAACAACAAAGATATAATTTGTCAAGGTAACCCACTCTTTTTTGCGGATTGGATTAAAAGTGGTATAATGTATGTGAGCGATGTGTGTGAGAATGGACGTTTTGCTACCTATGAAGAAGTGTGTGAAAGAACTGGCTACACAGCAAATAGATTGCTTGAGTACAATGTTGTTCGTACAGCTGTACATCTCCTTTTAAGAAATGTAGCTATAGACGATGTAAATTGTTCAGTCTGTGACATTCCGACCTTTTGTGGAAAAAAAGTGAGATCAGTAAAAGAAATTCGAAAGATTCTCGTAGGAAAAAAATACAGCCCACCCTGTTCAGAAGGATTTTGGAGAAGAAAGTTAGGATTTGAAATTGACGAAAAGAATTGGAACTTAGCAGCCACTGTCACTAGTGAAGTTCGATTGCGTGTACTGCATTGGAAAATATTGCAAAACATTTATCCAACTAATATTTTATTGTGTAAAATGAAAGTGAAGGCTGATAAAAACTGTACATATTGTAAGGATGAACTTGATGTATTGGAGCATTTTTTCTTTGAATGCCCAACCGTGCTCAGGTTTTGGAAATATATTGAAATGTACATATTAGTAAACATTGGCGAAAGAATTAGGTTGAATGTTACAGATGTGCTTTTTGGTATTAAAAGTAACAGCAAAAATATGAAGAAGATTAATCATATTATTTTAATCGCAAAGATGTGCGTAAGCATTTAAAAAAACAAACGATTCACGATTAACACTGGAAATTATTTTTGGAAATCATGTTGTTTTGAGATGTCGTTAGTCTGACGTTTTATTAATTAGAAACAAATTGTTTATTGTCTCTGATTTAAGGTAAAGCATGTAAATGAGAAATTATATGTACAAACAGAAAACACACAGTTACCATGTTTGTTATCACGTGTTTATTGATTGATTAAAATTTTGGAAAAAATATAAAAAAATAAAAAATAAAAAAAATTAATTATCACCTATGATCGTCTCTGTTGTAATCATCACAGGAACAAAGTCGTCCAAACCGTGAGCACAAGCAGCAATAGTCAAATGACAGAAATCGGTGTCTACAGGAGGACGCAACACAACACAACACTAAACTTACGTGACTCTGTAGGAGAAAGGTCCTCCGTCGATCCACGTGTTCCATGTCCCCTTGTCTCGCTTCAGTCCTACCCACCACGTTCTGTTCTTGTCCAATGCTTTCACCTTTTTCAACAACTTTCCCTGCACGTGAAACACAGGCAGTCAGCACTTCAATCGATCAATGAACAGGAAGCTTATATAGCGCGTATTCCGTGGGTACAGTTCTAAGCGCTTGTCGAAGAGTTGTCAACACAGGACTAACAAAGAAACTAACATCTACAGACGGACACAAACCCTATCACACACTAGCAAACCCTGATAAACATACAACAAACAACTGTTTAAACAACAATGTACACATCTCTATAATGATGTCTCTGTCTGGCTGTCTGTCTGTCTGACTGTCTGTCTGTCTCCCCCCTCTCCCTCTCCCTCTCTCTCTTTCTCTCTCTCTCTCTCTCTCTCTCTCTCTCTCTCACTCTCTCTCTCTCTCTCTTCTCTGTATGCTTCAGTATACTGTAGCACACAAAAGTAACTGAAGATCTCTCAATCGACGTGACCATTTAACAACCTTCATAGATGTGTTAAACATACCCTGCTCCAAAACACACACACACACACACACACACATACACACACAGACACACAGACACACACACACACACAATACACACACAGACACAGACACACACACACACACACACACACACACACACACACACACACACACACACACACACACTGTATCCCTTCTTAACACAACCATTCCCACAGCGTCGACAGTAACACAGCACTAAACAACTCGGAGTTTTTAGCTGCTGGCAGTTCCGAAACTTTGCGACGAAAACACTTACAAGATCAAAAGAATATTTTACACGCACGTCATCCACAAATGAAAACGTCAACTAGGAGGCGCAGAATTAGTTGCAGATGGCAGAAGGGCAACACCCTTAGCTCCATTTCAAATGAAAGAATAGTGCGCAGCGGGCATCTTCCTTAAAGGTACGGTCCTTCCCGTGCAAACAGCTATACACTCACCATCTCAGATCTGGCCAGGCTTGTGCGTGGAACAAGACTATCTCTCTACTTGGACACATACCAACAATCAACTGCCTGGCTGCTTCCAGTGAAGACAGTTTTTTTTTATGTGAATCACTTTCGCTGAAAGAGACCAGTGTCAGTTACAAACTAAAAATAAATCTAAAAAAATCACATCCTCCACAGACAGCTGTTAGGCAGTTGATTTGTATAATGTGCCGAAGTGGAGGGATGGTCTTATCACAAGTAGAAGGCTGGCCAGATCTGAGATGGTTACCAGAATCGTAGAAGGACTGTGCCTTTGGGGATACCTTCCTTCCCGTGTAAACCACATCACTAATCCCCATTGCATAGATCATACGAGCAGTAGAAAATCCCTTGTAAGGTCACCGCTAGGTTGTGCATGCATCGCTATCATATCTCATTAATCACCAAAGATCCGTCCAGGCGTTTGCATGAGATAAGAGCATGCTTCCATTTAGACACATACAAAAAATATACAGCCTGGCTATACTTTCCGTAAGAATAATTATGTGTATTGAATAAATTTCGTAACGGAAACAATCTGTGAAATTAAATCCCTCAACAAATCCAAATCTGCACAGAAAGCAGCCGGGATGTTATTTTCCCACGTGTCCAAGCAAAATGATGGGCAAATCCGGCGGTGTGCATGGTCGCTCACACGGGAAGCACGGTATCTGTAACGCTTTACTTCTCTTGCAAAGGCCTTGTGTATTAGCTGTTTGCGCTTACTTTTCTTATCCCGACATATGCCTACCTTTAAGTGCTTTTTTCTGTTTTGTAAGCAGGGTTTTAAGAGGAACAAAAAGATTTTCCTTGTTCAGTGACGGGGACAACACTAGTGACTACGGACTTGAACAATACCAGCAGAAGAGACCATACAAATAACCATTCAACTGGCTTAAAAACAATTTCGGGGTACCTCCCAAAATAATGATGATGCTGGTAAAACTATGTCCTTTCTGGTGTCCCTACAACCATCCTCAACCGCCTCAATAAAGTTCAAACTGCGCAGCAAGAGTTGTACTTTCTTTCTTTATTTGGTGTTTAACGTCGTTTTCAACCACGAAGGTTATATCGCGACGGAAGAGTTGTACTGCGTAAGCACAAACGACACCGCGCTACACGTCTCTTCAAAATGCTGCACTTGCTTCCGGTTAAATCCAGAGTGGAGTACAATGTAGTGTTCGTGCTTTTCAGACCTCCGATACTCTTCCCCCATACCTATCCTCGGAACTTCACATATCCGTACCCTCTCGCTCTCTCAGGTCCAGCTCCGAAAACCTCCTCAAAAGACCGAAATTTATACTTGAAACATACGGTAAGAGATCGAGTATACTTGAAACATACGGTAAGAGATCGAGACCCTTCTGTTTGAAATTCTCTGCCCGCTGATCTTCGCAGTTGCCCTTCCCTAGCCTGTCACGGTTCATAACTTAAACTTTATCTTTTCTGCAAATATCTACCTTAAATTACCCGTCAAGCCTAGTTCGTCCTTGAACTTCAGAAGGTAGAACGATGTGGGTGTAGAAACAGAAATGACGACGACAGGTTAACGACAGTAGTCGGGGGGGGGGGGGGGGGGAAGAGAGTGACAGAGAGAGAAAGAAACAGAAATGACGACGACAGGTCAACGACAGTAGTCGGGGGGGGGGGGGGGGGGTAGAGAGTGACAGAGAGAGAAAGAAACAGAAATGACGTCGACAGGTCAACGACAGTAGTCGGGGGGGGGGGGGGGGGTAGAGAGTGACAGAGAGAGAATGAAACAGACAGAGACACATAAAGTCAACGACAGTAGTCGGGGGGGGGGGGGGGGTAGAGAGTGACAGAGAGAGAAAGAAACAGAAATGACGACGACAGGTCAACGACAGTAGTCGGGGGGGGGGGGGGGGTAGAGAGTGACAGAGAGAGAAAGAAACAGACAGAGACACGTAAAGTCAGCGACAGTAACGCACACACACACACACACACACACACACACACACACATATCCTACATACACACATAGGCCTAACAATGTGATTTTGCTTGTAATCCTCTCCTCTTCCACTTTTATAATCAGCGACGCAAGAATCTGCGGCAATCGACATGATGGTGACACGGAAAAGAATGCTTCTCCAATGCTAAACAATCAACGCAGACCGTTTCTCTGTGTCTTCAATGCTAAACAATCAACGCAGACCGTTTCTCTGTGTCTCCAATGCTAAACAATCAACGCAGACCGTTTCTCTGTGTCTTCAATGCTAAACAATCAACGCAGACCGTTTCTCTGTGTCTTCAATGCTAAACAATCAACGCAGACCGTTTCTCTGTGTCTTCAATGCTAAACAATCAACGCAGACCGTTTCTCTGTGTCTTCAATGCTAAACAATCAACGCAGACCGTTTCTCTGTGTCTTCAATGCTAAACAATCAACGCAGACCGTTTCTCTGTGTCTTCAATGCTAAAGTCTAAACAATTAACGCAGACCGTTTCTCTGTGTCTTCAATGCTAAACAATCAACGCAGACCGTTTCTCTGTGTCTTCAATGCTAAAGTCTAAACAATCAACGCAGACCGTTTCTCTGTGTCTTCAATGCTAAACAATCAACGCAGACCGTTTCTCTGTGTCTTCAATGCTAAACAATTAACGCAGACCGTTTCTCTGTGTCTTCAATGCTAAACAATCAACGCAGACCGTTTCTCTGTGTCTCCAATGCTAAACAATCAAATCAGACCGTTTCTCTGTGTCTCCAATGCTAAACAATCAACGCAGACCGTTTCTCTGTGTCTCCAATGCTAAACAATCAACGCAGACCGTTTCTCTGTGTCTTCAATGCTAAACAATCAACGCAGACCGTTTCTCTAAGTCTTCAATGCTAAACAATCAACACAGACCGTTTCTCTGTGTCTTCAATGCTAAACAATCAACGCAGACCGTTTCTCTTTCTCTCCAATGCCAAACAATCAACGCAGACCGTTTCTCAGTGTCTTCAATGCTAAACAATCAACGCAGACCGTTTCTCTGTGTCTCCAATCTGTGTTTTATTGTCAGACTTTATATGTGTCTATTACTTATCTTACGTGGGTTTTTTCATCTTTTTTAAAAAAAATTTCTAGATTATCTTAAATATAACTTTAAGTGGTCGTTGTCTATGAATTGTTTTTATGCTTGTATGTTATTTCTTACAAAAAACTTTTTATATGTAAAATGTTAAATTTTAATGTCTAATTTAAAGCGCCATGAGACTGCCATTTGGCGGTGAACAGAGCTATAAAAGAATGTTTTTATTATTTTATTATTATTATCCAATGCTTAGCAATCAACGCAGACCGTTTCTCTGTGTCTTCAATGCTAAACAATCAACGCAGACCGTTTCTCTGTGTCTTCAATGCTAAACAATCAACGCAGACCGTTTCTCTGTGTCTTCAATGCTAAACAATCAACGCAGACCGTTTCTCTGTGTCTTCAATGCTAAACAATCAACGCAGACCGTTTCTCTGTGTCTTCAATGCTAAACAATCAACGCAGACCGTTTTTCTGTGTCTGTAATGCTAAACAATCAACGCAGACCGTTTCTCTGTGTCTTCAATGCTAAACAATCAACGCAGACCGTGTCTCTGTGTCTTCAATGCTAAACAATCAACGCAGACCGTTTCTCTGTCTCTCCAATGCCAAACAATCAACGCAGACCGTTTCTCAGTGTCTTCAATGCTAAACAATCAACGCAGACCGTTTCTCTGTGTCTTCAATGCTTAGCAATCAACGCAGACCGTTTCTCTGTGTGTTCAATGCTAAACAATCAACGCAGACCGTTTCTCTGTGTCTTCAATGCTTAGCAATCAACGCAGACCGTTTCTCAGTGTCTTCAATGCTAAACAATCAACGCAGACCGTTTCTCAGTGTCTTCAATGCTAAACAATCAACGCAGACCGTTTCTCTGTGTCTTCAATGCTTAGCAATCAATGCAGACCGTTTCTCTGTGTCTTCAATGCTAAACAATCAACGCAGACCGTTTCTCTGTGTCTTCAATGCTAAACAATAAACGCAGACCGTTTCTCTGCGTCTTCAATGCTTAGCAATCAGCGCAGACCGTTTCTCTGTGTCTTCAATGCTAAACAATCAACGCAGACCGTTTCTCTGTGTCTTCAATGCTAAACAATCAACGCAGACCGTGTCTCTGTGTCTTCAATGCTTAGCAATCAACGCAGACCGTTTCTCAGTGTCTTCAATGCTAAACAATCAACGCAGACCGTTTCTCAGTGTCTTCAATGCTAAACAATCAACGCAGACCGTTTCTCTGTGTCTTCAATGCTTAGCAATCAACGCAGACCGTTTCTCTGTGTCTTCAATGCTAAACAATCAACGCAGACCGTTTCTCTGTGTCTTCAATGCTAAACAATCAACGCAGACCGTTTCTCTGTGTCTTCAATGCTTAGCAATCAACGCAGACCGTTTCTCTGTGTCTCCAATCTGTGTTTTATTGTCAGACTTTATATGTGTCTATTACTTATCTTACGTGGGTTTTTTCATCTTTTTAAAAACAATTTTTCTAGATTATCTTAAATATAACTTTAAGTGGTCGTTGTCTATGAATTGTTTTTATGCTTGTATGTTATTTCTTACAAAAAACTTTTTATATGTAAAATGTTAAATTTTAATGTCTAATTTAAAGCGCCATGAGACTGCCATTTGGCGGTGAACAGAGCTATAAAAGAATGTTTTTATTATTTTATTATTATTATCCAATGCTTAGCAATCAACGCAGACCGTTTCTCTGTGTCTTCAATGCTAAACAATCAACGCAGACCGTTTCTCTGTGTCTTCAATGCTAAACAATCAACGCAGACCGTTTCTCTGTGTCTTCAATGCTAAACAATCAACGCAGACCGTTTCTCTGTGTCTTCAATGCTAAACAATCAACGCAGACCGTTTTTCTGTGTCTTCAATGCTAAACAATCAACGCAGACCGTTTCTCTGTGTCTGTAATGCTAAACAATCAACGCAGACCGTTTTTCTGTGTCTTCAATGCTAAACAATCAACGTAGACCGTTTCTCTGTGTCTTCAATGCTAAACAATCAACGCAGACCGTGTCTCTGTGTCTCCAATGCTAAACAAACAACGCAGACCGTTTCTCTGTGTCTTCAATGCTGAAGTAAACCATCAACGCGTACCGTTTCTCTGTGTCTGTAATGCTAATCAAGCAACACAGACCTTTTCTCCCATGTCACTGACGGAGATGAGTTCGCCGCCGCGCCCCTGGCAGTCCATGAGAGCGTCCTCCCAGCCGAGCTGGGGGTCCACGGTGAAGCGGTAACATCCCCTGTGGATGGACTCCCAGCCGTCCGCACAATCATCCCCACGGGCTTGGTCACCTTGGAAAACAAAGAAGGAAAAACTTTGAAAGACATTTTGATTGCAGAATCCTTATACTTTGATAGGCTGTAAACTGAGAAAAGAAACCATAAGGATCTATCAAGAATAGCCAAATAGATTGAAGTGGCCAACAACCAAATAACTTCGATGACTTGTGTCACTGAAGTGCCAGATACGAAGTACTCCAGCGGATT
>NC_090249.1:18777508-18792508 GCF_037325665.1 Littorina saxatilis
GTGGCAGAGTAAATGATGAAACACTGTCTCTTACTTTCAAGTTACTTTCAAGTCATGATTTGCACACTTTTGCCCGAATCAATTTCTAGTCTATCGTTTCCATCAATCAATTTATTCAACAATCCATCCTCCCATCCATCCACCCATACCCCACTAACAAGCTATACACCACATTTTAGGTCAATCCGGCGTCTCATAAACACCAGAGATGTAAGTGCGGACAAACAAACAAACAAACAAACAAACACAGAGATAACTTGAACAGACGGATCAAAACCGATACACACCCCAATATACGGGGGTGTAATGCGTCCCAAGTCGATGACGATGGCAATGGCTTAGAAACTCAGATGTAGCCTTGCCGCCGGTGAGGAAGGCCTACAGTATAGTCACTGTAGTGTATACACATGACCGGATTAGTACATGACTGCGGCATTGTTGGCATTATGTAGGCTACCGGCAACGCTCTCTCTCTTTCTTTGACCTTCGGCAAAGCGGTCATCCAGCAATCTGACCAACTGCATGGAAAGGAAAGCGGCCGCGGGGGCAGTGGTCATTCATTCGCCGGTCCCGCAAAGTTCAACAAGTGGACGTGACACTGACGACAGCGGTCGGTAGCATCAGGGAGTCACGTCACCTTGCTTGTCGTTACTACCTCACGGGGGATAACCGGTCAAAGGCCGAACAGAAGCCGAAGGCCGCTCATGACACGTGTGAAGGCAAGTTTTGTCTGTTTTCTAGGTATTGTTTGATTTATGTCGGGATTTAAGGTAAGCTACTGATTCAGCGATGACTAAATTTGTTTCTTGATGCATAAAAAGTCAGGGAGCGATTGATATTTGCCCGTAAATAGCCTTCAAAGCTGAAATGTCCGCGATCGAGCACCGGAAATGGCTGTTCGATGGGTTTTGCAAGTAGAAATGTGCTTTATTTCACCAAATCAGCTCGTATTTGGTGTGGGTACGGGATTCTAGAGGACGAAGGAGTCATAAGAGGTGCAAAGAAGTGCTATTTGGGAGTAGAATAAATCTTCCGAGACAGTAGACAAGAGAAGGTCATATTTGAGAGACGCGCGTAGGCCGATTGTCTTTCCGACAAGCGAATGATACAGCAGATTAATCATTCGTTTTGACCAGAAACCTAGTCTCTAGTTTTTATGAATGAGTTTTTTAATTAAAACAATCACGAGAACTCTCTCGCTTAGCCTAATGGCTGTTCGATGGGTTTCGCAAGTAGAAATGTGCTTTATTTCACCAAATCAGCTCGTATTTGACATCGGTTTGGTATATATATATTTTTTCTAATCCTGCCGCGAACTGGATAGCAGACGCGGCACGACTGTTGCACCACACTTTCAAGTAAACCCATTTTTTACTTCAAAGTGTGGGGGGATCTTCCCACACTTTGAAGTAAACTCAGTTTTTACTTCAAAGTGTGGGGGGATCTTCCCACACTTTGAAGTAACTTACTTCAAAGCGTGGGACTTTTGCATCGCCTGATGATTTTGTCCAAAAAAAGGCAGTCTTTTGGATGAGTGAACAGAAAAAGTGAGCGAGCCAAGAAACATAGTGATGTTTGTTATCAGGCTTTAAGCAATGTCCCATTGTTGAGTGTGACGAAAACTCGTGGTGACGATTTTAAAACATGTTGGGTCACGCATGGTCCAATCTTACATGGTCCAACCTTACATGGTCCAACCTTACATGGTCCAATCTTACATGGTCCATATATATATTATTGGACCATGTAAGATTGGACCATGTAAGGTTGCACCATGTAAGGTTGGACCATGTAATATTGGACCATGTAAGATTGGACCATGTAAGATTGGATCATGTAAGGTTGGACCATGTAAGATTGGACCATGTAAGGTTGGACCATGTAAGATTGGACCATGTAAGATTGGACCATGTAAGGTTGGACCATGTAAGGTTGGACCATGTAAGGTTGGACCATGTAAGGTTGGACCATGTAAGATTGGACCATGTAATGTTGGACCATGTAAGGTTGGGCCATGTAATATTAGACCATGTAAGATTGGACCATGTAAGGTTGGACCATGTAATATTGGACCATGTAAGATTGGACCATGTAAGGTTGGACCATGTAAGGTTGGACCATGTTATATTGGCCCATGTAAGGTTGGACCATGTAAGGTTGGACCATGCAAGGTTGGACCATGCAAGGTTGGACCATGCAAGATTGGACCATGTAAGATTGGACCATGTAAGGTTGGACCATGTAAGATTGGACCATGTAAGATTGGACCATGTAAGATTGGACCATGTAAGGTTGGACCATGTAAGGTTGGACCATGTAAGATTGGACCATGTAAGATTGGACCAGGTAAGATTGGACCATGTAAGGTTGGACCATGTAAGATTGGACCATGTAAGATTGGACCATGCGTGACCCAACATGTTTTAAAATCGTCACCACGAGTTTTCGTCACACTCAACAATGGGACATTGCTTAAAGCCTGATAACAAACATCACTATGTTTCTTGGCTCGCTCACTTTTTCTGTTCACTCATCCAAAAGACTTTGCCATTTTTTGGACAAAATCATCAGGCTCAAACAGGCGATGCAAAAGTCCCACGCTTTGAAGTAAGTTACTTCAAAGTGTGGGAAGATCCCCCCACACTTTGAAGTAAAAACTGAGTTTACTTCAAAGTGTGGGAAGATCCCCCCACACTTTGAAGTAAAAAATGGGTTTACTTCAAAGTGTGGGGCACATCCCCACACTTTGAAGTAATTTACTTCAAAGTGTGGGATTACTTCAAAGTGTGGTGCAACAGTCGTGCCGCGTCTGCTATCCAGTTCGCGGTAGGATTAGAAAATATATATATATATACCAAACCGATGTCAAATACGAGCTGATTTGGTGAAATAAAGCACATTTCTACTTGCGAAACCCATCGAACAGCCATTAGGCTAAGCGAGAGAGTTCTCGTGATTGTTTTAATTAAAAAACTCATTCATAAAAACTAGAGACTAGGTTTCTGGTCAAAACGAATGATTAATCTGCTGTATCATTCGCTTGTCGGAAAGACAATCGGCCTACGCGCGTCTCTCAAATATGACCTTCTCTTGTCTACTGTCTCGGAAGATTTATTCTACTCCCAAATAGCACTTCTTTGCACCTCTTATGACTCCTTCGTCCTCTAGAATCCCGTACCCACACCAAATACGAGCTGATTTGGTGAAATAAAGCACATTTCTACTTGCAAAACCCATCGAACAGCCATTTCTGGTGCTCGATCGCGGACATTTTCAGCTTTGAAGGCTATTTACGGGCAAATATCAATCGCTCCCTGACTTTTTATGCATCGAGAAACAAATTTAGTCATCGCTGAATCAGTAGCTTACCTTAAATCCCGACATAAATCAAACAATACCTAGAAAACAGACAAAACTTGCCTTCACACGTATCATGAGCGGCCTTCGGCTTCTGTTCGGCCTTTGACCGGTTATCCCCCGTGTACCTTGACACACATGGTTGAACTTTCACCTTTGAGTGATGTATACAGAGAGCAGTCTATAGATCTAAAGCTCTTCACTGAGTCAGTGACGGGTTATAAACGCTGCTCCTTCGATAATACTGAACATGTACACATATCATACTATGTTATTTAATTCATAAATGCATATGTAATACGATATTATATGCGATAATATAATAATGATACATAAAACATATTTTTATCTACTTAATTTTATTTTACTTTTTTTTTTAATAATTTTTAAAATATTTTTTTATGGAGGATTCATTGCTTTTGGTGAAACCAATACAGTAGTACCTATGTCTAACGACTTTAGAAATGTAACATACATTCGGTCGTAATACGGAGAGGTAAGGTTGTATTATAGAGTTTTGGTTTGTAACGTCCATGTCAGGGTCACTGAGTCAATGATCCGTCAGTCGTCGGCAATAATTATGATCATGTTCTTCATCCTTTAAACGGTTATGGTACCTTGTTGACCGTTACATTATTTACCCACATATACATCTTTGCTTGTTAAATCCAGCCCCGTAACTTTGCAGCGGCTAAAATAGCAATAAAATAGAGTGGGGCAAACGAAAGCATACACATCGATTTCGATCGAAGCTACTCAAACGCGACGATACGAGGCAGAGTGTGTAATAAAGAACAGTGTCCCAAACGCAATGTACCAAACTTTCAATCCTTTCAGACGTAAAGAACAGCCGATATCGTCTGCGTTTACCCAGAACTGCAAACTGAAAACTTAAACGCTGATTTATATCTACGAACTGAAATAATTTTCGTAAAACTGAACAGGACCTTTTTTTTAACATTTTTTTTTTAAGTTCAACCTTTTGTGAGCATTTTAAACACCAACAGTTACAGAACAAAAATAACTATTAAAATGAAAACTCAGAGAAAGGTGATCAATTCAGCTTATAATTAGATTTTTTTGGGTTGGTTTTGTTATTCAGTGTTTTTGGTTTTGATTCATGCCCAAGAAGAAACTGATATTTCAAATTGCGCATGTCACACTGAGGCAGGGTCAGTAATGCAACTTTCTTTTCCCATATCTGCATGATAGCAAGGGTGCAAGTCAAACCCAGACTAGGTCAGTCAGTAAAAATGAAACACTGACCCAGGAGACAAACTTCACGAAGGGCCTGACGATGATCTGATTCGACGAGGAAGGATCATTATAGTTGATGAATATCAGATAAGGTTCGCTGCAAACCGAGGCGAATGCAATCTTTTTTTTCTCTCTCCAAATTTGGCGGGGTTAGTGTGTCAGTGGTATCATAAACACTACTCACAAACGACACTGTTGGTAAATAAAGAAGCACAGATATTTCTCAGCCAGGCTTTAGAAATAAAATGCGCGCCCGCGCACCGCACACGCGCGCCACACACGCGCACCCCTCCCCCCCCCACACACACTCAAAACTCAGTAAACCAAACAAAACGAGAAAAAAACACCAACACTGAGTTACCGTGCAGAAAGAAACAGAGTCAACAAAGCAACCGTCTCTACCAATGGACTACATTAATTTATGCTTGAATAATCTCCAACAGCAACAATAACAACGACAACACCGTATGTATATCTAATGATATAGCAGTTCTGATGGACACGTGGGGGAATTCGGGGGCTGTGATTGGATGGTTTCTTCCGATCATCAAAGCATAATGCTACGGAAGTCGGCCATTTTTGCCAATATCCAAAAGCATATTGGCAATAACAAAGACGCATGGTTCCGGTTTACCCATCTGTACCACACGATGTTTTAATCGACAACAGCATACACTGACAACTTGAAATTCTTCTCGGGAATGTTTTTCAGCTTTAAAAATGTCGATAGCATACCCTTTTCTGCTAACTTCCCGATGAAACAGGACTAAATCAATTATTTTCTGTCCCTAAACACCACAAAATGCCCAAAGTCGAAAGATGTAGTACAAACAGGGGAGTAAAACGGAACAGCCGTTTTGTGTGCCTGTGTCAGTTGCCGACTGACACAAACTTTCGCATTCGGCTTTTCTTATCTCGTAACTCCACACTAAATACCCCACTTCCTCTCTGAATTGTTGATGTACAACCCATGGCACTAACATTCATGTAGTCGTTTATAACTGAGGTTGAAAAATTCGCTTCATGACGAGACAAGTATAAATGCCATTCACCCAAACTGAAAACTTCGCTGTCGTCTGCTCGCGATTAGCAGCTGCTGTTCTCTTCTCCCCTTGTTGCATCATAGTTCTTCAGTTGTTTCTAGTTTTCCGTTTATGTTGTGTTCGTACAGTGCAACCGGCCCATTACATGTAGTAAACAAACCAGGCCACGTGGAATAAACATTATGGTAGCCCATAGCATGCATACGCTTGACATGTTTGACAGAATAGTGACCCATCAACAACAAGGCGACTCAGAAAGCCAGTATTGGACTTTGAATAGATCATTGTAAAGCGGCTCACACAGTAACCTCAATGCCGATAAACTGGGCAGTCACTACTTCGGCACCCCCAGCCCTTTTAAGGCCCCCCTTCTCTCCCCCCCCCCCCCCCCCGGTTTAAGGCACACACCCCCCCTACACACACACACTTTTAAGGCCGCATTGCCTTTTTCAGACATTCTGTTAATAATCTCAGTAAATTTACCACCAATCTAAGACTCCATTCTTTTTCAGACCTGATTTTTTTCAAGGTCTGAAACATGATAAGTGGGGGGGGGGGGGGAGGGTTAAAGGTCACTGAACATACTCAGTGAACACGCCCACACAGGTACGTGGCCAATGATGATGATAATTACTTTTAACGTCCTTTTAGAACCAATTGGCCTATCTTGGGACAGGTAGAGTTAAGTAATATGCTTTTATGTGGGGACAAGACACTGAACAAACATGCAAACAGAGAACACATTATGATCGTGTTATATATCTGGAAGTCTGTCACGTTGTTGCGATGTTTCAAAATGGGGATGGAAGTAAAGATTGTGTACGCGGAATATGGTTGGACTGGAGCGGTTTTGTAGGCTTATTTTTTTTTTTTTTATGTGAGTGGAATATTTTTATATTTATGGCTGAATAAGTAAATAAATACATAACTAGAAAAGTAATACAATGGAAAAAAAATCGAATCTTTATTTAGCCAAAGGAAAATATTAATATAACTTGCTCAGGTAGGAGGGCAGTATGTTGTTTGAGTAGAGCTATGCTTTGTGTTTTAGGCGCTTTAGTTAGGGGGGCGTGGCCAATCTCTACCAGACTGAGTGTTCACCACTTACTGTCGACAACAACTATCGTCACTACTGACCGTGCATCATTAGTGACACGGGTTGTCTATGGCCTATATTTTCCATAGATATTAGTAGAATTATCTTTGCAACTAAGTGTTCTCTCCTGCGAAAATAAGGTCAAGGCCACCAGACATGTGTAATCCCCGACTGATATAATTATGTCCATGTCTACGGTCGGCTTTCATATCATTTTGACTTTATAATCGTACAACAACAACAACAACAACAACAACAACAACAACAACAACAACAACAACAACATCAACTCCAACAACAATGCGTGACAGTTGCACATAATTATGCAGCACTTGTTTGTTTATATATATATATAATATATATAGCACTCTACGGCGATCCGTTCGGCGACTGAAAACGCGCGTAAGCTACTGGGTGTTGTTGCTGTTACTATCGCTGTTGTTATTTCCATGAAAGTGACATATGCAATAAAAAGTGTACATTAAAAGAGGAACTGACGTGAAAAAGACATATCGCTAAAGTTGCATTTGTTGGTAGTTCTTTTTTTTTAAACTCCCTGCAACGCTTTAATCCTCTGACACGATTATGATGCAATCCTGCAGTAAGTAGGTCAGTCTGAAATTCAATTCCCCCTACACTGGAATAGAAGGGGCATAGGTCAAGATTCGATACTATGACACAGTCAGACCGTGATAAGAGTCCAAAGGGCGAAAGTGGCGTAGCCTGTACATCTTTTTGTCAGTAAACAGCGGAGAACTTAGAAAGGACAATGCCC
The DNA here is from genome assembly GCF_037325665.1 of Littorina saxatilis. Classification (NCBI taxonomy): domain Eukaryota; kingdom Metazoa; phylum Mollusca; class Gastropoda; order Littorinimorpha; family Littorinidae; genus Littorina; species Littorina saxatilis. The sequence goes on from NC_090249.1 coordinate 18,785,037, forward strand.
ACGATGATGAAATCCATATCTAAACGTCCTCTGTTGCAGCAGTGGCCACTGACAACGACTCCCATAAACGGCATGCACATTCAGAAACAGGCACTTGACACTTGCACACGTTTTATTCTTTGCTCTTTTGGTCGTTGTTGTTTTAAGGCATGCGTCAAAGAGAACGAGCCATTTGACTTTTTTCGATGTCGTCAAATTATTACTTGCAGGTGCCTGTGAATCTAGGGGGCAGCGAAAGAGTTCCATTCTCATCTACGTGCGGTATGTCAGTGTCGTCAGACTGACATTGACGATGTTGATTTATGGCGGCATTCTAACACCAAAAGTGAACATTACAAAGAACACAGAAGCTGACATATTGGATCAAAGAATACTGCCGGTGAAATTGAAAACACACAAAATAATCGACCAAATGAAAAAATAAACGAACTGTACGTGATAATACTTGATTAACTCAAGAAAGCACTCCAATGGCGCCAAACAGAGTGTTATCATTAGCCATGTCGGATTACAAACAAGCTTACTTAAACAATGTTTGGGTGACACAGTGTCGGCAGTCGTTTTGGGCAAAGCAGTAAAAACAACATGGTCATTAACATTCAGTTGATTTTTCAACAGATCTTTGTCATCTTTTTGTATTATTTTATTTTTGTTTTATTTTCGTTTGTATCACTATTGTATTTCAAGCTTTTGGATAACCTTTCTGCTCATTAGTAACCGAATAGCTAGTTTGTATTTATACTATGATACCCAATGTGGGGTGGATATATTTTTTTTGTAAGGTTAAAGTGGGCTGCATCCTATCACCGCCACTGCAGGTCTAAGTAAAATAACAGAATTTATGTGATGATCAGTACATTAATAACCGGGATTACCACAAAACCTGTTCTCTAAAATCAACACTTTTGGCTTTTGTGTGCAGCCATATTATTGATTTCACGATCACTCCACGTGCACACAATGTCAGTCACTGAGTCTGGGACGCAGGGAACCAATTATATTTCCACCTTGGGCAGATCTGTGGTGAAAATTATCTAATAAGACTAAAAAACAACCTGAGAATTATTGCAAGATTTTATATTTTGATGTCTTCTTGAAGAGGAAAGTTAGCTCTTAAACATATCAATGATCTAGGAAAATCTAGTGCTTATTTTATGAGATAAAATTAAATAAAGCATTATTCATCCCACATTTTTATTCATTCTGACACCATCCGACGGCCATAGCAGAAAGCACCGCGAGGTGTCTGTCAACGCCTTATCAGTGGCATCCGGGTCAGACTGCTTGCGCTGGAATGCCGGTCACAGTTGAGCCTGTGGTAATTGATACTAGAACCTGTTATGCTTTTCTTTGTTTAATCGCTTGGTTTGCACGTCTTTTTGAGGGATAAGAGAAACTACCACTCAGTGGATGTCGAAGTTCCAAAGTCATAAACACTTGTGAAATTTTTGTTCATCTTTTGAGGAATAAATTAGACAGGTTTACTTGTATTTAAAAGCCATCTTCCATCTCCCGAAGTATGGTTCCCCGTAATAGTTTGTGTTGGATTTAATCAGAGATGTGTGTGTGTGTGTGTGCGTGCGTGTGTGTTTGTGTGTGTGTGTGTATGTGTGTGTGTGTGTGTGTGTGTGTGTGCAGTGTTTTACACAGAGAGAGGGACAGAGAGAGAGAGAGAGAGAGAGAGAGAGAGAGAGAGAGAGAGAGAGAGAGAGAGAAAGAGAGAGAGAGAGAAACACACACACACACACACACACACACACACACACACACACACACACACACACACACACACACACACACACACACAGTGAGTGATTTCCAAACACAATAAGGATTTATAGACCTACCTAACTCTTACACCGTCGAATTTGAAATGCATGCCTCATCAAAAAGAGAATTCAATTTAAAGGAGAAAGAAGAGCATTTAGAAGCTTGGACACCGTCTTTTCTTAATTTTTCACTGTCTATGGACTTTATGGTGATGTAGCATCAACATATATTTACAGAATGATATGGTGTAATACTCACCTGATTCATCCCAATTGAAACTTGTAAAACTAAAATATATATATTGAAAAGAATTGAAGAATATTACCGGATGACACAGGTTGTATTTGCACGAAACTTATTAGCAACACATGTACATGAGTGCTGCCAGGGAGGCACAGAATGAGAAAGTCACCAAAATCACGGACTGCTTCTTGGAGGGGATATCTTTTTGGTGAGTCCCCAGACCTAAAGTGTGTTAAACACACAACAAACACATATAGCCACACCCTTGGTTCCTGACTCCTGTTCCATCACTCACAAGGCCTGTGAGATAGGTATCGTCATTCTGGCGAAAATGTATGACCAGATAATGTCTTATTCAAACGTTCAGACCAAGCTATTGCTGTTGCCACAGAACCCAACAACTCTGTAAAGATTGATTGAGATGGTGTTACTGAGGACCCACAGTTGCATTATTGACGCCTTGTTCTAGGGATGGGGGAGGGAGTCAGTTGAAATTAGACGCTAAAGACCAAAGACCAGCAAACAAGTCCCATCTTGCAGAAGAAATATGAACAAGTCGCGTAAGGCGAAAATACAATATTTAGTCAAGTAGCTGCCATTTTTCAGCAAGACCGTATACTCGTAGCATCGTCAGTCCACCGTTCATGGCAAAGGCAGTGAAATTGACAAGAAGAGCGGGGTAGTAGTTGCGCTAAGAAGGATAGCACGCTTTTCTGTACCTCTCTTTGTTTTAACTTTCTGAGCGTGTTTTTAATCCAAACATATCATATCTATATGTTTTTGGAATCAGGAACCGACAAGGAATAAGATGAAAGTGTTTTTAAATTGATTTGGACAATTTAATTTTGATAATAATTTTTATATATTTAATTTTCAGAGCTTGTTTTTAATCCGAATATAACATATTTATATGTTTTTGGAATCAGCAAATGATGGAGAATAAGATAAACGTAAATTTGGATCGTTTTATAAATTTTTTTTTTTTTTTACAATTTTCAGATTTTTAATGACCAAAGTCATTAATTAATTTTTAAGCCACCAAGCTGAAATGCAATACCGAACCCCGGGCTTTGTCGAAGATTACTTGACCAAAATTTGAACCAATTTGGTTGAAAAATGAGGGCGTGACAGTGCCGCCTCAACTTTCACGAAAAGCCGGATATGACGTCATCAAAGACATTTATCAAAAAAATGAAAAAAACGTTCGGGGATTTCATACCCAGGAACTCTCATGTCAAATTTCATAAAGATCGGTCCAGTAGTTTAGTCTGAATCGCTCTACACACACACACACACACACACACACAGACACACACACACACACACACACACACACACACACGCACATACACCACGACCCTCGTTTCGATTCCCCCTCGATGTTAAAATATTTAGTCAAAACTTGACTAAATATAAAAACTACCAAAGCTGACATGCCGTAGAGACAGTCATGTGGTGTTGAAGTCTAAATACAGTCTGGACGGAGAGACTCTTCTGCAGCGGATACCTTGGCCTCGATGTGCAACATTTGCTGCAATCTTACGATATTCCTTCTAGTTTGTTTAACACAGGTTCCAGCACGTAACCGTGGTTTTCGATGGATACAAGCCCGGACCATCTACCAGGGACGTCACCCATAACCGTCGAGTTAAGGAAAGGTGTTCGCCTTTCAAGTTGGAAATGACGATGTAGGTGAAAAAAGGATGTGCTTCTTGCCAACAACGAGAACAGGCAGCGATTCCTTTATCTACTGTCTGTTGCCCTTACGGTAAACTTGTGTAGGACGGCTGACGGAGATCCGCACTGCATGATAGCTGCTCAGGCTCTGGAGAGTTCAAAGACACATGTCACTGTTGTTGTAGGAGAAGGCACAGACTAACTGGATGTCCCCTGGCACCTAGGACAACCATCATGAAATCTTTCTTGAACCAAGCCACATAATAAGTGCCAAGGCATTCAAATGTGATGAATGTCAGGCAGACCAGGAGATTTCTTGGCAGAGCACGCCAAGTATTATCAGCCATCCATGCGATCAGTGGCTGCGACACAGCGCCAAGGCAGTTTGGAACGGGCAAGCGACCTTCAGATACCACAAGAACTGAGGAATCTGGCTACCCCGTTCCTACCAGAGAGCAGACCAAGCAACATCACTAAAGCCGGAGAGGAGATACTTGCTGCGTTATATGATCAGACAGTTGCTCACTTGAGGTACAAGATGTTCTGCACGAAAGTTGCAAGGGGGAGTTCCTGTTTATCATTGCACTGTCGTCCTCCACTCCCGGTTGCAGTCAATTACCACAGTCGTCGTGTATATCTCCAAGTGCAAGACTGGACATGAACCTCACGATTGTGACTGAAAGACAGCTGGAAGACCCTGTCCTGCTGATCTTTCCTCACCCAGCCCCTTCCAAGCTGCTGTCAGTCACGGCGAATCTCAAGAGTGACCCAAAGCGCTATAGTTGTAAAAAGCATGGTTTGGATTGCTCTTTTGTTTGTGGTGAATGCCATGGGCTTGAACTTTCTAACGCTTATGACATGTGTACAGACGAGAATGACATAAACGATTTAAAGGGATACAAGGACCAGGATGTGCTTTATGTTTTGTCAGGCTATAAGAAATGTGGCAAAATATTTTGAGTATCTTGAGCAGAAAAAAATCAAGTTCAGAATTATACACACAGCAATCATAATATGTGTGCATTGCATTATTGTTCACAACAGAAACATCAAACAGTGGTCTTATAGAAAATTGCAAGTCTCCAGGTGTACTTGTGTTTTGTGGAGACACGGACAACTTTCATAGATCGTTTCTAACCAACTCCGCTAACTGTTTCACCAACACATTATGTATGACCCGGCCATTCTGCCTGTCCCTTCAATTCTAATTTAAAAAGAAACTAGAAGCTGTACTAATCAAAGCATCCTATAAACAACTTACATCAGGACAAAAAGAACTATGTGTATTCGTATTTGCCTTTGCACACAGTCATGTCGTATTGTGGAAGCTGTGATTTCGATACATCCTTCACACTTACGACTAAACTGTGTACACAGAGTTGTTTACTTTAACTTGGCAGACAAAATATCATTACTACTATCATTTCAACGCGTTCTTGGATACGAACCCGAAAACACTCATAAAAACATGGATTTTGCGGCCCGCAAAGAGCACACAAGGTTAGATGTTTGGGAGGAGACGCCAGTTTGACCTTGACCTGACCTTCTTTTGAAATTATTACTTATATTTACCTATATCATTATTACTATCATGTGAAAGCATTCTCGATGATAAACCCGAAAACATCCTTCAAAAACATGGATTTCGTGGCCTTTCAAAAATCACAAAAGGTTGGATATGTTCGTGACAAAAGGTAAGCTGGACATGACCTACTTTTGAAACGCTACCTTGCATTTTCTTATATCATTATTACCTATTATTCTATCAAAGCATTCTACAAAATAAATCCGAAAACATACTCGAAAAACATGGATTACTTTGCCTACAAAGAGCGAATAAGGCTGGATGTTCGGGAGAAAAGGTAAGCTTGACCTTGACCTGACCTAGTTTTGAAACGGAGACTTATACGTTCCTAGATCTTTTTTATATTATAGCGGTAACATAGAGCTATCAAAACAACTTTAAAAAGCAAATCTTGCAATTATTCTCTGGTTCCTATGGTTATAGTCGTAGGATAGCTGCTCTAAAAGGGGTGCGGAGCCGGTGTGGGCCAAAGGCATTATAATCATGGTGCTTGTTGCAGGGCCGGTGTCACGATTTCATCTTTCGCCTGTGTACATATTTCCCCCTCGATATAATTATAGGCTACTCAAGACTGAAATGTTGTTTCCTGGTAAAATTAAGAAGTGAAATTATTTAAGGACGAAAAGCATGTCAGTTTCTTGCATGTGAAGAAAATTGGTGGTGAAATGTAATAGATTTCACCCCCAAAATCGATTTATTCGAAAACGTGTACCCGCGAGTGGTTACGTCCCTTGAGTAAGAAGGGAAACATTTTAGGATGAATCAAATTTGTAAGTTAAATATAAAAAATTGGTTGGACAAATTTGGCCCCATGAATGTAAGGCACACAAGGTCGCTCATCAGTACTATCGAAGGGTGTTTTTTTTGTTCAGTGTAGAGTTTATACTTGATCAACGAGGCCGAGAATCGAAATATCACCACGGCGAAAGATGAAAACGTCACACCGGGTGGGTAGGGATGAGTTCTTCTTCTGCACTCTATCTAATTAGTCTGCAGTACCAGTTAGAAGACAGGAGCGGTAGCCAGCACCCCCCCTCCCCCCCCCCCCCCCTTCGTGTGCCATCAGCGTGCATGACTGTGGTGTGCACCGGAGTACACTCACACAAATATAGAATAGTCTATACATATATCTCTGTGAACGAATAAAGCGAGATCGACTGTGCCTCAACTTGAAAAACAATATTTATCATCATTCTGTAAGCCGTGTCGGCCTGCTGCCATTAATTGTCACACATAAATTAATCAGTTAAGATGACATGACTGACTCGAACAGCAATCGATGAGAACAATGTTACACGGACACAGCTATGAAAATAATAGCAGTGTGGCATTTATCAGTCGTAGCATCGTCAGTCCACAGATCAGTGCAGCATCAGTTTTAAGTTTAAACCAGAATGAATTAATGATGATTGCCAGTAGTTCACTCAGGTGTTTTTTTACTGGACCGTAAACACGAGCGGCGACATGAATACGTCAGTCACAGAACTTGAAAACAACGCTGACCTCACCTGAGATGACCCCGAAGTAGCAAGAGCAACTTGACATTCGAATTCAAACGTGTTCAAGTGCGACTTGGCTTTACTGCTAGAGTGCAAATGAACTTGAAACGCATGTGACTGCTCAAAGTACAGAAACCGTCAGTCGTAAACAATCTGCCGCTACGCGTGTCCGTTGCATCTCTCTGTCTGTCTGTCTCTCTTTCTCAGTCTCAGTCTCTCTCCCTCTCAGTCTCAGTCTCTCTCTCCCTCTCTCTCAGTCTCTCAGTATCTCCCTCTCTCAATGCCAGTCACAGTGCGGCCAGTGCCAATGCCCGGCTGTGTGTATGTGTGTGTGAATGTATCAGTGTGTGTGTGCGCGTGTCAGCACGGTGAGAGAGAGAGAGACTGAGAGATCGAGACTGAGAGGGAGAGAGCCGGAGAGAGAGAGAGAGAGAGAGCGGGAGAGAGAGAAAGAGAGAGAGAGAGAGAGAGACTGCGTGAGTAGTGAGTGAGAGAGACTGAGAGAGAAAGAAAGAGAGAGAGAAAATGAGAGAGACGGTCACATTTAATTAGTATAGTTGCAGCATGATAGAAGAATCGACAAAGGGTCTCCTGCTCAGTGTCATCAACAACGGCACGTGGCCTCAGGCTGTCGGGCCAGTTTCAATGTCAGTCAGTGGGCTGGCCGGGTTGAAGATATTTTAACTCTCCTTTCAATG
>NC_090249.1:18795008-18800008 GCF_037325665.1 Littorina saxatilis
CGCGTAAGGCGAAAATACAACATTTAGTCAAGTAGCTGTCGAACTCACAGAATGAAACTGAACGCAATGCAACGCAGCAAGACCGTATACTCGAAGCATCGTCAGTCCACCGCGCACAGCAAAGGCAGTGAAATTGACAAGAAGAGCGGGGTAGTACTTGCGCTGAGAAGGATAGCACGCTTTTCTGTACCTCTCTTCGTTTTAACTTTCTGAGCGTGTTTTTAATCCAAACATATCATATCTATATGTTTTTGGAATCAGGAACCGACAAGGAATAAGATGAAGGTGTTTTTAAATTGATTTGGACAACTTAATTTTGATAATATTTTTTATATTTTTAATTTTCAGAGCTTGTTTTTAATCCAAATATAACATATTTATATGTTTTTGGAATCAGAAAATGATAAAGAATAAGATGTACGTAAATTTGGATCGTTTTATAAAATTTTTTTTTTTTTTACAATTTTCAGATTTTTAATGACCAAACTCACTCATTAGTTTTTAAGCCACCAAGCTGAAATGCAATACCAAACCCCGGCCTTTGTCGAAGATTACTTGACCAAAATTTCAACCAATTTGGTTGAAAAATGAGAGCGTGACAGTGCCGCCTCAACTTTCACGAAAAGCCGGATATGACGTCATCAAAGACATTTATTGAAAAAATGAAAAAAAACGTATGGGGATTTCATACCCAGGAACTCTCATGTCAAATTTCATAAAGATCGGTCCAGTAGTTTAGTCTGAATCGCTCTACACACACACACACACAGACAGACAGACAGACAGACAGACACACACACACACACACACACACACACACATACACCACGACCCTCGTCTCGATTCCCCCCCTCTACGTTAAAATATTTAGTCAAAACTTGACTAAATATAAAAACGGGCCTGGTTTGAGCAGTGACACAGGGAAATCTGTACATCAAACCTCTGCAGCCCTGCAGAGAGAAATTCTCTCCAGAGTCTTCGGAGTTGTCAGCGTTTGGAAACTTGATAGTCTGCTACCGACGGTGGGAAAGTTCTTGACCGCAGCATGGCAGGTCAAAATAACACACTGGGACCGAAGCGGCGGTGGAGCTTAATTGATACCGACATGGTTGCTGCACAAACGGCCAGCTAAGCCACTCCTCCTACTGGCACGTGCGAACACTGCGATGGCGCGTGCTGTGACTGCGCCTGAACTGAAAACGGGAGCATCTCGTTACTCCCCCGTATCGTTACTCCCCCGGCTTGTTACTAACCCTAACTGACCCTTAGGGGGAGTAACGAGCCGGGGGAGTAAGGAGCTGATCCCACCGTAAACAACATGGCTTACACAGACCCAAGTCAGTCCAACCTATAACGAAGAAAACAAGTCGCGTAAAGGCGAAAATACAACATTTAGTCAAGTAGCTGTCGAACTCACAGAATGAAACTGAACGCAATGCAATTTTTCAGCAAGACCGTATGTACTCGTAGCATCGTCAGTCCACCGCTCATGCTCATGGCAAAGGCAGTGAAATTGACAAGAAGAGCGGGGTAGTAGTTGCGCTGAGAATGATAGCACGCTTTTCTGTACCTCTCTTCGTTTTAACTTTCTGAGCGTGTTTTTAATCCAAACATATCATATCTATATGTTTTTGGAATCAGGAACCGACAAGGAATAAGATGAAAGTGTTTTTAAATTGATTTCGACAATTTAATTTTGATAATAATTTTTATATTTTTAATTTTCAGAGCTTGTTTTTAATCCAAATATAACATATTTATATGTTTTTGGAATCAGAAAATGATGGAGAATAAGATAAACGTAAATTTGGATCGTTTTATAATTTTTTTTATTTTTTTACAATTTTCAGATTTTTAATGACCAAAGTCATCAATTAATTTTTAAGCCACCACGCTGAAATGCAATACCGAAGTCCGGGCTTCGTCGAAGACTACTTGACCAAAATTTCAACCAATTTGGTTGAAAAATGAGAGCGTGACAGTGCCGCCTCAACTTTCACGAAAATCCGGATATGACGTCATCAAAGACATTTATCAAAAAAAAAGAAAAAAACGTTCGGGGATAACAATCTCAGGAACTCATGTCAAATTTCATAAAGATCGGTCCAGTAGTTTGGTTTGAATCGCTCTATACGCACGCACGCACGTACACACACACAGACACACGCACATACACCACGACCCTCGTTTCGATTCCCCCTCGATGTTAAAATATTTAGTCAAAACTTGACTAAATATAAAAAGAAAAGTGGGAAACATATTTGAAGGACACCATAACTATAGCTTGAATTGATTCACACACAGTGCACAAACACACACACACTGACACGTGACTAACATGCACGCACGCGGCGCACGCAATGGCACACACACACAGCGGCTCACACGGCACATCGTTCACACACACACACACACACCGACTGCACACACACACACACACATCAGTACACTCACACACTGCACACACCGATTGCACACACACACACACACTGAGACTTTGGTAGCACAATCAAAACCGTCGATATCAAGGCCTAAACTTGAAATTTGACTGGGTTCAGGGGTTACAAAAATGTGTAGGCCTACATGTGTGTACCTCTACACTGTTCGTATATCATATTTCAGTTATATTTGTGTACCTCATGATATTTCTGTAAGTTCAACATACATAAGTTGTACAGCACCAGAAAGTACAAAATAATATGAAAACACCGAAGAGAGTTATTCTGCCTGTGTTTTGAACAGTGTTCAGTGTTTGTATATATATTTACATTTTTGCTTTATTGTCTATTGTGAATGGATTCGATTTTCTCTCCTATTTGTTTCCAATGTTATCAATGTGAATTTTTTTTAATACCTCAAATGCTAAATATTTCCATGCTTGATCAGTCATAAATCCTCAGCTTCTAGAAACAGATTCAGATGGGTTTGAAGGGGCCCGTGATACAACTCAGGTTTTCATGTCATTGTAACTGAACTATCTTCTGGAAACACAAACTCTAAGCACTTTTAATTCTTCAAGTTCGTTCTCGCGTAGTGCAAAAAGCTTTGCCCTTGATACAGTCAGTCGGTAGAGTGGTGTCAGTACGTGAGAGTTTACATGCTGTACACTTGCTCACTTTAGCGGGTCAGATAGGCAACTCATCAAAAAACACGTGGTAGGGTCGTGCGGCGAGAAGTGGGGCTGGTCCCACGGCGCCTTTTGATTGGCCGAGAGCAGTTTGACCCTGACGCTGATTGGCCGAGAGCTTCATTGACTGTGGGTGTGTCACCAGCGGCGCGGCGCCAACGCGGGGAAAAGTATGCACAAGAAAAATGTTCATTCAAAATGAACAGCGTCGATGCAATGTCCACCAAAGATTTATTTTGGGAAGTGTTAAAAGGTTAGGGTCAAAAGTCAATGAATTGCATGTTGTGCTGGATATATAAATTGTTTATTTCAGTCAATGCTTGCTATGAATTGATCAAACAGCCACAAGAAAAAACAAGTCGCGTAAGGCGAAATTACTACATTTAGTCAAGCTGTGGAACTCACAGAATGAAACTGAACGTAGTCCGCCGCTAGTGCAAAAGGCAGTGAAAGTGACGAGCCTGTTTGGCGCGGTAACGGTTGCGCTGTGCTTCATAGCACGCTTTACTGTACCTCTCTTCGTTTTAACTTTCTGAGCGTGTTTTTAATCCAAACATATCATATCTATATGTTTTTGGAATCAGGAACCGACAAGGAATAAGATGAAATAGTTTTTAAAACGATTTCCGAAATTTAATTTTGATCATAATTTTTATATTTTTAATTTTCAGAGCTTGTTTTTAATCCAAATATAACATATTTATATGTTTTTGGAATCAGAAAAGGATGAAGAATAAGATGAACGTAAATTTGGATCGTTTTATAATTTATTTATTTTTTTACAATTTTCAGATTTTTAATGACCAAAGTCATTAATTAATTTTTAAGCCACCAAACTGAAATGCAATACGGAAGTCCGGCCTTCGTCGAAGATTGCTTGGCCAAAATTTCAATCAATTTGATTGAAAAATGAGGGTGTGACAGTGCAGCCTCAACTTGTACAAAAAAGCCGGATATGACGTCATAAAAGACGTTTATAAAATAAATAAAAAATAAAAAAACGTCCTGGAATATCATTCCCAGGAAGTCTCATGTCAAATTTCATAAAGATCGGTCCAGTAGTTTAGTCTGAATCGTTCTACACACACACACACACACAGACAGACACACACACACACACACACACACACACACACACACACACACACACACACACGCACATACACCAAGACCCTCGTCTCGATTCCCCCCTCTATGTTAAGACATTTAGTAAAAACTTTTTAATTAAAAAATAGAGCTTGTTTGAAACAGGTAGAAAGGAAGAGTTGATATTGCAATATCTGTACGTGGGAATGTGGTGAAAAAGAGTGCTAAAAGTAGTAAGTCGGCCTCAGATCCATTTCAAATATTTATTGCAGAAAAACAAAATACAAATTAAAAACAAAACCACAGAACCATTACCAGGTGTCATAGGAATGTTTGAAAACAATAGTTTTAATTTTACACTGTAAATACAGGAATCAGAATTAAACACCTCAAATTGGCACATGCATAATGAATCACCTGGAATTGCAACAGGGAGATACTGCATGAAGTAATTGGAAACAAACACTTGAAATTGACAAAGAAACAATTGAAAATATATTACTGACATGAGCGTACAATATTTTAATGGAAGTGCATTTTTAGCACGAAGCATCCGCAGGAGGATGCACTAACAATTACATAGTGCCACAAAATGTGTACGGACATTTCACAACCGTGCATTATTAGCACAGAACACATACATGGGGGCGCACAAAACATTATTGTACCATGATGATGATCGGGATTGTTGAAGATCTTTTCTTGTGCAAGGCGCCCCTGTATGACCGCAACTGATCCAACCGGCCGCATCTGAACAAACGACGTCGAAACGGCGCGAAACACGTCC
>NC_090249.1:18805008-18842508 GCF_037325665.1 Littorina saxatilis
TTAGTCTCTCTCTCTCTCTCTCTCTTTCTTAGTCTCTCTCTCTCTCTTTCTTAGTCTCTCTCTCTCTCTCTTTCTTAGTCTCTCTCTCTCTCTCTTTTTCTTAGTCTCTCTCTCTCTCTTTCTTAGTCTCCCTCTCTCTCTTTCTTAGTCTCTCTCTCTCTTTCTTAGTCTCTCTCTCTCTTTCTTAGTCTCTCTCTCTTTCTTAGTCTCTCTCTCTCTTTCTTAGTCTCTCTCTCTCTCTTTCTTAGTCTCCCTCTCTCTCTCTTTCTTAGTCTCTCTCTCTCTTTCTTAGTCTCTCTCTCTCTCTCTCTTAGTCTCTCTCTCTCTTTCTTAGTCTCTCTTTCTCTCTCTTAGTCTCTCTCTCTCTTTCTTAGTCTCTCTTTCTCTCTCTTAGTCTCTCTCTCTTTCTTAGTCTCTCTCTCTCTTTTTTAGTCTCTCTCTCTCTCTTTCTTAGTCTCTCTCTCTCTCTCTTTCTTAGTCTCTCTCTCTCTTAGTCTCTCTCTCTCTTTCTTAGTCTCTCTCTCTCTCTCTCTCTTAGTCTCTCTCTCTTTCTTAGTCTCTCTTTCTCTCTCTTAGTCTCTCTCTCTCTCTTTCTTAGTCTCTCTCTCTCTCTCTTTTTTAGTCTCTCTCTCTCTCTTTCTTAGTCTCTCTCTCTCTCTTTCTTAGTCTCTCTCTCTCTCTCTCTTTCTTAGTCTCTCTCTCTCTCTCTTTCTTAGTCTCTCTCTCTCTTTCTTAGTCTCTCTCTCTCTTTCTTTGTCTCTCTCTCTCTCTTTCTTAGTCTCTCTCTTTCTTAGTCTCCCTCTCTCTCTTTCTTAGTCTCTCTCTCTCTTTCTTAGTCTCTCTCTCTCTTTCTTAATCTCTCTCTCTCTTTCTTAGTCTCTCTCTCTCTTTCTTAGTCTCTCTCTCTCTTTCTTAGTCTCTCTCTCTCTCTCTTTATTTGTCTCTCTCTCTCTCTTTATTTGTCTCTCTCTCTCTATCTTTCTTAGTCTCTCTCTCTCTCTCTTTCTTAGTATCTCTCTCTTTCTTAGTCTCTCTCTCTCTCTCTTTCTTAGTCTCTCTCTCTTTCTTAGTCTCTCTCTCTCTCTTTCTTAGTCTCTCTCTCTTTCTTAGTCTCTCTCTCTCTCTCTTTCTTAGTCTCTCTCTCTTTCTTAGTCTCTCTCTCTCTCTCTTTCTTAGTCTCCCTCTCTCTCTTTCTTAGTCTCTCTCTCTCCCTTTCTTAGTCTCTCACTCTCTTTCTTAGACTCTCTCTCTCTCTTTCTTAGTCTCTCTCTCTCTCTCTCTTTCTTAGTCTCTCTCTCTCTTTCTTAGTCTCTCTCTCTCTCTCTTTTTTAGTCTCTCTCTCTCTTTCTTAGTCTCTCTCTCTCTCTCTTTCTTAGTCTCTCAGTCTCTCTCAGTCTCTCCCTCCCCCTCTCCCTCCCCCTCTCCCTCCCCTGCAAGAGGTCGGTGAAGGGAGAAACTCGATGCAACCACTGAAGTAGCGCTGTGGGTTTCCCTGAACCCACCCCGTCGTTAGAGAAATAAACGGTAAAAACCCTCTTTCAAATGTATGGGTTCAGACAAACCCGCATCGTCGTTAGAGGAATAAACGGTAAAAACCCTCTTTCAAATGTATGGGTTCAGACAAACCCGCATCGTCGTTAGAGGAATAAACGGTAAAAACCCTCTTTCAAATGTATGGGTTCAGACAAACCCGCATCGTCGGGAGTGTGTAGTCAAAAGCGACATCCGGCAAAGGTTAACCATTCTTTCATGCACTCAACTCTTAAGGTTGAAGCAAAACGAACAACCACAAGAAAATAACCTAAGTTCAAAACCAAGAAAATCTTCCAATAAAATAATATCAAACATCAGAAAAACTACAAATTACACAAGAATAACACACCACATATGTGCATTCCACTCAAAGGTAGGAGAAACCACACCAGAAAAAGTGACAAAGATTGAATAGAACATTTTCTGAATCTGTTGTCGTCTGCTTTGTTTACACCGGAAACACTCTTACAACCTTGACCCGGCAATGCTAAAACCGGTCTACTTATGAGTCTAAAAATAGACACAGCTCTATGGCGGGAAATCTTCCTCTTCCAGACAGCCATAGAATTCTCAGTAAACTCGAAATTCACCACATAATTTGCCAAACAATACAATCCTTCCAAAGAAAATGTTTCTGTTCATAATAGGAATAAAAGAGACCATAGTTTGTGAACAAAATAACTTTGTCCACTTTCTGTTGTCTGGAAACTACCAAGCATGCAGACCTTCCAGAAAACCTAGGCAAATACATTATTAAAATCCTAAAAACACAGTCCTAAACAACAATTTCATACATAATTACCAGAATGAATAAAATTAAAAGCACACAAACATACCTTATATGCTGTCATAGCGGACATATGAAAAAAGTTATGTCAGATCATCATCACTAAGCCATGCTCCTGAGTCAAAGGGAAAAATGGCCGAAAATGGAGGGAAAAGTTGCAGGATAAGCACTGTGCACTCACTAACTTCAGTGCCTCAAAATACTATAAATATTCATTAATAACGTAGGAGAAGATTCCAAAATATTAACTTTAAATGTTTTAATACAAAAAGTACATTATTGCTTATAAATTTTAGTATCCCTACACAAAACAGACATTTTCAGGGCAGGGGAAGACAAGAACACTGGTCACACCAGAGTTATCCTCAACACAGAAGTCTAGACTAAGGAGTAGTGCAGGGGAGATAATCAAAATTTGTATTTTAGGGACTCTCTTTGCAAAGTGACTGCACCACTGGAATAAATGAAAATACATCTCAAGATTTAAACAGTATCATGTACACATGTAAATGTGAACCTCTTACATAAACAAATGAGAGACTGTATCCGAAAGGAACATAACAATCAGGATTATATTATTCTCATTAGATGCGATATACAGGGTGGGCCACAAAAAGAGGGACAAAATCAAACTCTCATATTTTCTAAGAAAATAATTGTTTCTTTCTGACCAGAATGTCCTTTGTTGTTGTTAACCACACTACCAGTGTTTCTGAACTTATCAACCAAGCGTGTGATAGTATGACGATGTGGTATTTTCTTTCCAGGGTGTTCGCCTCGAAACTGTCTTTGAACCAGAGACTACAGTTCCACAATCTTGGTCCTCTCTTCGACGGAAAAGTGATCGTAGGGGTCCATTCTTCTGTCAGATAAAACTTACAGGTCTTCTGGATATATCACCTGAAAATCAGAAAGAAACAATTATTTTCTTAGAAAATATGAGAGTTTGATTTTGTCCCTCTTTATGTGGCCCACGTCATCCAGCAGCGCGGGGCCTGGAAGAGCAACCAAATGTTCTTCGATTTCGAAATGCTTTGGTATAATAAAAATTTGAGATGTTGTCCACATCTGGTGAAAAAAATCTTGCGAAAATTCTTGTATTTGTAGAAACTATTACAGTTTCTTTTTGTCCCTCTTTTTGTGGTACACCCTGTATAATTGTTTTTGAAAGAATCTGTACTTTTAGCTTCCCGTGACACAGTGACTGTCACAGACCTATACACACAGACCCACACTCACACACCACATACACATACCCTCCCCTGCAGACTGAAGCATAATTATGATGCACGAGTAGAGTGCATCTCTCTCTCTCTCTCTCTCTCTCTTGAATTTTTTTCATTTTTTTCCTTTCCCTTTTTTTACATTTAGTCAAGTTATGACTAAATGTTTTAACATAGACGGGCAATCGAGACAAGAGTCATGGTGTATGTGAGTATGTGTGTGTGTGCGTGTGTATGTGGAGAGTGATTCCGAGAAAAGTACTGGACCAATCTTCATGAAACTTGACACACAAATTCTTCCAGATATTATCCCCAGCCTATTTTGTTCTTTTTGCAATAAATGTCTTTAATGACGTCATATTCGGCTTTTTGTAAAAGTTGAGACGGCACTGTCACACCCTCATTTTTCAATGAAATTGATTGAAATTTTGGCCAAGCAATCTTCGACGAAGCCCGGACTTTGGTATAGCATTTCAGTTTTGAGGCTTAGAAATTGATTTTTGAGTTTGGTCATTACAAATCTGAAAATTGTAATGAATCTTTTTTTTTAATAAAACGATCCAAAAACAATTTAATCTTATTTTTCATTTTCTGATTCCAATGACATAAATATGTTATATTCGGATTAGAAACAAGCTCTGAAAATTAAAAGTATGAAAATTATCATTAAAATTAATTTACCAAAATCGAATTAAAAACAATTTTATCTTATTTTTTGTCGGTTCCTGATTCCAAAAACATATAGGATATGTTATGTTTGGATTAAAAACAAGCTCAGAAAGTTACAAAGAATAGAGATACAGAAAAGCGTGCTATCCCGCTATTACAAGATTTTCTGGAAAAGAAAGCTGCGAAAAATTCAATATAAACAGCCAAATCCATGAATTATCACCAGTAATATATCTAAATTTGCCATTAGGATTTCACAAGAACAAAATATTTTTGCTTCATATTTAATAATGATAACATTACATGTCAATTTTACTGCCTTTTCCACGAACGGGGGACTGACGATGCTATACGGGCTTGGTGAAAAAATGCAGTGCGTTCAGTTTCAGTCTGTAAGTTCGACAGCTTGACTAAATGTAGTAATTTTGCCTCACGCGACTTGTTTATTTATGTGAATGTCCATGTAAATATCTGATTAGAGTAGTCCCTCCCTGGGTGAGGGCTAGTTGAAAAAAAGCTCGTCTGTATTGGTTATGCCACACCCTCGTAAAATAAAATTCGATTTGATTTGATTTGATTTGACTCTCTCTCGTCCATTTTCAGCTGTACTGAAACTCGTAATTAATACTCATTTTTTCTTGATTCAGCAGAATGTAAGCTCATTTTCTGAACTATGACAAATTCATTCCAGTGCAGTTTGTATCATCTTAGAGAAGTATGTTATTCATTCTTCCTTGTTGGTATTTAAATTATCTTTGATTTTATTATTTTTAACCGTACAGACGGATGTATCGCTATAAACAGACGGCACAGAATTGAAATGAAAGTGCCTCACTATAACAGTGGGTATCATCAATGTGTAACAATAAGACCTAAAAAAAAAATAGGTGTGGTTACGGTAACCCGACCTACCCTATTTTTAGGGGCCGATCCTATAACTTTTTATTACATTTGTCAAAAAAAAAAAAAAAAAAAAAAAGAGTGCAAAAAACGCAATGAAAGCGAAAGCGCCCGAGTCGCACACTTATTTCCCTGTCAAGTAGGTTTAATTTGTACACATTAGAAAAAAAAGTTAAAAAAAAAAAAAAAGTGATTGCCTACCTACCTACCCTATTTTTTGGGGCTAGGTTACCGTAACCACACCTATTTTTTATTTGGCCTAACATCATCATTTTAGTACTGCATTCATGTATGTTTCAACAATCTCAGTCCACAGATACAAAATATTAGCCTATATCTGGCGACATAACCATGTACAAAGCCGCCTTTTATATGTTATAAATTAAATTCTTAACGTAAAATATTTGAAAAAACGAATCACACACACACACTCCCCCGAGCCGAGGGTCCTCTATAGCTCAGGTGGTAATATTCTTTGATAGCGCAAGGGAGATAACGCTCATCGGTAGCGATTCAACCCGGGACTGCTCTGTTGACAAGATGGCGGAATGCGAGGAAACCGTGGACGAGACAATACCGCAACGGCTGAATGAGGTCAAACAACATCTTTCTGAGTTGGAAATCAGCGAAACCGTCGACTGTTTAGGTCGGCCTGGAGCGCAGCTGGAAGAGAAGACTGAATTCAAAAGCAAGGATGGAAAATCTGTGTGGGCCTATCCGGTGCTTGTCGATTTTCGTCGACTGTTGGAGTTGGGTCAGTTCACAGAAAACAGTGGCGTCATACCAGGCGTGAGTATACATTCTTGATATTATTGAGTGCTATAAAATATCCATTGACTTTGCTGATCTTGAACACAGTTTTTAAAATTTTATTTTTATTTTCACTGCATGATTTGTCTAACTTATTCACAAAACAAAACATCTGCACTTTTTGGGTTATGGTACTTCTACCACCATGCTCAACCACCACTGATGCCTCTGAGATGATAACTAATTGGAACAGAGGTGCTTACAGTTTAAAATATGTCATTTTACAAATAAAACAAGCATCGTAATTCTTGAAAGATTTTCACTGCAGCTACATCAAAATTGGTTCTTTAGCTTGTTTCTTTATCTATCTATCTGTGTATGTGTTTACTTCAAGTAAGCATTTGAAAGGTAGTTCAAATGCTTGTGTTTTCTCTCTCTTGCCATTTAGTCATTTGAACAGTTGGAAAATGAGTACAATGAGTACATTAAATTGTTACAAACAATCTGCTTTTGTGTGTGTTACAGATATCAAACAGAGACTTGCTGCATGCCGTGGTGGGACTGTACGATGTGTGTCTCTCAGAAATGACGGCAGACTGTATCTATGACACCGTCTGTGAAAAATGGGCCAGAACTATTGTTCTTCTTAGAGACCTTCCAGGTATTCTATCTGCAGTTCTGTTTACTCAATCACCCAATGGTTCAATACACTGACCTGGGAACCCATATGATTTTGCCGTATTTTGTACGCTTGTTTTTCTTGAATACGATTAATACGGTCAGTGGAAAAAATATGACGTGACAAATTCCTGGACTACTTTTCTTCATAAGAGTGCCTCTCAAAGCTAATCCAATATGTTGAAACATGGTTACAGTTTTTGTCAGTAAAATTGAAAGAAGCGTTTGTTTTAAATGTATTGGTATACTTAATTAACGGTGCGAAGGACGCTTGCAAAGCATGTTTGAATCATGAATGTTCAAATGCTGTGTTGAGTACGCTCATTTTTCTGAAAATACATATAGTTTGTTTGAGAATACTCTAGTGCTAAACAGGGGTTCCCAGGTCTGAATACAAGACAAACATGTTCAGAATCAACACCCAGCTACATGTATAAACTTAGTTCTGTTATCATTATTAAGTATGAAGCAAAAATATTTTGTTCTTGTGAAATCCTAATGGCAAATTTAGATATATTACTGGTAATACTTCATGGATTTGGCTGTTTATATTGAATTTTTCGCAGCTTTCTTTTCCAGAAAATCTTGTAATCTTTTGCTGCTGCAGTCATTACAATGAAAGTACATGTAGTGTATGGCACTCATCTCATGGGGTGTTTGAGTTATTGTTTTAATCATTCTTGCTGTTTACAGCAATTTATTTATTCAAAAACTCAAATTGAATGAAATAGTACAGGATGTAAGAATGTTATTATTATCAGGCATGGGAATTGTCCGCCGAAAGGCAAATTTCCGCCGAAATGTTTTTTTGTTCTGCCGAAAAAGCAAAAGTGTCCGCCGAAAAAATAAATGGGAGAGGCAAAATGGTTCTGAAAACTGAATTTAATGGCAAATTTGGAGCTCAGATGACACCTAATTGCACAATTTGGGTTCTTTGGAGAAAAAAATGTCCAGGGGGCATGTCCCCGGACCCCCCTTAGTAAGGCTAAGCGCTTCGCGCCGTCGACTTTGATATTACTTACAAATTTTCAGCCGTTTTTACTTTTTTCAATTCCCATGCCTGTATTATCTGCGTTATTTACTTTCGCAAGAAGGTACATATGTTCATACATTCTGCTTGAACATTTTTTTCTGTTTCAGACTCTGTTAAAGACATTGTAGAGCGCAGAAAAAGAAAACGTGAAGAGGCAAAGAAAAAAGAAGAGGAGGAAGCCAAAAAGAAAAAAGAAGAGGAGGAAGCCAAAAAGAAAAAGGAAGGTGAAGATGATAAAGAGAGTGAAGAAAAGATGGATGATGAAAGTGATGATGACGATGATGATGAAGAAATTGATTCTGATGATGACGTTTTGGAGGCAGAGGACGGGGCACACAGCAAATTTGTAGATGTCTTCAGCGACTCAGAGGAAGAAGAGGAAGAAGAGGAGGAAGATGAAGAAGAGTAAGTCTTGTCGATGCTTATGCATAGATGTGGTTTGAAATTAGAGATAAAATTATTCTTATTTAATATTGCAATGGATATGTTGAAGGTTAGCAAATTTTCTTCCTGATTCTCTTGGAAAACAGTGAAGTAAGTAAATCCTGGGTAGCTTTAATGAATTTATTGGTCTCCGAAGTAAAGGGGTTAAATTAGAACTTTATTAGAGAAAGAGCTGGTAATGGTTGGGGGGGGGGGGGGGGGGGGGGGAAGAAGGGGGGTTGTCGCGTGCAGGGAAAAAGGATAAAAAAAAAGGGGGGCAAACCTTTCTGTTTTAACAAAAATTCTTTGCAGAGAGGAGGATCCAAACTTTACCAAAGGGGTCAACACATTTATCCGGAAAGCCAAGCTACGACGCAAGGCACGCGAGGAGTTTGAAGACGACAAAATCAAACCAGAACATGTCAGTGTGGAGAACATGCTATTGGGCTGTGCTTCGTTTGAAAAGAAATTTGTGTAAGTGCCAAAGTCTCTTTCTTTGCCTCTTTTAGAAACCTCAGCCTGTAAAAGATATGAACCATAAATTCTGAACTGAACAACAAAGGTTTTGTTATAAACAGAATGAAATGTGACCACACACATTGATAACAGTTCACAACTAATGATCCACACAAGTTGTAATCATGCGACTGCATGTACAAGCTCAATGCAGCCAGTCAGTTATCTTTTTGTCAAAAACAATGATATGCTTTATGTCAGGAAGACACACTTGATAACTCTAGCCAGTCATGAGTTGTTTGTATTTATTCCTTACAGAGAATGACAGGCAGGAATCTTTAATCTGAATTTTGTTTTAACAATGCACTTGCAGACCTGTGCACATGTACGGTTTGTCCGTAATTTCTCCAATTTTTATATGCAGAATACGGTGCTACGGATTTTTAATTAAAATTCCAAAATTCCGATGTTTTACTCAACAACAAAAAATGTTGTATTTTTTTCTTCTGTTTTAAGATGTTTTGACCAATTAGTTGGCCGTTGCGCTTAAATGACATTTTCCGATTTACCAGAAGCGCGCGTGTTCTCAGCATTGAGTCTTTGTTCTTAGACTTAGTTTGTCCAGCGTCTGCGTGGCAACTTGTGATTGAAGTGAAACATGGAAAAGAAAAAGAGTGCGAGATTCAGATAGTGAAGAGGAGACACCAGCTCTGTCACCAAAAAAGAAGAAAACGGCACAACAGTGCTGGAAGTCCAGTTATTCTCAAGACAACAGCTTACTACTGAAACATTTTAAAAACTACTGAAATTTAGTTTGTTTACTACTGATGAGAATTTTGAGTGCACAGGTCTGCACTTGCATGGTTATTTGCCTAAAAAGGTCCCTTACTGTGAAGTGAAATACATGATACACATATGTGCACTCTATGTTTGCAGGTGTCAGCAGAAAGAAAGAGTGATCCATCTAACATTCATTGGAGTTAGGCGACGAGCGCGTAAACTACAAATGGGACGCTACCTGCTCGGGGTGAGTAAAACCAAACCAGGCAAGGGAATGCTCCAGCCGTTGATAGAAAAATATGTTCCGGTCACTGGTCTTGGTCTTGGTCACTAAGACACAGTTTAGTACAGTAGAAGATTTCTAGGAAAATATTGTAGTGTGTTGTGGTTAAGCTAAAGTAAGTACTGTTTTATTTTGATGATAAAGCTGATGAATCTGATAAAGCTGGTGTTATAGTCAATTTGAGATTGAGGTACATGTATTGTGTGTGTGTGTGTGTGTGTTTTAAGTTGATATTTTGCATTGTACATGATTTATTGTGAGTTGTGCATCTTTTGCATGGTATTGTCCATACGGGAAGAATGTGTTGCTGTAAGTTTATTGTTACGTTATTTTTGTTAAAATGTATATGTATTTGATGTTTAAAATGTATGGTTTTTATTCATAGTTAATATGTAAAGCGCGGAGAGTACAGTTCAATGTGGTTCGCACTATATAAGCTCTCATTATTATTATTATTATTATTATTATTAAAGTTCATATTTTTAGAACTCGGATACAATGAGGAAAGTACATGTAGTAAGCAGCAGAGGTTACTTAGCTTGGATGATCAGACACTTTGGAGTAACCCCAGTTGTTGATAACAAATCAGAGGCTTACAGACAAGATTGATTTTTATCAATGCTAGACAAAAGAATGATCTGATTTACGACCAGAAACAAAGCTTGACAGGTGGCAAGATATGACATAATTTCTAAACACGCTCATTCCATTCAGTGGTACCAGTGAGTTAAGGTCCCTCCGATGAGAGGACATCTCCCAATAAAGGACAACTTCTGTTGTCCCTTTGTGTGTATTGACCAGAATATACCTGTCATGACAGGACACCTTCAATGTGGGGACACTTTTTCGCTGGCCCCGAAGGGTGTCCTTTCATTGCAGGTTTCGTTGTATAACCAAAACAAAGCAAATGGTATTTTCTATAAGTCACAGTGTGAATGGCCTTTTGTTTCTCCTTCAGAAATGCCTGGACCCAACTGTTGTTGGTCATTACGAAGCAATAGTTGTGCACGCTGACAATGGAGCTGTGGACTTCTTCCGAAAGTTTGGATTCACTGAAGATGTGATACTCAACAGCAAATGGAGGCATGTATCCACATTCTGTAGTTAAAAAAAAAGGGTTGTATGTGTGTGCAAGAGGGAGGGAGGGAGGGAGGGAGGGAGGGAGGGAGGGAGGGAGGGAGGGAGGGAGGGAGGGAGGGAGGGAGGGAGGGAGGGAGGGAGGGAGATAGATAGATAGATAGAGATAGATAGATAGATAGATAGATAGATAGATAGATTACTTTTAGTGCTTGGCTTGGTAAATTTTCTTTTTCTCTCTCCCTAAGTTATGTTGCTATGTAATCTTTCTGCACTGTAATCTTGTTAAACAATTTGATGGAGTTTTGTACCCAGATTGTCTTGTTAGAGAAGAAGTACTGTATGTGTGTGCATATGAGAGAGGGGGATATGTGAGACATATTTGTTCCTTTTGATCTTCGGTTTGGTATATTTTCCCTTTTTATATTTAGTCAAGTTTTGACTAAATATTTTAACATCGAGGGGGAATCGAAACGAGGGTCGTGGTGTATGTGCGTGTGTCTGTGTGTCTGTGTGTCTGTGTGTGTGTGTGTGTGTAGAGCGATTCAGACTAAACTACTGGACCGATCTTTATGAAATTTGACATGAGAGTTCCTGGGTATGAAATCCCCGAACGTTTTTTTCATTTTTTTGATAAATGTCTTTGATGACGTCATATCCGGCTTTTCGTGAAAGTTGAGGCGGCACTGTCACGCCCTCATTTTTCAACCAAATTGGTTCAAATTTTGGTCAAGTAATCTTCGACGAAGCCCGGACTTCGGTATTGCATTTCAGCTTGGTGGCTTAAAAATTAATTAATGACTTTGGTCATTAAAAATCTGAAAATTGTAAAAAAAAATAAAAATTTATAAAACGATCCAAATTTACGTTTATCTTATTTTCCATCATTTGCTGATTCCAAAAACATATAAATATGTTATATTCGGATTAAAAACAAGCTCTGAAAATTAAATATATAAAAATTATTATCAAAATTAAATTGTCCAAATCAATTTAAAAACACTTTCATCTTATTCCTTGTCGGTTCCTGATTCCAAAAACATATAGATATGATATGTTTGGATTAAAAACACGCTCAGAAAGTTAAAACAAAGAGAGGTACAGAAAAGCGTGCTATCCTTCTTAGCGCAACTACTACCCCGCTCTTCTTGTCAACTTCACTGCCTTTGCCATGAGCGGTGGACTGACGATGCTACGAGTATACGGTCTTGCTGAAAAATGGCATTGCGTTCAGTTTCATTCTGTGAGTTCGACAGCTACTTGACTAAATATTGTATTTTCGCCTTACGCGACTTGTTTTTTACCTTGTAAATGTAAGCATTTAACAATTTGAATTGATTAAATCATAATGCTCAGCATTTTAAACGTTTTGGTGGGACTGTTTTAGAATGAATTTGGTACACTAGCAACTGCCTGCATATAAGTGATTCATTGGATAACATGCTTCTTTCTTTTGTATGTGTTTCAGTGAGCTTGCAGAGCAGTTTACTCAGTGTACAATGATGTGCTACCTGCCAGGATTTTCACTTTCAGGTCAGTTTCTCAAATAATTTTGTGGAAGGTTGTGTCTCTTACAAAATACAAAGGACACTGATTGATGGATGGATGGATTGATTGAATGAAGCCTAGTAGCTCAGTTGGTAGAGCTTTTGACTTGTGATCAACCTAAAATAAAAGCCTGTTTTCATTTCCAGGCACAGCCATGATTGAGATTTCAAAGACCTTGAAAAAGGACCCAGAAATCGGTGAGATTGAAGCTGAGTTAAAAAAATGGTGAGTTCTGCTTTGACACACTTGGATAAAGGGTAAAAAAAAAAACCAGAAGAAAAAAGAAAAACTGGTCAAGAGAAAGCTAAGTTATGGTAAGGGTTGCTTGTCGCTATACACTGCAGGAAGGCATGGGTTTTTGGCAGGGGTTCCGGCAGCAGTGCCAGGAAGAAGAAAAACGGTCTGATACAAGAGTCCAGGAGAATTCAGGCACAGCTTTTCGTCACGCTCATAAGAAAAATACCTATCTCAGTGTTAGGCATTTCTGTAGTGAAACTACAGGGGAAGCTACTGGAAGGGTATCTATTATGTGTTAGAGAGTACAAACTCTCAGACCGTCGGAAACCATTGCCACGGTAACGTAAGCAAAACTGCCGATCTCATTTCTTGAGTTAGGCACTTTTGTTTATGATACGGGAAGACTTGTTTTGAGAATGTGAAAGTATGCAAAAGCTCTTTGTGGGTTGTTATAGTTTTGCTGATTGAAAATGTTGCTGTCAGCTCTTTATCTCATGTTTATCCAGCTGTCACCGCTCGAGATAGGCAGTTTGCAACTTATAACTAAAATGAGATAGGCAGATTGTTCAGAAACCAAAGACAGTTTTTTGCGTTTTTCTCAAAACATCAAAAAATGACATAGGCAATTATCTTATGAGCGTGATGTTTTGTTGGATCCAAATGCACCCATGATGCATTTAACTACTCCATTTGTTACCTTGCGGTTTACAAGTGCATCAACAATTTTGTGTCATGTGGTTTACATTTTGATTAGAAGTTTGTTTTGTAAATGTTACATATTTGTGATTCTAGGCAGCATGAACAATTGTGTGTCATGTGCTTTACATTTTGACGAGGAGTTTATTTTGTGAATGTTTCATATTTGTGATTCAAGGCAGCAGAAAAGCTTGGAAGCGTATCAGAGTCAGGTGTTTTGTATGAAGAAACTTCAGCAGGAGATCCTGCAGCTCAAATATATGGTCAGTACTCATCATACGTCCTTACCTTTCTGGTGTTAGATCTGTGTATATGCAGAGGTGCTTATCGTCTAGTTTTGGGCATATTATTTTACAGATGCAAAGAAATCATACGGAATTTTGATAACCACAAAAAGTTCTGCTCATGTAATACAGTATGTGACATTTATCCACATTTAAGCGAGCCTGGGATGTGTTCGCTTAGTCAAGATAGTTGTGTGTAAATTTTAGGTACATGTAGTAAATATCATATTTTTGTTCTACTGGATATGGCTTCAGAAAAGCATTCTTGACCATTATTAAGAAAAAGCAGGAGAGAACTCTGAACTGCAGTGGACTCCCCCCATTTTAAGACCAGCCCCCTCTTAAGATCCAAGTTTTTCAGATTTTCTAATCATAAAGTCTGTCAATTCTCCTCTATCTGGGGGTTCCACTGCGGAAGAAAAGTAGTACTGTATATCGTCGCTGTAATTTTACAAAACTCGTATCTCAATTTTTGAGGTTTTGCAACTAAAACAATAGTAAGCTCCCTTATTTGTTTGACCGTGTGGTGATAAAAGCTCGTAGCTCCAACAGCTTTCTAATGTGAAGAAAAGTTCTTGAGAAGAAAACTCGTATCTTCATTTGTTTGAAGTGAGAGGCAAAAAAAAAAAAGAGCTCAAGTTATACTTGCAAGGTTTTTGTGCCACACTTGGACGGACACTATGTCATAATATGTTGCTGTTGTATTTTTGGCATGCATGAAACAAAACTCGTACATACCAATTCTGGATGAATCCATTGGATAAAAAGCTCTTATATCTCAATATTTTCTCAGTTGTATGGAATGTCATCAATAACTGACATTAAGATCACACATTAAGAATGGTATTGCACTGCTTAAAAGAAAATATCAACCCATGAATTGAAGTTATATTTGAAGCGGTGATTTTTCAAAACACTTTTTTTCGTTTTTCTCAAAACAGCAAAAAATTAGATACGAGATTTGTGAATTACAGCAACGATATCAAGGTACAGGCAACAAAGGTGAGTTTTGTTCTGTTTGTATGGTTCTTGTTACAATGTTAGTGGTTGTTGTGTTTTAATTTTAGGTGACAAAGCAGAACACCATAGTGGACAAACTGCTGGAAGACAATGAGATCATGAGGAAAGGAAAACTGATTGCTGGTAAGCTTTAAACCTTTCACAGTCCACTATTTTTCTGTATTCTCTCCCCTGCAGCCAAGTTATTTTTTTATTTGGGTCTGAAGTGACACTGCCTACGGCGTGCTAAAGATTAATTAACATGCAGGTGTGTGTGAATGCATGTTTATGTGTGTGTGTGTGTGTGTGTGTGTGTGTGTGTGTGTGTGTGTGTGTGTGTGTGTGTGTTTGTACAGGTACTGTATGTGTGTGATGGATATTGTTTGCTGTTTCATGTACTGTACATGTACTTTGATTTGAAATATGCATTTCAGAGCGTGAGCTTTTGACATTCAAGCTGGAAACAGCTCGGTCTGCATATAAGGCTGTCACCGGCAACGGGGATGTTGCACAGCAAATTACAGGTCAGAAATCTGCGTGCGTGGGTGGGTGTGTGTGTGTGTGTGAGTGAGTGCAAGCATGCGTGCGTGAGTGTGAGTTTGTGTGCACATTTATGAGAAATAGATTAAGAGAGAAAGAGGAATAAACTATTTGTTGACAAAAAGGGAAGGTATGGTTGTGTGTAGACATGTGGACACAGTTATGGTTTTTGTTTGTTTCATTTTGCCAAT
Source organism: Littorina saxatilis (assembly GCF_037325665.1). Classification (NCBI taxonomy): domain Eukaryota; kingdom Metazoa; phylum Mollusca; class Gastropoda; order Littorinimorpha; family Littorinidae; genus Littorina; species Littorina saxatilis. The sequence goes on from NC_090249.1 coordinate 18,820,096, forward strand.
AGAAATAACTCGTAATTGTATTTAAACACTGAAGAAGTGACACCAACTAGCAGTATATGTACTTTATGCACAGCTGTTATATTCGGGTGATTGTCTCCAGACCACCGATTACACTTCTGTCTTTTACATTGATCTGTTTAACAGACACAGGTGATGATGACATCAACACAGATCAGTTGATTCACAGCTTAGAACATCACAGCTCTTCGTCGCGACGCACGTCACATGCTTCAGGGAGACAAACACCTTTGGAATCAACCCCCTGTGGTAAGTTACTGGCCTTTGGATAGTTGAATCGAGCTGTCAGCGGTGGCTGTGTAATTTAAGCCTTACAGCTCCAGTATAGCAATTTAGCGACAGCAAACATCAGCACTGACGTTACTTGATTTATTTGTCAAGCAAAAAACCGGCATTTTAGGTTTCCTTTTAAAAAACAAAAACAAGTCAATTGAATTGATCAACTGGCTTAAAAGATATAAGTGTTGAAGTTTTTATTTTGTGGGGATGGTAGTAGTAGAAGGTTTTGAACTATTCGTAGAATGGGTGTGGTGATAGGGTTAAAAGATTGTTACGCTTTGCTTGTTAGATGTAGTCCTGCATCAAAATATATGCATTATTAATTATGACAGATACATCAAATCCTCATTACTGCTACCTTTCCTGTTCTTCCCTTTTACAACGACAACAACAACAACATTAACAACAACAAGAGAGACACACAAAAAAGGCAGGCAACTTACATTGGATGTGCTGCTTGAAAAAGGAGTTCTCTTATTAACAACCCGTCTTTAAGGCTTATTTGAATACAATTGGACCTGTTGTTATGACATCAGTTTGTTAATTACAAATCAAATTGCTCAGGGATTTAGACTTCTAATACAGGTGTCATACTTTTCTTATGCGTAGTGTGAGATGCGTGAAGATCGAAGCTTAATGCAACTTGCTTTTAGGGATTTGACATAAACAGATAAAAAGAAACAACATACAGAATCATAAATTTTACATTTTCTTGCCTCTAACAGATGAAAGTAACTACCTGATCACTGGTGGCCATGTTCGAAGCCAGACGGCCCCCTACGATCATACGGAGGATGTGTCCATTTTCTCGGACATTGCACGGCAGTTCAAACAGTCCATGAGCGCTGATCGCAGCATCAAAATGCAGTATGCGGTCTCTTCCATCATTAAGGTCAGTGCTGGACTGAAGAATGAGTCGTTATACAGTGGAGCCCCCCTTTTAATGCTCATTTTCAACCTGTTTTCTTTGATGTTTTGTTCACAACCTGTGTAAATATAGGTCCAATTCATTCTTCTTACTCGGCGTGACGTTATCAAATGGATCGGCTAGCTTTAGCCCGAAGGGGCACAACTCCGCTCATACTCTCTTCGCGCCGCCATATTGGATGCCGTCTTTGTTAGTTTTCTTCATTGCACTCTTGTTCTTTTTGCGTATTTCACTGTGTATGCAGACAAAATGAAGAAAACTGTGCATGCATGAGTCCAAAGGGGATCTGCCTTTTTAACACAACAGCACAACATAAAAAGTAAAGCAAGAATACATTATTATATTCATTTATTTATTCTTTATCTCAAATTACCATGCAGACAGTGCACCAAAATTCACAAGATAAAGATACAAGATACAAGATACAAGATATTTATTCACCAATTTTGCAAAAGGATTTCATCTTGGCACGGCACGGTAAAAATAAAATAAAAACCAACCAGACACATATGCAGACACACATCACCATGCATGCATACATACGTACATTACACTGTCATGCACACACAGACACAACTCACACACACACACACACACACACACACACACACACACACACACACACACACACACACACACACAATTATTTACATACTCACACATAACCAGCCACATATCTACATCACAAATTCACATCGTCGCCTTGTAAAGGTAAAAACCATATCAGTTTAAAAGGGGTGCCAGTAATATCAATACAACATTAGTGAATACTAGAACAATACCTAAAATTTATGACCGGAAAATATGTAAGACATTGATGAAAACAAAACTAGAACGTGAAATTTTGAGAAAAAAAGACCGTTGATTGTAATTGTGTGATTGTGTGATTGTGCGATTGTGCCGCGAGTGCGTGTGTGTGTGTGACATATAACGTGCGCCACACACAAGACAGGCTCTCAAGACAGGCAAATGAGGTACAATGCATCTCAGGTAACTACTGCAAAGTATAATTTTCAAAGAATCCTATCACAGTGTTCACTCTAAAGGCATAACCGATGGACAATTGTTGATTAGCGCACTGCACACAGCAAAAAATAACCAGTTATAATCGTCTTCTCCGCTCAGTAACTTCCTTCCAGTTGTCACCCTGATGGTAAACAACTTTAGGGATCCTAAAGTGTGCCTGCTGACTGCAGTTTTTGGCCACACAACGTGTCATTTTCATTTTTGTCGAGTCGCCACCCAACGCTCAAGCACTGTCAGAGATCGTGCAAGGCATCCAACATGGCGGCGGATGACCAATTCCAGAGAGTTACGACCCGTGATTCTCATACCGCGCGCGCCGAGTAGAAATGCTGTTGTTAACTTGAGTTTCTGCAATGGGCCTATACCCCCAATTTAAGACTTCCTGCTTTTTATGCCCTGATTTTATCTTTTTTTCCCTTTATTTATTTGTCTCAGAAGGTAGGTTGTATTGTACTGTGTTGTAGAGTGGTGCATGTCATGAGAGGACACTGCTGAATAAAGGACAGCGGTTTGGTGAAGGTCTGCTTTTTTGGCTGGTTTCAATGGTGTCATGAAGGTTAAAACAATGCTCATATGCTGAAGTGTGTGTGTGTGCGTGTGTATGTTTTATTTGATTCTGTTTTCAGCTTAAGCGTTTTGCTTCATGGTTAAAAAAAGTAAATGTTATAAACCCTGATTGACAATAACGGAGCATGAAAAACAAAAACAACAACAAATAATGAGTGGACACCTATCGGAATCCTTACTTGTCATTGACCATGATTTTGTATGGACAGGCCGTGTTACCCAGCAGTGTGCACGAGAGGTTTCACAATCAGATTCGCATCCTGAGAGAACCTGGCATGGTGACTCAGCTCTACTTCTGTGGAATGCTGGAGAAACCTTATCGCTGCCATGAAGTGCTCAGTGAAGGATTTAGCACTGAGGGTAGGTGTCATTTTGGGATAGGTGGGAGTGGGTCTTAAATGTTTTAGTTAATCTGAATGTATGTGTGTGTGTGGGATTTTTGTTGTCGTTTTTGTTGTTGTACAAAATTGAATTTGGAAAGTTGGGGGGTGGGGGTTGGGGTGTGTGTTCAGGGACTGAAAGTGGGTCTACATGTTTCGGTTATTTGTGTGTGTGTGTGTGTGTGTGTGTGTGTGTGTGTGTGTGTGTGTGTGTGTGTGTGTGTGTTTGAGTGTGTTTTTGTGTGTGTGTGTGTGTGTCTGTGTGATTGTTGCACAGAATCGAATTTCAGTCACTCATAAGGCTGTTTCTGAGTACAGAATGTTAATAGCTAATTGTTTAAATAGGATGCAGATAGTTCATTATTTAACAGTGTTATTCATTATTATATGTTGCCAAAACATAAGCCAGAAAAAATTTGAAGGATAGGGTCTGTGAGTGTTTTTCTAGCTGACAGAGCTGTTTCAATTTCTCACTTCATCTTGATCCATTTATTTTTGGTAGCACACAAAAAAAATTACATGTAGCACATGACTTTTTCAGTATTTTTAAAATCTGTTAAAGTCTCATATTACTTGTATGTTTCTTTTGTTCACTCCCGCAAATATCTTTAAAATTTGCAGTGTAAAAAAATAAAGCAGTTCATAATAAAACTTATGTAGTAGTATGATTTAATGTTGGAGCTGACTACTCTTGTCACTGTTGCAGATTTTTCACATGGGGAATATGGATATGGACTGTATTTCTCCAAGTACCCCTCGAAAGCTGCACAGTTTTCTGCGGTATGTTCCTTAATTCTATTTCCAGCAGCAAACTGCTGCAATACATGTGATTTCACATACCCAGATCCACTTCATCCACATGAAGCCAGGCTTCATGCATCTATCCATCAAGAAAATTACCATGTTTCATTGACTTTTCTCCTATTTTTTGATGATCTTTGCTTATTGTTGTCCAGGTTTGTGAATGTTAGACATAAAAAAGTCTTAGAAAGCGAGGCAGAATTACCCAATCAGGTCCTGCATATGAACTAATTACGTTAAAAGCCGACATGATGTCTTGAGAAGAGCAAGAGTTCTTTCTATCTTGGCTAGTTTATGTCAAGACTTTGTGCTTGATTACATAAGAAAACACATAGTATTTGGTGTCATTTTCACAGGTCGCACACTGTCTTTATAGCCCCATATCATGATAACTGTGAATTGAGTGTGCTTTCACCAGAAACTCCCCAAACGGTCAGATCAATGTAGTATCCCTTCCACTAACATTTCTTGTTTTTAATACAATGTTGCCTGTATTATATCTTGAAGAAAAGAAATCAGTTCATGCACTTATGTATTTATTGTCCTGAGAAAAACAACAAAACCTTTTGTCTCCAGGCCCCAAGAAGGCCGTCTTATGAGTTACATATTATGTTTTCAGCTTGGCAAGTTGATGCTGGTTGAGGTGGGACTGGGTGAAGTGGAGACAGTCACCAAGGAGGATCGAACCCGCAAGGCTCCAGCTTCGGGCTTCGATTCTGTCATTGTGAGTGTTTGTTTCATGTGTCTTTGAGGGGAGGAGGTTTGCTGGGAAGATGCAAATGGTTAGGATGGGGATAACTTGACTTTCGTACAAGAATATGTACAGAAATATAAAGTAACTTGCATTCCAGTGATTCTTTTTCTATTTGTTTGCGTTGGAATTTATTGTTCTGTCTGCTCTCCATTGGCTGTCTTTCAAATTTGGTTTTTGTGCTAACCATGTGCCTTTAATACATGTATTTACTATACATGTGGAAAATGCAAGTAAAATTGTTTGTAAACAGGAATTGTGTCATTTGTTTCAACTAGTCTTTTGCGAGGTGACTTGCAATTTTGAAAGTACAATGTCATTTTTATCTATTCCTGCCAATGTTGTGGTGTTTGTTTACATGAACTGTTGTAATTTTGTATTAGACACCAGGACGGCTGTACCGTGGCGATGGAGATAGCAGTGACATGCAGCTGAGCCAGGAGTATGTCATCTTTAATCCTGCGCAAGTGTTGCCCGTCTGTCTTCTCACATACCAGGCTGTGTCGCGATGACCTTGTACAGCATCACAACTGACCAAGCTTTAAGACATTACGTGTACAATGTATTTGGTTCAGACACACTAGAAAAGCTGCTGTTATCTGATATGACCAGAGCATTTGTATGGTTAATTAGCTCTAATTTTTGCCCTCTAGCACAGCGCATGTGCCTTACAATTAATGTTTGCTAGAAGAGCGGTTGTGTTTTGGAAGTATGTACTGCAACAGGGTTTGTCATCAAGCATTAATTTATCAGCCGTTTAGCATAAAACAGATGCATAATGAAAACAATTTTTGTAGGATTGGGGAAAAGGAGTACTGAACCAAAGGGTATAGCTATTCTTCTGGTGAACAAGAAAACTGTTAAAAATTGCTTCAGTTTTCAGTGTCTGTGCACTGCATCAAGCCCTTTTTGATACCTTTCTTTCCATTGTGGGTGCTGTGTTTATAACTTTCTCAGCATAAGGGCAAATACCAATGTGTGTGGTTTGCGTTAAAAACTGTGTTTGCATGATTGAGTGAAAGATGCAAGGGAATTTCGGGGAATGCACTTTGTAATGATTGTAAGAGTCCTGTGAATGACAGTTATCATGTAAATCAGGGAGGTAATGCTACTGCTGAACATTATTTTGATTTTCTTGGGTACATTTTATTTGTAAGCCCCCAGAGCTTGTTGAAATATTGTTGTCAAAGCCGTCCATATGATTCTGTGATTATTTACTTGATAATATTTCATCCTACTCTATTTTAACCAAGAAATTGCTGAGAGAATGCTGTTTGTGTCATTTATTTTTAGGAGAGATTGTTAAATTTCTCAAAATGAAAGGATAAAGTTGTCCTTGGTTTTCTTTCTACCTGTCTGTCTTTCTTCTTTCCTTCTTTCTTGAGTTTTTTTGTGTGATGTTTTCTGTGCCAGAGTTTGCCATTTGGTTTGTTTAATGTGATTTGATTTCTATACATGAGCATGAACATTTTTGAAGGAATGAATGTAATTATTAGGACCATGAAAAAGTTAACACATTTTTGAAAAGAATTCTTATTTTTACTTTTGATTGTTGTTAAACATTCTGTACACTTATTACAATTTTTGTTCTTGAGGAGCATTCATTTGACAAGGTCAGAATTGGTCCCAAGCCCACGTTTTATTCAATGCAGCTAATGTCAGAAATTGAGGAGGGTTTTAATTTAGATAAATAAAAGAAGAAGATTTTTGCATGAATGACAAGGGCATTGGTATTGCTGTGTTTTACAAAAAAACATGTTTGGTATTCATCTCCACAGTGTTAAGTCCACTTACTGTACGCATAAAGCTTGTAAGGTAGACAATTCCTTCTTTTCTTTTAGTTTTTGGATTATAATGTTTAGTTCAGCATATTTGGGTTCAAGTGCTAGTCTTTCGGATGAGACGAAAAACCGAGGTCCCTTCGTGTACACTACATTGGGGTGTGCACGTTAAAGATCCCACGATTGACAAAAGGGTCTTTCCTGGCAAAATTGTATAGGTATAGATAAAAATGTCCACCAAAATACCCGTGCGACTTGGAATGATAGGCCGTGAAAAGTAGGATATGCGCCGAAATGGCTGCGATCTGCTGGCCGATGTGAATGCGTGATGTATTGTGTAAAAAAATTCCATCTCACATGGCATAAATAGATCCCTGTGCCTTGAATATGTGCGCGATATAAATTGCATAAAATAAAAAATAAAAAAAATAAAAATAAATCCCTGCGCTTAGAACTGTACCCACGGAATACGCGCGATATAAGCCTCATATTGATTGATTGATTGATATTAACTTTCACACTAGTCCAGTGTGCGATATATGAAGAACTAGATGATTACCCGCTTCGCCGGGTACCGGCTTCGCCGGGTACCGGCTTCGCCGGGATGATCGCGAGACGGAGTATGAATACCCGGCTTTGCCGGGAAGAAGTAGAGCCGCCGGGTACCCGCGATTGACGCCACACGAAGGAAGGGAGATAAATGCGCAAAACACTGGAGAAGATAAGGAAGAGTAATACCCGGCTTCGCCGGGATGAAAGCGTTGTGGACAGTGACCTTCTAAAAATAGTAACGGGAATATGGATTGACGCCACACGAAGGAAGGGAGATAAACGCAAAACACTGGAGAAGATAAGGAAGAGTTACTGGGAATGGATCTGGGAAGATGAACAGAAAAACCAAAATCGGTTCAGCGCTGCGCGCTGAGAGCACGTGTTGAAAATTCTCATCGACCAGGTTGTGTCCAGGGTCTACCTGAATATGCCCACCAAATTTGAAGCAGATCCATCGAGAATTTTGGCCGTGCATCGCGAACACACACACACACACACACAGAGACACACAGACAGACAGACACAAGTCGTATATATATATATACTAGAATGAATACCCGCTTCGCCGGGTAGCCGGCTTCGCCGGGAAGAAGTACTTAGAGCTGTATGCCGGCTTCGCCGGGTCCGAACAATAGACCCGCCAAGCTTAGGTCCCTCCCAGATTCGTGGAATGGGAACAGCACGAAAATGATTCAGTGGCCATAATGCCATTCCTGACCATATCGAGTCCCATCCTTGTCGACGAATGTAACCGTGTTAATCACCTTTGGAGGCGAACTCCACTCAAACAGGATTGAGCAATTTATAGCTTATCTGTAAGCCCTTTTGAACTGTTATGGCTTTTCAAAGGAAGGCCAGTACATACAAATACACAAAAGCCGCCAGACCACATCACAAACAGAACTGCTCACATAGAGAGACACACACACACACACACACACACACACACACACACACACACACAAACACAGAGAAGCCGTATCTATAGAGAGATAGATGACAGTGTATTTTTCGCGTGGCTATAAATTGATTCGACCTTTGCACTTTTACAGTGAGGATAATTTACGGGTCCAATTTACGTTCTGGACACTGCGGTGACCTTCTAAAAATAGTAACAGAACGCCGGGAATATCCGAAGACGCCCCACTCATTCTATAGTGCACCATACGAAGGAAGGGAGGTAAACGCTGAAAACCTGGAGAAGATGAGAAGATAAGGAAGAGTTACTTATAATGGTGAAATGAACACAAAAACCAAAATCGGTTCAGCGCTGCGCGCTGAGAGCACGTGTTGAAATATCTCATCGATGATATTGTGTCCGGGGTGTAGCTGAATACGGTGTCCAAATTTGAAAAAGATCCACCGAGAACTTTGGCTTTGGTGTGTCGGTATGGGGGCCCGGGTAGCTGAGGTGGAATCAAAATAGCTGAGGTGGAACCAAAATCGGTTCAGCGCTGCGCGCTGAGAGCACGTGTTGAAATATCGACCAGGTTGTGTCCAGGGTCTACCTGAATATGCCCACCAAATTTGAAGCAGATCCATCGAGAATTTTGGCCGTGCATCGCGAACACACACACACACACACACAGAGACACACAGACAGACAGACACAAGTCGTATATATATATAGATGTGTGAGAAAATACTGGTGTGATATGGAGAATGTAAAAAACCAGTAGTGATGTGATCAGAAGAACGATTTTGTGTGTGTGTGTGTAAGATATGTCCAAACATTTTCATTTATTTAGATTGACTGCCTTTTTATTTGTGTTGTAAAATAGGTTCAAGAGATTTGTTGGTTTTAGTATTGCATATTAAACGTTGATCTCGGATAAAGAAATCTGTCTTCTTACTACTGCCATAATGCTGATTTGTTGGAAGTCCCAGTAGATATTCAGTGGGTTGGTTCTACTGCTGCACCTACACTACAGAATTGTCTGAATTTTTTCTGTTTTACAATACACTTCATAAGAAAGAAAACTTAAAACTTTATACTGAACATTATATGTACATCCTTTATTGACATGGTCTGGACAGTCACACGAGTGATATACGCACAAGAAGTGTTTGTTCCGCATGCCTTGACTTGTGGGTTTATATTTCACCTGGTCTGCACTCAACGAAGATTCACTGAAAAAAGTTGTCTTATGTGATTGAATTACTTTTTGTTTGTTTTGTAAAATTGTTTTGACAAGGAGCCAGTTTAAGGAGTAAGGTGCATGTTTCTCTACCATACTGTAGGCTACTTCATCCCACCAAACAAACAAAACAAAAAAATAATGAAGAAAGTGGATGGATGTGGGAGGAAGGAAAAAGTAAGAGTAATGTGAGGAAAAAAAGAAGGAAATACAGGGTAAGTGTGCTTGACAAACAGAAAAACCAGCATACATTTATTTTTGGTGAAACTGCTTTGAAAAATAAACGCATGATGAATCTTCACAGCTTTTTGGTGAATGTTTTTGTTTGTTTATTGTTTTGGTGTAATTCTTGTGTAAGTTATGTGTCATGTCAGTGAGAATGTTCACACTCTCAGGCAGGCATGCACATATTCATGCATACACAAGACATTAGTTAATTACAAGGAAATATCATATGTAAAAAGTCACGTAAAGCGAAAATACAACATTTATAGTCAAGCTGTCAAACTCGCAGAATGAAACTGAACACACTGCATTTTTTCAGCAAGACCGTATACTCGTAGCATCGTCAGCCCACCGCTCGGGGCAAAGGCAGTGAAATTGACAATCCAGAATAGCTCGGTAGTGGTTGCGCTGAGCAGGATAGCACGCTTTTCTGTATCTCTATTCTTTTTAACTTTCTGAGCTTGTTTTTAATCCAAACATATCATATCTATATGTTTTTGGAATCAGGAACCGACAAGGAATAAGATGAAATTGTTTTAAAATCGATTTCGGAAAGTTAATTTTAATCATAGTTTTCTTGTTTATAATCCAAATATAACATATTTATATGTTTTTGGAATCAGAAAATGATGAAGAATAAAATGAAATTGTTTTTGGATCGTTTTATAAAAAAATTATTTTATTTACAATTTTCAGATTTTTCATGACCAAAGTTATCAATAAATTTTGAAGGCTCTTAGCTGAAATGCAATACCAAAGTCCGGCCTTTGTCGAAGATTGCTTGGCCAAAATTTCAATCAATTTAATTAAAAAATGAGGGCCGGTGTGACGGTGCCGCCTCAACTTTTACAAAAAGCCGGATATGACGTCATCAAAGACATTTATCGGAAAAATGAAAAAAATATCTAGGAATATCATTCCTAGGAACTTTTATGTGAAGTTTCATGAAGATCGGTCCAGTAATATACTCTGAATCGCCCTACATACACACACAGACACACATACACCACGACCCTCGTCTCGATTCCCCCTCTATGTTAAAACATTTAGTCACCTCATAATTTTGGCAATAAAGACTGGTGGAAGGTAGTTAACTCTTTTTTGAAAAAGAAAGGAATGAGTACAAATGAGATTCCGCCGATTGAAAGCAATGGAATTGTTTATTACTCTGCAGAGGATAAAGCCGAGGTTTTTAATGAAGCATTTCTACGACAGTCGCATATATATACAAGGTCATGATGATGACGTTCCACCAGTTGAAGAAGAGCCTATTTCCATTAGTCCTCTCGTGATAACTACCGAAATGGTGCACGCTGTTCTAAACAACCTCGATGTTAGGAAAGCAGTAGGTCCTGATTTGGTTCACAATAAACTTCTTAAACTTGCTGCTTGTATTATTTCAAATCCGCTTGCAACCCTATTCCAGAGATCGTTGGCAGAGGGAAAGTTTCCGAAATTTTGGAAAGTAGCTCTAGATGTGAATCCCATTTATAAGAAAGGTGAAAAAGAACACTGTAGTAACTATCGTCCGGTTTCATTACTCAGTTGCATTGGAAAAGTATTGGAAAAATGTGTTCAAGCCCATGTTTTTCGATATCTCACAGATAATGATTTATTAACGGTTTCTCAGTCAGGGTTTATTCCTGGTGATTCAACTAGTTTTCAGTTGTTGATCATGTATGACGCTTTTTGTCAATCCTTAGATAAGCAGTTGACGTCTCAGGCTGTTTTCTGTGATAATATCAAAAGCCTTCGACAGAGTTTGTTTGTTTGTTTGCTTAACGCCCAGCCGACCACGAAGGGCCATATCAGGGCGGTGCTGCTTTGACATATAACGTGCGCCACACACAAGACAGAAGTCGCAGCACAGGCTTCGTGTCTCACCCAGTCACATTATTCTGACACCGGACCAACCAGTCCTAGCACTAACCCCATAATGCCAGACGCCAGGCGGAGCAGCCACTAGATTGCCAATTTTAAAGTCTTAGGTATGACCCGGCCGGGGTTCGAACCCACGACCTCCCGATCACGGGGCGGACGCCTTACCACTAGGCCAACCGTGGCGGTTCTTCGACAGAGTGTGGCATAAGGGTTTGTTGCATAAATTATATGCTATAGGCATAAGAGGTGTTTTATTAAAATGGTTTGAAGATTATTTGACAGGCAAGTTACAAGCCGTTGTTATCCAAGGCAGAAAATCGACATATGGACGTGTTTGTTCAGGTGTTCCCCAAGGTTCTGTTCTGGGGCCCTTGTTGTTCCTTGTGTACATTAACGATATTGTCATTGATATTGAATCTGTCATTAAACTTTTTGCTGATGATACCAGTTTGTATTTATCTCTAAATGATGCAAACACGCGGACACAGATCTTAAATACAGACTTAGCCAAAATTGCACACTGGGCGGAAAAATGGAAAGTTAATTTTAATAATTTAAAAACAGATTTGATGACCTTTTCAAGAAATAGAATGCCTGAAACCCTTCCTCTTGTATTTGATGGAACAATTCTGAGACGGAAAACCACGTTCACAAACATCTTGGTGTACTGATTCAGGGCGACTGCAAATGGGAATCACATGTTCAGTCAATTATATCAAAAGTACGTGTTCTTCTCTCATGTTTTCGGTCCTATAAGTATCGCCCTAGCCGAAAGGCACTTGAACTTAAGTTATGTATAAATCTTTTATTATTCCCCATTTTGATTTTTCTGACGTCATTTGGGACAATTGGTCTGACAGATTAGCTACTTTATTAGAAAACTTGCATCTTGATGCCATTAGAACTATTATAGGTGCAGTTCGTGGCACGAGTCACCAAAAATTGTACGATGAATCAGGATTTACAACACTGAAGGAGAGGCGAAAAAGACACAAATTGATTTTGTATTTCAAATTAGTTAATGCACGTGTGCCACCATACTTACTAGAACGTCTGCCTCCTCTCGTTGCTTCTGTGAACCCTTACCATAGACGAAGACCACTCGACAGACAGACTCCCCACTCTCGAACTGAACTGTATAAAAAGTCATTTTTTCTGTCTTCAACTTCCCTGTGGAATGAGCTTCCAGATACTGATCGAAAATCAGAAATTATCCATTGCAGACTTAGATTGAGGATCAGCAATCTAAATAGTGATCTATTTGACAGACATTTAATTCCCGACCCGTCATGCACTTGTGGTTATCCTGTTGAAAATGCGGAGCACTATATTTTTCATTGCTCCTTATATCTTTAAATATGTGAAGTCACCTTGTCAACACTGTCCAAACCGGCACGGTTGGCCTAGTGGAAAGGCGTCCGCCCCGTGATCGGGAGGTCGTGGGTTCGAACCCCGGCCGGGTCATACCTAAGACTTTAAAATTGGCAATCTAGTGGCTGCTCCGCCTGGCGTCTGGCATTATGGGGTTAGTGCTAGGACTGGTTGGTCCGGTGTCAGAATAATGTGACTGGGTGAGACATGAAGCCTGTGCTGCGACTTCTGTCTTGTGTGTGGCGCACGTTATATGTCAAAGCAGCACCGCCCTGATATGGCTCTTCGTGGTCGGCTGGGCGTTAAGCAAACAAACAAACAAACAAACAAACACTGTCCAACTATGATTTGCTAACCGCTGATGATTTTCTGTATGGCAATAGAAACAAGTCAGACAGCGAAAATGCATTGATATTTGACCTGTTATTCAGGTTTATTTTATTAAGCAAACGTTTTGAATAATGATTGCATTTATCTCATCCATGTTCGAAACGACCATGTGCAATACTGTTGACATTTTCCTGTTCTGGTAGTATTCTATTTTCTACCATGTGGAAGTCATTGTGTGCGTGTGTGTGCGAGTGAGTGTGCGAGCGCGTGTGAGTACTGTTGTTAGTTTAGCATTGTGTTTTTTGTTCCTTTTATTGTTATATGATTGTCTACCATAATTCACCATTATTATTTTGACATTATTTCAAACTTGTTATATTACAATCGTCCGCCAAATTTCATTTGCTTTTAAGAGTACGCTCATAAGCCTAGCTTGTTGTGCTCCATGTTCCTTATTTCATGTATGCGGCAATATTCTAATGAAATTTACTGAATAAACTTGTTTAAACCAAAACATTTAGTCAAAAACATGTTGTCAAAACTTGACTAAATGTAAAAAGACAACAAAATCCAACGCACACACACAGACACTACACACAGACACGCACACATACACACACACACACATACACACATACACACACACACACACACACACACACACACACACACACCCCCCCCCCCAAGCGTATGACCATAATTTCAATGGCAATGGCATAATGGAGATCAAGACCACTGGTCAAGGGAAGTAAGTTTGCTATATTCTTGCGAATAGAAGAGTTCCTTCTCTTCCCCCGCAACTGTTTGTGCTAACTTGGAAACCTGGAAACGGCTCAGTTCTTATTGACACTGTCTCCGTTTAAATATGTTCACGTCTTGTTCGTTTTGCAAAGACAGATGCTGACGCCCGAAAATACCGATCAAATTAACACCACGGCAGTTCTTTTATTTTTAATTTGTATTGAAAAAAAGAACAACCCAACCCAGAACAGACTTACTACCTCTATTTCTCTATTACCTTGGCTTGATTTGAGAGTTGAGACTGCCACTGACTTAATAAAAACGAAAACCTACCATCACAACAAGAAATATGGGCCGGTAATGAAAATTTAATTCAAAGAAAAAAAGGAAGATGGTCGAAGTTTGCTGAGTATTTGGATTCTTTGGATGTGAATCAACTACATGTATCACTGAACATTTTCTATGTATCAGGGGAGAGGACTGTTCACCAGCTAATGAACTATAGAAGTTACCTCCCCTATACTAGAAATGTCGTCTGCGTTCTTTGCCCAGGAGAAGAAACTACTTCGTAACACTTGTGTAAAAAAACCCACAACGTCAGAAGTGGGGTTTTGTTATTAAGAAGGTCAAGACAAAGAGTAGTTTCCATGTTATGAACTGTTTGGTGAGTTTCAAAGCAGCGTAAGACATTTCTCTTTCGGGGTGAAGCTGAGAAAGTTTCTCAAAGTTCTACGTTTGTCCAAGACTTATAGCCAGACAGGTGAAGGAGCGGATGATAAAGGTTTCTGGCGAATTTCAAAGACCAAGGATTGTCCTGCTTTGAAAACAGAAAAAAAAGCCCAAATGTTTTCCTTGAATTTCTCTTAATGATAAATAATTGAACTTGTTACTCTTTGTAACCGACTGAAATGAGACTTTTCACAACCCATGCCGTAGGCTTACATTCGTTAAGACAATGAAGATAACTCAAATACAGGCGTAGATTGACTCGTATTTTGAGTAATCCACTGACTTCTTAAAATATGTTATGTCCTGTTACGTGTTTCAAGACAATTCCAACGTGGTTGATGTAACTAGTCTGAGTGAATCAATGCAGATGAAAAACAAATTGGTTTGATACTTGTGCCATGAAAAGGAACACGACAGGTCCTTAAATTCGGTTGGTGTGGCCACTTGAACAAACCATATGCATCCTGTAACATAACATTAATTATGAATTGGAGCCTAACACAGCAATAGAACAAAGGAGATACGACAGGAACTTTTGTTCAATCATCGATTCTGTGTTTATGTGGGGAGTGTTTGGAACGGATATAGTCCTTCCTGCTTGGATGCATGACTTCAGTAAAACGACGGTCAACCTACAACACTAAGACTGCATGGCAGGAGTTCGGATCCACGAGTTCCATCGCCGTGAGCTGTCATTCTAAAGGTAAGCAAAGTTTTGCTCTGATTGTTGCTATTGTTTAGTCAAATCAAGTCAGGTTTTGTTGCTGTTGCCGTTTTTTGCTTCATGTTCGTTCTTGTTCGATTTTTTTCTCATTATGTTCAGTACTTGCAGATCATGTTTCGTGTTTCTGATAATAAGAATTATTTGTCCGTATCATCTTTGCACACAATTCTCTAACTTTTGCTTCTACATAATCTTGTCCAGCTGGCGTAAGACTAAGAAAGTAAGAAAGAAAGGTATTAGAAACGAACACATGGTATTTGCCTGGTATGTGGCGCAGGTGAAGGCATATACGACAAAGACTCGCTTTATTTTCCACAAAGTTCTCGAACAGTATGGGTCGATGTACAAGGTGATAGACTCATTCATACACTTGTAATCGACCCAGGAGTCCGCACAGAATCCTTTTACAATTATTCACAGTAATTCACTCAGTATACTGTCAGTTCTAAGGACTCACGGTCAGTCGAGCATTATGACGCAAGCACGCACGTACAATGCCACACCGGTGACACTGTGACGGTTCCCCTACGCTTTGTGTCCGGTGCCCTGACCCTTTGTGTTCGGTTCCCACTCGGTTCCCACACGCCAAAATTCGCGGACAAAACATCCATTTATGGTAGTATTACGCAATGTTGCTCTCTGAGAATGGTCTTGTTAGATCTGTGAGTGTTTACACTACATGCCTAGGTGCTGTTGGATTGAAGGTTTTTGATATTTTAGCCGTTATTAGGTAGAATGCCTTCCACTTTACTGCAAAACTGCATAATTCGTAGCATCGGCAAGAAATATCCTACCAAAAAATGCCTGCTTGGAACTGTCGTTGGTCCAGCAAAAAGTTCAACATGTCTGTAGCAGACAGCCCAAGTTTCAAGATTGTAGGGCCATCCAAACAGCCGTAATAATAAAAACAACAAAAGTAGTCAGTGAAATTGGCTGTGTTCGGTCCCCACACACTTTTGTGACGTAGGCGTGACGGTTCCCATAATTCATTGTGTCGGTCCCCACTTTCTGTGTCGGACCCCACTTTCGACCTAATTTCTCTGTGACGGACCCCACAACCAGCCTATTTTGTGTCGGTCCCCACACCTTCTTGGATTTATGACTTGCCGGTTACTTGTATCATTGTATTCATTGAATCTAATTGTCTCGGAGTTATTTTTCAGCAAAAACCGGCAAGGCAGCACCTTTTGTGATACCAAGTAAGTCAGATGACATCAGTATGTGTGTGTATGTGTGTGTGAGAGAGAGAGAGAGAGAGAGAGAGAGAGAGAGAGAGAGAGAGAGAGAGAGAGAGAGAGAGAGAGAGAGAGAGAGAGAGTGAGAGAGAGAGAGAGAGAGATTGACACCTTTCCAGATCACTCCGGTTATGCGACACTACCGCGAGCGTCACTACCGCGTGTCACACTACGGCGAGTACGACACTACCGCGTGTAACACTACCGCGTGTCACACTACCGCGAGTACGACACTACCGCGAGTATAACACTGCCGCGTGTCACACTACCGCGCGTACCACAACCGCGAGTACCATAACCGTAGAGAGAACGCATGCAAACTTACTTCTTGTGAGTTTGTGTTCTAACGGCTTTGATTGGAAGCAACCCATTCTATATGTATTCTGATAGTGTGTTCTGATCGTTTTGAGTTCTTGGTTAGCATGACAAACATTGAATTAGTGTTCAGAGAACAGACCAGGCCTTTTTGTTTTATATTTCAAGGAAACATTTCAACCTTTGCCTTCAGCCATGGAAGTCATAAAATGACACGCGGTAATGTTATACTCGCGGTAGTGTGACACGCGGTAGTGTTATACTCGCGGTAGTGTCGTACTCCCGGTAGTGTCGTACTCGCGGTAAGTTCTGTTTCCGTACCCGCGACAGCGGCACCGACAAAAGAAAACGCGCGCAAACGCGTGACGTGTTTCCGTACTTGCGTTTTAAACATGCGGTAAAATCTGTAAACTCCCGCGTTGCCGCGCGACAACGCGAAAAAATCGCTCCAGGACCCTTTCAAAAAAATCGCGTCGCTTGCCGCTTGTCGCGCCGCTAACGCGTCGCGCGTGTGGAAACACTCCTGGTCATTATGGGGGCGAGGACGCCCCCATTCTATACGGATAGTTTAGAGGTTGACCATGGGCAGCGCCATTTTGTTGTGAAATACGTCATCAGTTTGTGTACACAGGAAGTTGTGACATCCGTCACCCTATGGGAGGGGTGAAGGCAACATTGTTCATCTGTAGAAAGTTGTGAAATCCGTCACCCTATGGGAGGGGTGACGTCAAAATTGGTCATCACAGAGTTTGTGTAACACAGGAAGTTGTGAAATACGTCACCCTATGGGAGGGGTGACGTCAAAATTGTTCAACAAAAACATGATATGTCGCATTGTGCAGGGTCAACTGCAACAAACTCAAACCGAGCCATTCATACTTAGCTGTATTTGAGTGACTTATATACCCGACATTTTTATTTCTTATTTTTAGCACAGGTGTAGGAAAAATCATGAACCAAAATGTTATTTATTTTCTAATTTAACATTCTTTTTACAAATATGACCATGGTCTTTTAAACATACAGTGACATTAAACATTGTTATGTTAAAAAAAAGAAAAAAGAAATAAAGCTTTTGTGCACAAATCAGAAAATACATTGTACATTTTACCTACAGGCCAAACAGTGTCTGTTGGCGGCAGAGGGCCCAGCAAGTTGCTATTTTTAGATCGATTAAAAGTTGTCAAGAACAGGCGCTTACATTTGGATGTGTCCACTGATAGTAGGTTTGGTTGTGATCAATCAGAATGATGTAGGAATAAAAATGTATGACAGTTTGGTATGATGACATGTAATTCAAATATGCTGAAATGTAATATTATACATGATATAATATTATTATGGCTGTTGCCATGACCATGAACCCCAAGAAAGGTTTAATGTTATGTAAAATCAAAATACCAAAATCAAGCGCCTACTAATCTGGTCTACGGTGCGGCTTGGACCAAAAAAGGATGGACACGCAACTCGCTCAGCCAGCCAGCGCTGCGAGACTTACAGCGGCCAACTTCGCCGCGGCGCGCTCATTGGCTAAGTATTGAACTTGCGTCAAGGCCGATGCGCGTAGATTCCCAGAATGTTTACTTTCGGTTAGATTCTTCGACAGCATTCGCAGAGGTGACTGCCGTATTGTGTACCGCAGTCAGAAGTAATTTATTACTTTTTGGAGTTTAGTAACGTGATATCAGTTTTCAATTGTTCGTTCACTTATATTGCTTTCAGATTTAACACACAAGAAACAGTAGCACGGTTTTCGTTGCGAAAATGTGCATTGGCAGTGCTACGCGATCGAATTGTGTATTATGTACACGCCGTGTTCTTCTCAGGAAAAGACCGAAGCGACATGTGACGTCAGTCGTTCAGCCCGCGAGCGGTGGGATGGGGGGGTTCACATGGTTTGTTTGTTTCAGAACCACACCCATATACACACATTTCACATGTAAACCATTTGTCCGCCCCCTGTCGATATTTATCGACTAAGTTCCTTGTTTTCTATGTGCTTGATTTTCGTCGCACCGCTGGAAAAACGCTATCGCGGGTACGGAAACACAACTTTAGTGTGAGACGCGGTAGTGGTACTCGCGGTAGTGACGCTCGCGGTAGTGACCAGCACCCGATCACTCCACATAAACGCTGGTTCTGGTTGCATTGTGCCGCTGACATACAGCTAATAGGATTTTTACACCCCCGGTATAGGGGTGTGTATAGGTTTCACTCGATGTGTTTGTGTTCGCAAGTAGATCTCAAGAATGAACGGACCGATCGTCACCAAACTTGGTGAACAGGTTCTATACATTCCTGAGACGGTCCTTACAAAAATTGGGACCAGTCAAACACACGGTTAGGGAGTTATTGGTGGATTAAAATTATACAAGGCCTGGTATAGACGGACACCCCCGTTGGTCAAAGGGAAATAACCATTCTCACTGCCACCAACTGAGAAGGTTATTTCCCTTTGACGGGGGTGTAGTTCCTATCGGAGGAATTTCTTGTTTTAATCCTTTTGTGGTATTGCTGATGATGCTGAACATGTATTTTACTAGTTTACCAATATGTATCTTTGACCCTGATAGCCTACGAAAACGGAGCAATCATGGCCCAACATTGGCCCAATGCTGAATTTATTGGCGCGGTGTTGAGCCTTAGTCGGGCCGTTGTCGTAGGCTGTCAGGGTTTATGTAGCCTTGTTCCATTGTATTCTGACTGTCATAAAGTAATTAATTTTAAGAGAAAGCAGTCATGAACACAAGGAGCTGGGAAAAGTTGCCTCTTACAACAAGCGTGAATAAAGACACATACTTGACACAGGCAAGTACTCTTTTTTTTTTTCAATCACCACTAGAAGTCCCTGGGCAGCATTTTGCTCTGAAAACTGAATCTCACATACGACAGGTGGATCTTTTATTTTAAAAATGTGCCAAATTGCATATCTCCAAGGCCTTAAGACTAAGAGTAGATATTGGGAAGGCCAGTTCAAGAAGGTGTGGGTGGATCAACACATAATTTGCTGGTATACTGGGAACCGTCCCAGAGATAAATAATGTTATATATTATTTGTGGCATAAACTAATAAAGTTAGTCTCTCTCTCTCTCTCTCTCTCTCTCTTTCTCTCTCTCTCTCTCTCTCTCTCTCTCTCTCTCTCTCTCTCTCTCACACACACATACACACACATACTGATGTCATCTGACTTACTTGGTATCACAAAAGGTGCTGCCTTGCCGGTTTTTGCTGAAAAATAACTCCGAGACAATTAGATTCAATGAATACAATGATACAAGTAACCGGCAAGTCATAAATCCAAGAAGGTGTGGGGACCGACACAAAATAGGCTGGTTGTGGGGTCCGTCACAGAGAAATTAGGTCGAAAGTGGGGTCCGACACAGAAAGTGGGGACCGACACAATGAATTATGGGAACCGTCACGCCTACGTCACAAAAGTGTGTGGGGACCGAACACAGCCAATTTCACTGACTACTTTTGTTGTTTTTATTATTACGGCTGTTTGGATGGCCCTACAATCTTGAAACTTGGGCTGTCTGCTACAGACATGTTGAACTTTTTGCTGGACCAACGACAGTTCCAAGCAGGCATTTTTTGGTAGGATATTTCTTGCCGATGCTACGAATTATGCAGTTTTGCAGTAAAGTGGAAGGCATTCTACCTAATAACGGCTAAAATATCAAAAACCTTCAATCCAACAGCACCTAGGCATGTAGTGTAAACACTCACAGATCTAACAAGACCATTCTCAGAGAGCAACATTGCGTAATACTACCATAAATGGATGTTTTGTCCGCGAATTTTGGCGTGTGGGAACCGAGTGGGAACCGAACACAAAGGGTCAGGGCACCGGACACAAAGCGTAGGGGAACCGTCACAGTGTCACCGGTGTGAATACGGAGTACCTGACCGACAAGGGTATAGCGGGTTACCTGAACCCTACTTGAGGCCAAGTGATAGTGAATTGGGTTACACGGAAAGAGTTTGGCTAACCGCCGGTGCCACTTTCAACCTTAATTAAGCGTGATGAAGGATGTGGCGGAGAGATGTGAAGTGATCGGGTACTGAATCGATTCCAGAGACACGCGGCATGTTCCAATTTAGCACGCGATTTATCCGCCCATAGAGATCTTATCACTTGATGGGTTTGTTTATTCATCCATGTGTAGTACTTGTGTAGTGTTCGGGTGTAGCGCGTATTAGATGATGTCACATTGTAGAGAAAACTTGGGATCCACCCCCCCCCCCTCTGCCCCGGCCCTTCCTCACCAGAATTCTCACAGTAACTCTCACCCCGAGGCCTTTTTGACACGGAATCTTCGACTTCCTTATATATACCAATCTGTCATTAACACGGGTTTTTTTTTCTTTCGTTTTTTTTGTTTTTGCTGGTCCAGTTCGAATTCATCGGTCAAAAAAGTGGAACTCAATAAGAACACTGTCTCGCTGGAAAGACGTACTCCAAACCTAACCTATCTTGCGAGCAAAGGACCAGCAGGTGAAATCCTACAACATCAAGATAAACATAATCCTAAACAGCGCGAAGAAAATCTTGTACAGTAATCGGAATCCCTTAAACGATGGGTGGACTGGTGTGGCATTGTCAAAAACGAAGCGTGTGCGTGGACGTCGAGCCGGCTGACGATGTCGGGGGGTTATTTGTTGTGGAGGGTGGCTGGTGACAATGCACATTAGCGCACGCCAGTGAGTCCATTGAGCAGTCGCGGACTGGCCGGACACTGGAGACCACTTCAAGGACAAGGAGGAGGAGGCGGTCAGCACTTTGAGGGAGCAGGGGGGTACAGGCTGGGGTGGAAAACCAATACTGAGTTTTTGCTTTCCTTCTTGCGGATATCCGCACACCAACCCGAACGTCTGATTAGAAACTTGTTCCGGCGGTCAGCGCTTTGAGGAAGAATGCGGGTTCAGTATTGGGTAGAAAACCAATTGCTGAGTTTTCCTTTCCTTTCTCATGATCCATACGAGCCACACCAAGAAAACCGAACTTTAACATTGACACGCAAGACAGTATGCCTCACACAAACTTTAAGAAGTACGTTCCGCTTAAGTACAGGTTGATTGATTATAAAGATATCATTGTGATTATAAAGATATCATTGTGATTATAAAGCTATCACAATAAACGGGCATCTGTGATCGTGTTTCTATCGCAACCGCTTCCTCGCAAGATTTTGCTACTTTGACCTCAGCAACACAATATCTTTCTGACAGCATGTATGCCTGTTCGTCGTTGACATCTTTGATGTTGACAACTACTTGATTCAGTTTAGTGTCCAATTTTAATCCGACTGTCGTGCTAATGGTCCTATGTCGTGTGTTTGTTGGTTATGTTACTGCGCTCTTGATGGCGGAAGTGTGGATTTGCAGAAACAGTACTTTATACATAGGTTATTCTTCGGTCGGTTAATTGCGTATCAATCTTCTGCTGGTTTGTATGACACTGTCTGCGTTATTATATTCCTCTAATACGTCAGTTGAGAACTCTCAGTTTTGTTCCCAGTTCTACTTCGAATCCTTCATTAATTGACTCATATAGCTGAATTATTACTTAATCTTTCCTCAAGCACAAATGACGGACACGAAAAGTGCACAATATTTATCCTGTCTTCCTTTGCTTGC
>NC_090249.1:18845008-18867508 GCF_037325665.1 Littorina saxatilis
AAAACAGTAAACGAATTTAAAAGAACTGTTAGCTCTTCAGTTCTAAAACTCTTCCCAGTGAAATGTAACGACATATTGTCCTTTTTCCCAGCATCAGCCCAAAACGCAGGGCGCGATGAAGCGGAAGCTAGGACCTGATCTTCCTCCGCGAGCGAGAAGAGCTCGCAAGGGGCGGTAACCTCTTCTGACGATTAGGCAGGCGTGTCGCAAGGTCGCGGCCATCTTGTAGCTGGCAGCGTCGGCAATATGGCGGCGACAGATGGGGGCTTGATTGGATAATGATATCGGGAGCAGGTCTCCACCTCGCTAGGGGCTCACTCCTTATACGGCTAATCAGGGTCTTGGGACAACGGACTTCATTATCATTCTCTTCCCGCCTCTCAGTGTGTGGAGTCGTCCTATGGGCTGGCTGCATCACTGACTGATGGGCTGCAGGACCGAGGCCTATCGTGTCAGTCAGTCTAGCAGGAAGAACTGAGTCAACTTTGCAGCTTTAGTGGAGGCTATTGTTCAGGCGATATCGAGGAAGGCTGTTTTCTGGTCAGACAACAAAGTCAGGTGTTCAAGATCTCTTTCAGTCTCGTAGTTTTACAGAAAAATTAAACAAACGTAAAGCGACCAAAGAAAGAAACAAGTCGCGTAAGGCGAAAATACAATATTTAGTCAAGTAGCTGTCGAACTCACAGAATGAAACTGAACGCAATGCCATTTTTCAGCAAGACCGTATACTCGTAGCATCGTCAGTCCACCGCTCATGGCAAAGGCAGTGAAATTGACAAGAAGAGCGGGGTAGTAGTTGCGCTAAGAAGGATAGCACGCTTTTCTGTACCTCTCTTTGTTTTAACTTTCTGAGCGTGTTTTTAATCCAAACATATCATATCTATATGTTTTTGGAATTAGGAACCGACAAGGAATAAGATGAAAGTGTTTTTAAATTGATTTGGACAATTTAATTTTGATAATAATTTTTATATATTTAATTTTCAGAGCTTGTTTGTAATCCGAATATAACATATTTATATGTTTTTGGAATAAGCAAATGATGGAGAATAAGATAAACGTAAATTTGGATCGTTTTATAAATTTTTATTTTTTTTTACAATTTTCAGATTTTTAATGACCAAAGTCATTAATTAATTTTTAAGCCACCAAGCTGAAATGCAATACCGAAGTCCGGGCTTCGTCGAAGATTACTTGACCAAAATTTCAACCAATTTGGTTGAAAAATGAGGGCGTGATAGTGCCGCCTCAACTTTCACGAAAAGCCGGATATGACGTCATCAAAGACATTTATCCAAAAAATGAAAAAAACGTTCGGGGATTTCATACCCAGGAACTCTCATGTCAAATTTCATAAAGATCGGTCCAGTAGTTTAGTCTGAATCGCTCTACACACACACACAGACACACACACACACACACACGCACACACACGCACGCACGCACATACACCACGACCCTCGTTTCGATTCCCCCTCGATGTTAAAATATTTAGTCAAAACTTGACTAAATATAAAAACAACAACAAACAAAGAACAAACAAACCCACACTTGATAAACATACTTTTTGTAGAATAACAATTAGCAAAGCGAAACTCATCTGACCTCAGTGTGCTACCCTATTGCAAAATTAGGAACACTGAGCAGCATGAACACTTCAACACAATACACACTTTTTATAAAGAATCAGTGGGTTTAAAAAAATATAATGTCAACTGTTTAATATGAGAGAGTATTCACAGCTAAAAGAAACATTACAGTAAATATTTGTTTTGTTTTGTTGTTGTTTGAATTGGGTTTGATACAGATGTACATGTATTAAAAAAACAAGTCGCGTAAGGCAAAAATACAGTATTTAGTCAAGCAGCTGTCGAACTCACAGAATGAAACTGAACGCAATGCCATTTTTCAGCAAGACCGTATACTCCATCGTCAGTCCACCGCTCATGGCAAAGTCCGGGCTTCGTCGAAGATTACTTGACCAAAATTTCAACCAATTTGGTTGAAAAATGAGGGCGTGACAGTGCCGCCTCAACTTTCACGAAAAGCCGGATATGACGTCATCAAAGACATTTATCAAAAAAATGAAAAAAACGTTCGGGGATTTCATACCCAGGAACTCTCATGTCAAATTTCATAAAGATCGGTCCAGTAGTTTAGTCTGAATCGCTCTACACACACACACAGACACACACACACACACACACACACACACACACGCACGCACGCACGCACATACACCACGACCCTCGTTTCGATTCCCCCTCGATGTTAAAATATTTAGTCAAAACTTGACTAAATATAAAAAGACTCATTGTCAGACAATTTTTGCACCGCGGCAAGAGCCTGAATTTCTCCTCCAACAAGCACATTAACAACACCTTCAAGAAGAAAAAGAAAAGAAAAAAAAGTAAGAGAAAGACAACAAAATGACAATTTACTTTATGATAAAGTGAGCCATGTACACACAGGTGAGCCTCACATCAAACCACGTCACCTCAGACATAAAGATAGAATTGCTGATAACTTTTCTAACTGACGCCTACAGGATGTAGACAAATATGCAAATGCCCTCAGGCTAGCTCAAATATGAAAGTGAAATTCTTTTGTTACAAAAGAACGACTGTTAAAAAAATTTAAACGGATTTTGAACAGAGCGATGATTTTGAATTGGTGCGCTTGATGAACGCGATTTGCGTCGTTTTAAAGAAGGGACTTGGCCGCTATTTTTTTCTCTGACGAATTTGTCGAAACGGCCGTACAGGTTTCTGTTTTTGACAGACCTTGGCGTCAGCTTAACCACACCGTGAAAAAAGTTCGGCAGTTCTGCCGAAATGACGGCAAACATTTCGGCGAATTGAAAGAGTTTTGGTGCTTCTCCGACCTCTGACGCCAAACAATCAAGTTTCCCTGTAAACTGACTCTTGCTAGTTGCCGTTACGTGGTCCTTGAGGTTAATTTTACAGTTTAGCAGTGAGATAGTAAAATATTTTGCTTTCTAAGATGGTGAAAGCATCGTTTTGTACTTTAAGAACTATCGATATAACTACATTGGGGTGTGCACGTTAAAGATCCCACGATTGACAAAAGGGTCTTTCCTGGCAAAATTGTATAGGCGTAGATAAAAATGTCCACCAAAATACCCGTGTGACTTGGAATAATAGGCCGTGAAAAGTAGGATATGCGCCGAAATGGCTGCGATCTGCTGGTCGATGTGAATGCGTGATGTATTGTGTAAAAAAATTCCATCTCACACGGCATAAATAAATCCCTGCGCATTGAATATGTGCGCGATATAAATTGCATAAAAATAAAAATAAAAAATAAATCCCTGCGCTTAGAACTGTACCCACGGAATACGCGCGATATAAGCCTCATATTGATTGATTGATAAGTGAACGTATAACAGGAACAACCAAAACCTGAAACAAGTTACTACCGATTCAAATATCAAGATTTCTGAATGCAATGTTTAAGTTCAGTTAGTCCGTTGTCACTGAATGATTTACAAGCACACTTTCTCAGTCGTTGTATGAATTTAGATATCATTAAAGACACGAACAAAAACATCCAGTACCTGATAGTTACTTCAGATTTAGATAATGAGATTTCTGCTTGCATTGTTATTTTTCAGTTATTCGTTGTGGAATATAATACAAACACAGAAACACAGCCATTGCATAAGCCTAGTTATCTTAAAAGGCATATTTTGTGGGACAAACACCGGTGACAAAACTCGCCGATCTGAATAAAACTTGCGGTCTGCATTGGCAAATGAAAGTGTCCCGGACAGTGGATGAAGAGTAGTGTCAAGTGCAAATGACAAGAACTCAAGTTCCATCATCATGCTTCGGATAGCAATTTCAACTTTGACAATTTCCCGTTCCCATGCGAAAAACGAATTCAATTACGCGTTGAAACAACTTGCCTGTAGCTGCATATGAATCGCATTTATTGGCGTCGCTAACAAGAAAAGGCTGCAGGCAGATAAATTAGCGATGAAATCGTTTTCGTTGAGAATGCACTGGGCTGGGTCAATTGTTCTGGAGTAAAAATTGTCCGATTATTGGTCTCATCTCTCTTTGGTTTTTGTAAGTGTGTGTGTGTGTGTGTGTGTGTGTGTGTTTGTGTGTGTGTGTTTGTGTGTGTGTGTGTGTGTGTGTGTGTGTGTGTGTGTGTGTGTGTGTGTGTGTAAGTAAGTAAGTAAGTGTGTGTAAAACAACATAGTTAAGTGCCTTTACAAACGTCCAGACACAGAGTCACACATCGACGAACCGACCGACAGACTTACACGCACGCACGCACGCACCCCCCCACACGCACACACGCACGCACACGCACACATACACACACACATACACACACACACACACACACACACGCTATTTAAAGGCCAGAGACGAACTATTAGAGAGGCGGAAGTTGAAACCGGAATGGCCAGAAGGGGCAGGCGATCCTCGTATCGAACGTGAGCATCTTCTCACCTCGCTGAAAAACCCGAGGTCAGAGAAAATTATGATATGAAATATCGCCACGAGGTCTGCAAGTATATGACGCATATATTACACAGTTACACCGGGAATTAAACTGGTTTTTTTAAATGGTCGGAAGGTTCAGAAAAAGAACAATATTGGAAGTTTGAGTACAACATTATACATACAGGGCCTTTGTCGATCGTGGGCATACCGCCATTTATACCAAAGTTAGAATCTTGAAGTTTGTTTAAAGCTTTCTGTTATTAGTGCCAATGGAATAATTACTTCTGTCAAGTGACGGTGGAAAAACAAAAACAAAATAGCAAGAACGAGAACAACAGGGACAAAAAAATAAAAATAAAACCAGATTAGAATGAGAAGAAGAACATGGAAAACCAGAAGAACAAGAAGAACTATCGCACCAGCAGCACTATCACCACCAACACCACTGACAACAACCAAGTCAAACCAACAACCAGATCCAGGGCAAACTACATCACATCACATTTTAGGATTCACCGAAAATGACCCAGATGCCCTGGTTGTTGTGTAGTACAGTAATTAGATGTTGAAAAGGTCGCTCGAAGGTTCAGACAGTCCGCCATGATGTCAAGCCACGAGTATCGACCCCGTGCTCTGGTGTAATTACAACCGTCGTAGTCTCACTCGGACACCAACAGCCCAGAGGTGGGACACTAACGACCTCGTTATGTAAGCAATGGCCGTCAGGTAAAATATGGTACGAGGCGCGAGTTTCGTCGTTAGTTTGTGTTTATTGGGTCTGTGGCATTTATGTGCTGCGGCCGCCAGCGACGTGTAATCTTAATTAGTCATGATACAGGACAAGACTGTTTGGATTGTCTGTTGTTTTTCGTTAAAAAAAAAAAATTCTCTTTAAACAGAATAATAAGAAAATGTGTCACAGAAGCAACACACTTCCAGACCGCATAATTATGTCGACCTCCTTCGTGCATGCACTATACTTAGGAAGGCCGGAATATTAGTTAAGAATGTAGACAAAGTGTTCCAGACGATAGCTGAAGCTTTAATAAACTGAAGAGCACACCCACTGATGAACGGACATGCATTTAGTCTACACCGCCTGAGAATGCACATGCACACCATCGCCCGCAGAACAAGGTCATTTTAGGAAGACGGGACTGAATGTAATAGTTACTCTGGAAAACATTTTGATATCAGATCGGAATACAGTGTAGCAAAAACCGGTCAAGATCTGGGATGTGTATCAACTTCAGAAATAAGTAACCCGTATCAGATCACTAGGGCCTCAAGAAACATGTCAAGAGTTCACACAGCCTGGAGACGTTTCTCCTTGAATCAAACAGGTCAACATTGTCATGATAAGCGCACATTACTTTTAGTATAGCCTGAAGAACATACATACTTGTCATCATTTTCACGAGTTTTCATTCACAAGCACCTGGGAAATAAATCTCATGTTCCCCGGGGAATAAATCCCCGGTTACCATAGTTGCAGGAAGCCCTATTACATGGATAATCAAAAGCAAACCCAATAGAAACGCTCGAGGATTCTTCGGCTCTTTTCATTGGCGTTTCCCCAGACCTAAACAGACGACAAGACACTGCTTTGCAAAGTTCCAAAAACCAACTGGCAAACTGGCAAAAGTAAACAAAAAAACAAAACTACTTCAATAAATTCGTCACAAACAAATGAAACCTACCGATATGTTATGTCTTCTTACAAAGTCACGAAGTGCGTGTATCTGTGTTTCGATACACAGACGTTCGGAGAAACACGAACGTCAAGTTCAAGTAAAACGACACCTGACACACACATTTTGACCCGTGCACAAGACGTTGTATCGATAAACGAAGCACAAGTAAGAAACAATAATAAAAGCAAAGAAAATAGCAACACGATATGCAAACATCTAACAAAGCCGAGCAAGCAGAATGTCAGGTCTAATGAAAAACAAAGAGGTACCGAGTCGGAAACAAGATCGCGATTCTTTCCTTCGCTGCACGACGCAAATCTTCTGTGACCTTTGACCAAACGTAGCTTCCACATTCGATCACCGTGCTCAGCTTAATATTTACAACAGAAAGCCGAGGGGGTGGAATACCGAGATGAACCTACAGAACTGTGCATCCTCAAACCTGACATATTCATCCCAACTCATTTAATGAACTCAAAAACACAGAAAGTTGCTTTCACACGCCATCTTTGATTGCCAGTGGTTATCAAACCGGGACCCGTGTGGTTATCAGCACGGGACCCGTGTTTCAAAGCATGGCTCCCTGGGTTGATTGTGCACTTGTTTTCTCACTACCAAAATGATGACAAAAACGATGTTTGATGGTTTGTTGACAGACCAGCTTTTTTGTCGGTCCTCGGGGGGGCATATCGACTTTTGTTTCATATCTATTGACCGCGGCCTTCGGCCTTGGTCAATACATATGAAACAAAAGACGATATGCTCCCCCTCGGACAGACAAAAAAGCTGGTCTGTCAACAACCCATCAAACATCTTATATTGTCTCCGGTTAAAAGTCCAGCTTGCAGTGTCCTGATAAGGACATGCATATTTCCAACAGTCTAAATAAGCTGCCTATGTGCATCAACCCAATCATACAACGACCGCAACGCCTGAAGAACATACATGTATGTCTGTGAGTAACAACCCACCTAGCAGTGTCCTGATAAGGACATGTACATTTCCAACAACCAAAAGAAGCTGTATATCAACCCAATCAGCCCTAAGGACCGCAATTCCTGAAGAACATACATGGCTGTGAGTAACAGCCCACTTAGCAGTTGCCTGATAAGGACAAGGACCGCAACGCCCACGACACGAACTGACGACTGCGGTCCCCAGCGGGTCCTACCACCACCATGACGCCAGGGTCAGTACACATGGTCTGCTACATAGCCAGAAGGACCGGCTGGACCTTGTTGCCGTCTGACCCGCTCCGCATCGCCTGTGGTGCCTTGAACTTTCTCAGGTCAGCCTCAGCCTCTTCACCCCCACGGTCAACGCGAAGGTTTTACCTCAGGTTCAGTCATGTGTCCACAAGAATGTTGTACAGCTATCAAACGGCCATGCGGGGTCATTGCGTTTGTAGCAGGAGTGTCGCATCATCCAGACAACTACTGCCCTAGGAACTTTGACAAAAATAATGTCCTGGTCAGTTCAAGTCTGTCGTCTGTCCTTTATCTTCTTCTTATTTTTTGTTATCTCCTGCGGACAAAGAATTTTTGACTCATCTATTTATCGTTGAACAAACGTCTAAATATCTATGGCCAGTTGAAATACTAAGCCAGAGAAACACATATGTGGGCAAGTATTAAGATAGACATTCATAGGGGCCTACATTTTACAAATGTTTCTGTTGATATCGCCAGGCTTCCAGATCAAGGTAGTTACAACACCGTTACATTTGTAATACATGACGTTGTCCAGTCTTGTTGTTTCGACAGGTAAAGCGTACATATTTCTGTTTCACGCACCAAACAATCAAAGAGGAGAACATATTCTTTACTGTTCGTTCTTGGAACGTTCGTTCATGCCTGAGTGAAAGGCTGCTGTCTTGACTAAAAATGCTGTTTCCCAAATGTGGTACCGTA
This sequence comes from Littorina saxatilis, assembly GCF_037325665.1. NCBI lineage: Eukaryota > Metazoa > Mollusca > Gastropoda > Littorinimorpha > Littorinidae > Littorina > Littorina saxatilis. Next base: position 18,853,091 of record NC_090249.1, read on the forward strand.
GGGTTTCAGCTGCAGTAATGGTAGTCATCCCTAAAATCAACCATATCTGTATCAAAATGCATGTGTGCAAGTGTTGAGAAAACAGCCTCGTTACTTTTTTTCAACGCGAGTGCATTATCAAAGCGCATAGATGAACATGGTGAAGATATACCCTCAGTCCATTCTTGCCATTTTCCTCTCAGGAGAACTACTGTTGCTGCCGTGAGGGAAGAAGCTGTGCAGCGTCTGCACAAAGTCTTCTTTGAACTTTTCTGTGTTTTCTTGCCGCGAGTCCTTAATGGTATTTACATTGTGATCTTGAGCACATCTCTTTGTTCGTCTAGAACTGACCACCTTGATCAGTGAGGACAAGTTGCCGCAAGTCAAGAAATCACAGGTCAATTGAAAGCAAAACGTGTGAAGGAACAGACTGTGCACGTGATACTGTGATAGACTCGAGTTAGCACCTTTTATAGATAGATAAACATACATTCTGGAAAATCAACATGTTTTGAATGTCCAGACAGAGACCGAGATCTTACTGTTACTTTAAAACTGAAGAAAAAGATCGGTACCGTCAAGGGATGCAGACAACCGGGCTCATGCCTGGAATCCGAAACCTTATCACTGCTTTGAACTTATTTGAAGAAAGTCATTTTACGAAGTTTTTTTCCCCCCCATCGTGTCGTGAAGCTGTCAGACAAGTTATAAATACGAACAAAAAGCCTGTAACGACAATCCGCAAACGAGAAACATGGCGTCCTACAGGAAACGGAAGACAAGCCGTAGCCTGGAGGTGCCACCAAGAACAGGGGAGGTAACCAGCTCCGCGTTACTCTCTCTGGCTTGCCTGCCCCTCCCTGGCGCCGTGGCTGTGTTTGGAAAACATGGCCTCCACGAAGCGGAGCGCGGATAAACCGGGGAGATGCTGGTCTCAAAGTAAGTCTGATATTTAGCTCTGCGTTCCCGCAGCCCTCGGGCCTAACCCGGGTAGATGAGAATCTGGAACCTGTGGAAAATCAGCGTGTTACAACACAGCACGAAGACCAACGCCGGATTGTTTCGGAAAGTCCATGGTTTCTACTCTCGCTATTCAGTTCTTGACCAAAGAGTAAGGTTAAGCGTTCGCGGCAATGAGGAAGAAGAGCGGGGTGGCATTCTTGTAGATGCTCAGAGCTGAGCCGAAGATGGTTGCTGGTCGAAGAACTGACAGGCAGGCACGGTGTCCCCAGTTTACCTGTGCGGTCAGATGGCGTGCCTGGTGAGGCCCTTGCTGTGGTTCTGGATATACGTCGAGCTCTCTCAAAAACACTTGGAGCCTTCCTTCACTTACGCTTTATTTCTTGAGTCACGCCCGATCACTTTGTTGAGGATGACTCTAACATAGTCCTCGTAAGAAGGAAACCGAAAAGAAGACGGTTGTTTTTTCTTTATTGCTTTATAATTTATTCTTTTCTTCTTCTTGCACTTCTTGGTTTTTTTTGTTAAATCATTTTTATTTCTTCTTATTCCGATCTCAATTTATTTATCCTTCCACGTAATGCTCTGACCTTAACGAACACGCATGACAAACAATCGCGGATGTTCAGGCACGAACCAAAATGCTCTCACGGGAATTAAATACACAAATAGATGCGAATGCCATACACATGCAGCTACAAAACAAACGCGAAGGTTTCATTGGTCCGGCTGTATTAATTTTGGAATACTGTCCATGGATAGCCAAAAATAAGAACAATTTTCCGGGGATTGAAAAAGGTCCCAGGTGGGGAAGATTTTAAAGACCAAGAGAAGATATATGTATGTCCTACAGGCATATATTATTGACCTTTTAAGGACAGGAATGGGGTTATATGATAAAAAAAAAAGATAACAAGATTTTAAAGTCTGAACATCGTTCTTTTAGCGTGTACACTACATTGGGGTGTGCACGTTAAAGATCCCACGATTGACAAAATTGTATAGGCATAGATAAAAATGTCCACCAAAATACCCGTGTGACTTGGAATAATAGGCCGTGAAAAGTAGGATATGCACCGAAATGGCTGCGATCTGCTGGCCGATGTGAATGCGTGAGGTATTGTGTAAAATAAATTCCATCTCACACGGCATAAATAAATCCCTGCGCCTTGAATATGTGCGCGATATAAATTGCATGAAAAAAAAAATCCCTGCGCTTCGAACTGTACCCTCGGAATACGCGCGACATAAGCCTCATATTGATTGATTGATTGATAAAAGAATATTCTTCACCTTCGTCTAATCACCCTGGAAAAACTAGAAAACATGGTGGCTGTTGCCTTGGAAACTGAGTACACCACACGCGTGCTCTCTACAAAGCCAGAGACTTCGGGTTCTTTTTGCAGTCTCTTTGTTGTTACGGCACTAAAAGAACATGATTGGGGTTTTGGATACTGTTTAACAAAATGTCTATTGACTATCCTACTCATACAGGCTTGTAGGCCTATTCGAGTAAGGTCAAAATGCTCGATCTGTGCATGTTAATGAAGGTCTAATGAATATCGTGGTCTGTGTGTGTGTGTGTGTGTGTGTGTGTGTGTGTGTGTGTGTGTGTGTGTGTGTGTGTGTTACGGGGGTCAGTTGAGGTTTGCAGAGCCTTTGCCCCGCCCCTACCGCCTTTTCGCCGCCCTGCCCTGGATTAGTCACTGCACTAATCCCCTTGCCCCCTGTGTGTCTCTCTCTCTCTCTCTCTCTCTCTCTCTCTCTCTCTCTCTCTCTCTCTCTCTCTCTCTCTCTCTCTCTCTCTCTCTCTCTATAATGTTTTCATGTCTGTTTTGTATTCATGTTAGTTAGCAAGGACAGATTGTAAGACTAGGCAACGCCTAAAATCTCCATCCTTCTGTAATAAAGTTTAATCAATCAATCAATCTCTCTCCCTCTCTCTCTCTGTTGGCTTAAACACCAGAAAAATGGGTTTTGATGGGTCCCGTGGACATGCTCCGTTCAATACATTCTCACTGTAAGTCTACCACAAAATAAAAAAAATAAAAAACCAGACAAAATAAAAAAAGAATTGTTTCTGCATTTCTTTTGTTGATTGGTATTGCTCGCTACCCGCTGTATATATAGACCCGTCTAGACGAGGTGTCTCGAGGATCAAGGTAAGCAAACTACGGCACTAGCGGATTAGGGGGCAAGGGGATTAGTGCAGTGACTAATCCAGGGCAGGGCGGCGAAAAGGCGGTAGGGGCGGGGCAAAGGCTCTGCAAACCTCAACTGACCCCCGTAACTTTAACACGACTGGACATGTGTTTGTATTGATTGTCTGGAATGTTGCAGGTTTGGTTAGTTTTGTGTCCCTCGTCTGTGCACAAGAGTGCGGCACACTGAGAAATAACTATTTGTATGCTCTTAGTATTAAACTGTCTTGATGATGTTGCTTTCACATATGTTTTTTGCTTGTTGATTTTTTCTTTTCGTTTTCCCTTCTACAGTTCCCCGTATCGTCCGCCAAACCAAGTATCATATTGCTTTTAAGAGCACGTTTATAAGCTTTGCTTGTTGTGCTCCATTTACTAATTGATTGTATGCGGCTTTGTTGTATGTAATTTTGCTGAATAAAATTGTTTAAACCAAGTGGTGCGGCGTCTTTCTACCGCGCTGAGCAGGCGGGAATGTGTGTCGTTCGCTGATCCGAACACGTTTTGTGTCGGCTGCATTTGAATTTCACGCATTTTTTTTTCGTCTTCGCGCATTTGATTTTCCCGCATTTGGTGGTTTGAATTTCACTCATGTGAGCTTTTGAAAGTCACGCATGCGAGCTTTTGAAAATCACGCATGTAGTGTATGCGTTGGGGTGTGTGTACATGAGATAGACGGTTGCTCGTGACCGATGATGAGTCTCTATTCACCTTGAAATAAGTGGGTTGTTTTGGCATGTGATTCTTTCTCTCATTCCACATCGCGTATCTCACGTACACAACGTCACGCATGTCAAAGTCATTATCTTCTGGCAACTTCCCTAGCTCTCTCCTCATCAATTTTGCCGGCTTTTGAAATAGATCCTCGGCTGCACGTTTTTTGCATTGTTTTCGAAATTCGGAGACGGAAATGTCTTTCTCTGTCTTAAGTTCATGATTGTGCTCATTTGAGTAAATCGGGTCCTTGAAGTCGAGATTTGTTTTCAAGCGCGCTGGACATCCACGTATCGAACAACGCCATGTCTTTGATTTCTTGGTTTCACGGTCCTTGACGTATAAACTCCCACGGCTGAGAATTGCCGGATTTCCCCTGTTGGTTGTTGTAATCGTGATGTTCGTCTCTTGCTGTGCCATGGCGAAATGAGCCGTGTAGTTGAACTGAATTGTGATTTGTGAGTTGTGAGCGAACCGTCGTGACGTATAAACTCCCAGGGATTTCCCATGTTGGTTGTTGGTATTCGTGTCTTGCTGAATTGTGATTTGTATTCACGCGTCTATACACGGGACTCACTCACAAACACACCGATGCGGGGGGGATACGTGCATGCGTGTGCGTGAAATTCAAATGACAAGTAAGGAGAGATTTTAACTGGAAACCTGCGTGAAATTCATGTGTTAAGAAATGCGAGAAATTCATAGCGTAAAATTCAAAAGTGCGTGAAATTCAGTTGCACCGTTCGTGTCCTATGTCGATCTTGTTTTGCATTGTTCTTTCATGAGTCATCGCCCCCTCTCCCCTCCATCTAATCATCTAATCACGACAGGACTGAAAAGGAAACTGTGACCATTTCTTTATTTGGTGTTTAACGTCGTTTTCAACCACGAACTGTGACCAACTAGATAACCAACTCAGTCAACTCACAAAACAATTGAATTAAACTGCATATTGTCAATCGCGTGACGTGTTTCACTGCTTTTTATATGATGCTTGACAGTGGTAAAATGCTACCATTTAAGCTGCTCAGCCAGAAAAAATTTGCAATGCTTAATGACTAAAGAGCTGTAATGTTGGTCAGTTCTTCTTATGATTAAAAACGACGTAACTTTAGTTTTAATGAAAACATGACTCGAAAGCAGGCGATCACAGTTGCTGTCTTGTCTACGCCTCACTGTGCAAAGCCGCTCGAAGCGGACGTAAACAGCGGCCTCGGTAAAACAACAAACAAACACACACTCACACAAAACCCCAGCAATTTCAATCAAAACTAAATACATTTGCAAAGAAGGGTTCCTTGCGGAAAAACAACAGTGGCGTGCAATTGCTTTGAGCGTTCTCGTACATGTGCTCGGCGTTCAAACAGAAAAACAAAACAAAAACAACATCAACTCAATTATTTGTGGAATCGGCCAACATGAAATGCAAACTAAACACGGAACATTCCACGCCATTGTCAGTTATTCGATTCAAAATTGACTTTACTATGACCGTAGGTTTTTCCCTGGTGGTCATAACAATACACTTTAAAGTTGGGGAGTGTTATTTTCAGTATACTGTGTCTCGCCGGTTTCAGTTCCGATCCACTCAGGAGGTCTGATTATTAAGTTTTCTTAGGGGCGATGTTGAAGAAAGAGAAAGAGTCAAGTTTCCGTGGACTTTTCAAAAAACGTATTAGCTAGGGGTGTTTTATGTGCTGATATCGTAGTACGTACACTATACTACTATCACTCCGTTGTGTATACTATGCTGTGCCACAATCAGGTTTAAGCTCCATGTATACACTCGTACATATATATTTACTTATTGTTTTTTTCCTGATCGATACAGCAATAGATAAAGCTATTTCAGGAATAGATGATTGATTTTTTTCTGTTTCTGTTTTTTGCTTAAAGAGTTTGTTTCGGTATTAGCTTGAACTTGAAGTTAAATGTGTAACCTTATCCTGCAGGCATGCTTGTAAATAGCTGTGTGATGGAACTGAACGTGACAACACGCTTTGCGGTTTTATATCTCTAAAGCTGTTTGTCTGAAATTTTGCTTCTATACAAATCTCAAAAGTAGAAAACTTTGCTTGGTTTAAACAAAATTTCGCATGAACAGTTCGAAACACACAGCTAGGACACGCACTCAAGCAAATGCTTATATCACGTGACCAGAACAATACTAAATTACACACATTTTCGTAATGGTGGACATAACAACAATAAACCAGAAGAACAAATTGAAAGAATGGGGATGGGGAGCTAAATAGGAACAAAAGAATCTACAGAAGATAAAAAAGAAAAGGGAGGGGGAGAGGAAAGAAAGTACTAACAACCACAAGGAGAGGCAAGGACGAAAGCGCATAGGAAGAGAGCATCAAGTATAAGACATGCAACATGTAAATTCAAGTAAATGTATAATTTTTATGGAAAATTGTTACATTTACTTGAATTTACATGTTGCATGTCTTAGACTTGATGCTCTCTTCCTATGCGCTTTCAAACTTTGCTTGCAATTTTCTTCCACTCCAGCTGAAGGTGTTCCTTACGGCGACTTAAAAAAAGAAAGAAAGAACGACGACAACAACAACAACAGCAACAGCAACAACAACAACAACAACAACAACAACAGCAACAGCAACAACAACAACAACAACAACACAGGTTCATATCCTTTTAGCCGTATTAGTGTCGGAGATGCACCAGTACTCACAATAGAAAGGCATTTAACAGCAGTTGTCAACCGCTTCATCGATCGATGCCTGAAAGTGGTATTATGCTACCATTTGAGCTGAGACGTCAGCATACACAGTATCCGCAATGCTAAATTGTAAATGAGCTGTAATGTTGGTTCTTCTTCTTATTGAAACCAGGTAGGGGAAGGGCCCCTAATAAGGACCAGCTGCTAACATGGACCACCTCCTGTTCCGACAAACTAACGGTGCCAGAACGCTCAAAACAATTTCATTCGATGAATTTTTCCTCTTAAAGTAATTTACATATGTCAAAACAGTTTCAGACGCACTAACCACAAAACCGTAAGTCCTTTAAAAAAAAATGTTTTTTACACTTTTGGCAGCGTTCACTCTAAATTTGACGCTTAAATCGGACTAGTTTCTGTCCGAAGACAAAGCTGTTAACACATAAAATTGCAATATATGACAGCTTAGACTGTATTTGTTACATTTTAGCAGTGTTGGCCCCGAGTTTCTAGAGCAAATAAAAAAGAATTGCAAAATCTCAAAGTAAGTGTGTGTACCCTAATATGGACAACCCTTGACAAATAGAAGAAAAAAACACCATAAAGGTTGGTATCCGTCATTCATTAAGAAGCTTGCTGAAAATAGCCCAACTAGCCCTGGAGCTTTGAAAAAGATATACCAAACAATTTTGTGTTACGTGAAAGTTGATAATTTCATTTATTTTGTCTCTGTTTTTGACAATCTTCTTTGGTTTTTTGTTGTGCTTCCAATAATGTTCTCGTCAAACCGAAACGGATCAATCTGAAGCATACTTGAATCAGTCTGACTTGCACACTAATTTGTTTCATGTCATTTTGAAGTATTGGGGACTTTTTACTGTGATCCGTGAAGGCCTCTTCACTTATCCATATTAGGCGCCCAGGCACCTAATATGGACCAGTTGTGAATTGTTCTTTATTTAATTTATGCTGAATGTCGATCAAAGCAAATTCGCTCTAATTAGGCCTGACGGTTGACTAAAGCGAGAACAACTACCAAACACATAATGAAACTTCTGCGCAAGAAACATTTACAGCGGCCTCGATAAGAAGAACAGAATGCAGTGTTAATCAAAGCAACACTAAGGGTTCCCTTACGTCAAAAACAACAGTACAGTGGCTTCCAATAGCTTTAAGTGTTCGCATGCGTCTGTTCGTTGTTCAAAAAGTACTCACGTTTTTGTGGAATCGCTCAGAAAAAAAGCAAACTGAATTCACATGGAAGATTCCACACCATTATTAGTTATACGATTCAAAAAATGCAATTCAAATTTTCTTTTTTATTACCCATTGTTTTGCTCTGGCGGTCATGATAAGTCACTTTAAAGTTGGGGAGTGTTATTTTCAATACAGGTCTCATGTGTCTCGCTGGTATCATCGGATACACTCAGAAGGCCTGCTTTACTTTTCCTACGTACGATGCAACCCCCGGCTTCCTCTAAATAAAGAGAACAAGTTTGATATTGTGTCCATTTGGGAAAGTATATTTTTCAAAAAACGTAGTAGCAGGATCTAGGAGTGTTTTCGGCGCAGATACCATGCCCTAGCCTGAAAGTCCTGACACTAATGGTACTCCGTTGCACCATGCTGCTCCACAGTCAAGTCTGAGCTCAGTCTATTTGCAAAATATTTTTCTAACCGATACAGCAATAGATAAAGCTATTCAGGAATAGATGTCTCATTTCTTCTGTTTCTGGTTTTGCTGTAAGTGTTTGTTTCTGTATTAGCTTGAACTTGGAGTTGAATGTGTAACCGAATCCTGCAGGCATGCTTGTAAATAGCCGTGGATTTGAACGTGACAACACACTTTCATGTCACGTTGTAGCCGTTTGATATCTCTGTAGCCCATTGTCTTAAACTTTGCTTCTACACAAATCACAAAAGTAGAAAAACTTATTTTGCAGTTTTCGCCACTCTAGCTGAAAGTGTTCCTTACGGCGATTTAAGAAAGAAATGAAAAGAAAAACACTTTCATAATATCCTTATTGCCATATCAGCGTCGGAGAAGCACCAGCAGCTGCCAGGAAAAGATACAGTAGGAAAACTGGCCACCACTGATTGCATGAAAGCCGGCAATCCACCCGGCCAATCTCCCCACTCTCTCCCACAGCGAACGTCAGCGGTAACCAGACCTTTGGCAGATCTTGCCTCGGGTCCATCTCTGGCATGCTGATGAAGCGAGACACTTACTCAAAAAACTAAAGACAAAGACAGAGTGGAGAGGAGACGAAATCGGAGGCGGGAGCAGACCGGTTTCATCACACTCCCTCTCATTTTTACAAAAATCAGAGCACAAAAAAATGGAGACGGGTGACGCGTGCGCGGCGGAACTTTTCTACCTCCAGGGGACATGACTCTATCGGTAGATTTCTGACCCCGGAATAAAAATGGCGTCAAGTGACACATACTCTGCTTTTTATTCTCGCGTTTTGTACTCTGTTCTTTCTTTCTTTTGTAGTTTGTTCGTTGTATTTGATCACAGAGGTTTAATGAAGGGGGAAACACGGAAGCTCAGATCGTAATGCTGGAGATTGTGTATCGCCTGCCTCTTGCACAAAGCAGGTGACAGATTTGCCGGCCCCTGGGCTAATTAAAAGATGAAACTTGTGGCGTGAAGTCCCCACAAGTCAGATCTCTGAACCCCGATTGTTGCGAACGGCGGGGGAGCAGCGGGAATAAACGACTCGAAACCACCACCCTACAGCGGCGGACAAAAAACCCACCCGGAAAATCACCCGCACTATCAAAAAGCACCCGAAAATCACTCACACAGTGCAGAGAAAGTCAGGCTTTCGCGGCCCAAAGCCGGCGCTCGAGAGGGGTCGAAAAAATCTCTTGACAAAGTGAGAAAGGGTCGAGTGAAATCCTCCAAATGAGGGGGTGAACAGAACTGCTGTTGAAAAGTGTCGGAGAGATTACCGCGAGTTAATGATGACGAAGAAGCGTCGTAGCTGATCAAAAAAAAAAAGAAAAAAAGAAGGAAATAAAGGTTAAAAAAGAAAGACGAAGAGAAGACGAAGAAGAAGAGTGACAGAAAAAGAGAAAAGAAAGAAAAACAAGTCGCGTAAGGCGAAAATACAACATTTAGTCAAGTAGCTGTCGAACTCACAGAATGAAACTGAACGCAATGCAACGCAGCAAGACCGTATACTCGTAGCATCGTCAGTCCACCGCTTATGGCAAAGGCAGTGAAATTGACAAGAAGAGCGGGGTAGTAGTTGCGCTGAGAAGGATAGCACGCTTTTCTGTACCTCTCTTCGTTTTAACTTTCTGAGCGTGTTTTCAATCCAAACATATCATATCTATATGTTTTTGGAATCAGGAACCGACAAGGAATAAGATGAAAGTGTTTTTAAATTGATTTCGACAATTTAATTTTGATCATAATTTTTATATTTTTAATTTTCAGAGCTTGTTTTTAATCCAAATATAACATATTTATATGTTTTTGGAATCAGCAAATGATGGAGAATAAGATGAACGTAAATTTGGATCGTTTTATACAATTTCTTTTTTTTTACAATTTTCAGATTTGTAATGACCAAAGTCATTAATTAATTTTTAAGCTGAAATGCAATACCGAAGTCCGGGCTTTGTCGGAGATTACTTGACCAAAATTTCAACCAATTTGGTTGAAAAATGAGAGCGTGACAGTGCCGCCTCAACTTTCACGAAAAGCCGGATATGACGTCATCAAAGACATTTATCAAAAAAACGAAAAAAACGTCTGAGGATATCATACCCAGGAACTCTCATGTCAAATTTCATAAAGATCGGTCCAGTAGTTTAGTCTGAATCGCTCTACACACACACACAGACAGACAGACAGACAGACAGACAGACAGACAGACACACACACATACACCACGACCCTCGTCTCGATTCCCCCCTCTACGTTAAAATATTTAGTCAAAACTTGACTAAATGTAAAAAGGAACCTTTTTTTTTAAACCGTCTGACTTCAGACAGTGTAAAAAATGTGGAGAGCGGGTGTCGTTGCAACCAAGTAAACTAATCTCAATTATTAAGTATGTCCGAACCCAAATGAATCGCGTTTAACCAAATATAATTCTACAACAGCTTGATATGATACTTTTGTTATTGGTCCAAATACAATTATTCTAGAGCTTGTTGTAATAATACTGTTATGGGTTCCATTCTCCATTTAAACTGTATACTTCAAACAGACAAGCTGAGAGAACTTCAAGGAAATTCAATAGTTTCAAAATCCAATAGTAAGCTTCATTTTCCTGCTTACATTGCCATGATGGTATGCATGCAGACAAAAACAGACTGAACATGAAACCATTAAGACATTTCTTTCAAACTAAAAAAGAAACTCATTGTTTGTCAACGCTTCTTCGGTCATCAACGTTTATTCATGCGTCTATGTATTTGTCATGTATTTATTTATCAGGTCGCAATTACTGCCAGGTGAATGTTTTCTCGAAAGCAGTAAAATTAACTTCAGCTGCTAACTAATTTCGATGATCAAAAATCAATCAGACGATTGCGACATTGTATAAAATACTCCAAAGAAACGGAATAAGGAAAAGCGAACACGACATGCAGTCGGCATCTTTTGAAAAACTTGTGTCTTCACCAACTTGGTGTGGACATTCAAGATATACCTATTGACAGCCACAGTAGGGGTGTCATCGTTTACAGACGGCGGTTAAAGAACGCCGACTTGATTACATTACGTATTTCTTTTGAGTTCAGGACAGGATCTGGATCACACCTGGACAGCTCAGTCTAAAGACTGATGTGGTCTGATCTCCAGCCAAGTTTCGGAAGGACTAATAGACACCATGATGTTGCCCTTACTGCGGATGAATGGAACTCTCTTCTCCTTGAGCGGACTGAACTGAACACTTGCAGTGATGATGAACCTTATTCTCCCTGTCCCTCGGGCTCGGTGCCCTCCTGTGGATATCTTAAACTGCGCACCTTCGTAACCAACAAAGAGAAGAGGCAACAAAGTTCTCGACTTCGGCGCGAAGCAGCACACTTTAAACGGGTAGCCTTACACGCCAGCCACCCGAGCTGGGCAGCACCCCGCCAAGACGCCTGCAGCAACTTGTCGGGTAGGAGGCTGAAATCTTTGTCGCGCCCGACATCCGAGTCAATCGAGCTGTCGAGATCACGGGTAGGTGAAGTGACAGTAAAGCACGGGCGCTACGTTTGAAGGCTGTGGGTCCATTATTCGATGCTCGCCGCTGAGAAGATTAGCAGAGTGGTGTACCAGGGAAAGAGGAGAGAGGTTGTTTCCAGCTGAGGTTACCTTGAGGCTGCACTGTTGCTGGTCTCAAAACAGTGGAACCCCCCCTTTTATGACCCCCCCCCCCTGATTAAAGACCCCCCCCCCTTTCAAGACTTTGTGTTTTCTGTTCGTATCGTCTGTAAATCATCATCATTTTGAGCTCCCTTTTTTTTTAGACAAGATTTTCTCAGATTGTGCATGTCTTGGAAGGGGAGCTTAGCTGTTCACTGAAGCTTTTTGGATAGAAGGTTGTATGAAGGCCAAATGAGCTCCATGCTCTCTGATTTTGGATGATGATCGAAATAGGAATTCATTAGGTTCGGCCCGGGATGACCCATGGAAGCTGAAGTGGCCAAAACAAAATCATGAGTCAGTCAGTTAATTAGTGTTTCGGTCCCTTTGTGTCTGAACGAAGCAAGAAAAAGAAGAAGGAGACGTTCACTAAAAGGAAAATAAGCAAGCGTATTTATTCTGAAGAAATAACTGTAGCTCAGTAAAGGTCGTGCAAACTGCAAAAAAGAAAGGTGAAAAAGAAAGAGGGATTGAAAAAAAAGACAGCGAAAAACATAAGAAAAAACAAACAAACCTTCTTCTGGCGATTGTATGTGATATAACACCTTCAACAGTTACGCGGCATGTTCTGTTTTTTTGTTGCTCAAAAGCAGCCTTTTTCATTTAATCTGATTGATGGGGTTGCCATAAATTGATGAAATTAAAAAAAAAAAAGTCGCGTAAGGCGAAAATACAACATTTAGTCAAGTATCTGTCGAACTCACAGAATGAAACTGAACGCAATGCAACGCAGCAAGACCGTATACTCGTAGCATCGTCAGTCCACCGCTCATGGCAAAGGCAGTGAAATTGACAAGAAGAGCGGGGTAGTAGTTGCGCTGAGAAGGATAGCACGCTTTTCTGTACCTCTCTTCGTTTTAACTTTCTGAGCGTGTTTTCAATCCAAACATATCATATCTATATGTTTTTGGAATCAGGAACCGACAAGGAATAAGATGAAAGTATTTTTAAATTGATTTCGAAAATTTAATTTTGATCATAATTTTTATATTTTTAATTTTCAGAGCTTGTTTTTAATCTAAATATAACATATTTATATGTTTTTGGAATCAGAAAATGATGGAGAATAAGATGAACGTAAATTTGGATCGTTTTATAAAAACAAAATTTTCTTTACAATTTTCAGATTTTTAATGACCAAAGTCATTAATTAATTTTTAAGCCACCAAGCTGAAATGCAATACCGAAGTCCGGGCTTTGTCGGAGATTACTTGACCAAAATTTCAACCAATTTGGTTGAAAAATGAGAGCGTGACAGTGCCGCCTCAACTTTCACGAAAAGCCGGATATGACGTCATCAAAGACATTTATCAAAAAAAAGAAAAAAAAGTCTGAGGATATCATACCCAGGAACTCTCATGTAAAATTTCATAAAGATCGGTCCAGTAGTTTAGTCTGAATCGCTCTAGACACACACACAGACAGACAAACACACATACACCACGACCCTCGTCTCGATTCCCCCCTCTATGTTAAAACATTTAGTCAAAACTTGACTAAATGTAAAAAGTACGGCAGACGACTTTGCTGTCGGCATCTTGGCGGAATCTGTACGTTACGAGTTTGACACGTGAAATCTGGCCTTTATATTCTCCCCGCCGTGATCTTTCATAATTGCATGCTGACACTTGCGTGTTCTGCCATTAGTTTATTTCAGAAACTGCTTGATGACAGTTTTATCTTGACCCCCCCCCCCCCCCATTGTAATGAGGATGTAAGTTGTGTAACAGTAGCGATGCAAGTTATGGCGTGCCTCTTAACGTTAAGTTAAGTCAGTCTTGCGCATGCTCTCGTGAGTGCGCATGCGCGTGCAAGCACACGAAAAAAACACCATAAACGCTATTACATAGACGCACGCTAGCACTCACACACAGACACACAGATACATAGACACAGACAGACAGACAGACAGACAGACAGACACACACACACACACACACACACCGTGCACACACACACATACATATACACACACACATGCACACACACACACATACACACACACCCGCACACACACACACACACACACACACACACACACACACAGCTGGAAGTATCACAACACAGAAATGGGGCGGGGGGGGGGGGGGGGCTTAATGTCCTCACAGGAAATTTCCTATTAGAGACATGTATGTGGTGATATGTTAAATAACGGAAATATCACCTGCTTTGCCAAAGCTAATGACTGTATGCTGATATTTCATAGTCTACCTTTCCAACTGACACACTGTTGCTCTCTTTTTTTGTTCTCATGTTCTTCCCATGTGCTCACTCACTTCACTACTTGAAAAATTAATCCTGTTCAAATGTTAACGAACAGATTAACTGAATGGTTTTATGACGCTTTTGATCGTTAGCAGTCTATCTGTTTCTGTTAACGTTTTGTAGAACATAATATGGCAATGATGGTGTTAACGTCAGGAGGTTTACCAGTGCTTCTGGCTATTAAAAAAAAGAAAAAAAGAAAGATAACTATTATATCATTGATTTTTATTGTCCCTTTT
>NC_090249.1:18872508-18885008 GCF_037325665.1 Littorina saxatilis
CTTACTGTGCGATAGAATCGAGTTGATATTAATATAGGCGAAAGGTCCACGTTGATGGAGCGCCGATGAGATATTAAAATGAAGTTCACTCGATAGAACGGTATATTGTTTGACATATACCAGAAGAACCATAAATTCTAGTGTTAGGTATCCGTGGTTGTAAAAGGATATTAGAATGGTTCAGAGAAATCGTGTCATTGGGACACGTAGCGTTTACTGAGGTAACGTTGAACGTTCATGAATTCAAGTAGCAAAGTGAGCTTCACTAAAGTAACACTTCATTCTATAGTGAGGGAGTTTTCTCTCTCTAGTAAATAGTGTGTGAAAAGCAGTTTAGTCAAATCGGTTTTTCAACCGAGCATCACGTATTTGCAGTTTGATTCAGTGAATATCTGTGTGTGAGTTAACGTAAAGGATATGCAAACATCCAAACACCCGAGTACTAGGGCGCATATAGCAAAAATGAACGCTGACCCGCAGAACCAGAATACGGCTGAGGCCGTAGTTTCAGATGTTGAAGGTGGTGACACAAACACCCAAGGAGAATCGAGCGATAATGATTCTCAGACGTTAGGCGCGCGTGTAACGACTTATGTATCCGCTGCGAGTAATGAACGTGCAGGTCCGATCCACCCTGTGAAATCCGGATTGGAGTGGACTCGCGAACTTTTGGCGATAGGACGAGAGTTAGGACTCGAAGGCAAAGACTTGCGTGAGTTTGTAGCTGAAGAACGCGCACGAGAGGAACGTGAACGTGAACGTGAACGTGAAGCCGGTGAACGAGAAGCCGATCGCGCGTTTCAGCTAGAACAGTTGAGGATACAAACGGAAGCACGCCGAGACAACGCCAACAATAACGCGTCGAGGCGTCGTGGGGATGACGACTTTATCCCAAAAATCCCCTTTCTTGATGACAAAGACGACATCGAGAGTTGGTTTGCACAATTTGAACATTATGCAACCGACTGTCATCTCGACGACGAACGCAAAGCTACGAGAATGGTGTATTTCCTGAAAGGAAAGGCGAGAACCATTTTTGCAAAACTCAGTTTCGAAGACGCGCGCAATTACAACACTTTGAAGAATGCGTTGTATGATGGATTTCAACTGACAGCAGATCAATATCGGAAGAAATTCCGTCAGCTGAAGCGAAACCCATCTGACACGTACAAAGAACATGTCACCAAACTTGAGCGCATCCTCGATAAATGGATCGAGTTAGCCAAGTGCGATGAACATGTGGCAGATCTGAAGGATCTAGTTCTCAGAGAACAATTAGAGAACACCTTCCCTGCCGAAGTGATGTTGCACGTACTTGATCGGAAACCGAAGTCTGCGAAAGAAATGGGCGAAATTGCCACGGAGTACGAACAATCACGTTCGAACATCAGGCCACGGCAATCTCACCAAAACCATTCTAGCGGCAGCGCGTTTTCGAACACAAAAAGTTCGAATGTCGTCAGAAGTGACGCGAAAGAGAAAGCGTCACAGAAAGAACATAAATACGTGAGCGATGATGAAAAGCAAAGACTGAAAGCCACAGGCTGTTGGTTTTTTTTGCAAGGGCAAAGGGCACCTGTCGCGATTTTGTCCCAATAAGGGAGAAAGCGTTCACGCAGTTCATGTTCGAAATGAATTTGATGAACAAGAAATCCCCGTACATCTTGACAAGCTGTGCAAGTCGTGCGAAAAGAAGGATTTCAAAGAGGAAGTGTTCATCAAGTTAGACGGCCGAATCGTAAAAGCATTACGCGATTCCGGGTGCTCAGGTATTATGGTCAGTGCCGACCTTATACCTGAAGAAAGGTACTTGGCAAAGAAAAAAGAAACTACTCTCGCAGAGAAGAAAACACGGAAATTGTGTCCCACGGCTGTGGCCCACATTGACTGTCCGTATTTTGATGCCAAAACCGAAGTGGTCATACTCGAAGATCCCATTTATCCTGTCCTCATAGGAAAATGGTATGGTGTAGGCCAGAACAAGAGGAAGACCCCTTTGTTTCCAGTACGTGACCCGAGTTGGTATCAAGGTGAGACCAACGCGGCGGTCAGTACACGTAAGCAAGAGAAGGAGGAAAAAGAGCGGAATGAGAAACCTGTGCCGGGAACTAGGCATGATGACAGAAATACACACAAGATGTATTCCCCTCAAGATCTCAAGAAGGCTCAGAATGATGATGAAACACTGGCAAAAGTACGCCAGATGGCTGTTTCAGGAGAGTCATTCCACGGTGTGAGGTATGTCTACAAGAAAGAAATCTTGTACAGGACAACCCTCGACAAAACCGGGAGTGAATCTAGTAAAGTCGTTGTTCCCAAAGAAATGAGAACCAAAGTTCTTTCTTTTGGGCACGACCACCCGATGGCAGGTCATCTCGGGCAAAAGAAAACCACTGATAGAATCCGGTGTGAGTTCTGGTGGCCAGGTTTTGTCGGAGACATAAAACGTTACTGTCTCTCGTGTGACACATGCCAACGAACAGCGCCGAAAGGCAGAACCAAGAAAGCACCGTTGGGACAGATGCCTACCATCAATCCCGTGTTCAAGAGGGTCGCTGTCGACATCATTGGTCCAATAAAGCCAATGTCGGAAAGCAAAAAACAATACATTCTGACTATGGTGGACTACGCCACAAGATATCCTGAAGCTGTTGCACTGAAGGATATTCGTGCTGACACAGTGGCAGAAGCACTATTTGAGATGTGGACGAGACTGGGAATTCCAGACGAAGTGATCACCGATCAAGGAACCCAGTTCACGTCCAATCTCATGAAGGAAGTGAACCAGTTTCTGAGCATCAAGCACAAAATGACCACCCCTTTCCATCCTCAAGCCAATGGATTAGTGGAGCGATTTAATGGAACGCTCAAAAGCATGCTCAGGAAGTTGGCAATAGAACAGCCAGTGTTGTGGGATACATTCATCCCAGCACTGCTTTTTGCTTACCGCGAAGCACCTCAAGACAGTCTTGGTTTCTCACCCTTTGAAATGCTGTATGGCAAGACCATCAGAGGTCCCATGCAGGTTCTGCGACGTGCATGGACTGATGAATCGGTCGAAGGTGAACAGAAGACAACGGCAGAATACGTTGTCGACCTCAGAAACAGGATTGAAGAAACGTGTGAGATTGCCAAAGAAAACCTAGCTAAGTCATCACAGAAGCAAGCCGGGTATTTCAACCGGAAGACTGCGCTCAGGTCGATCGAAGTCGGCAAGAAAGTGCTACTTCTGCTTCCCGTGAAACACAACAAACTAGAGTTGACTTGGCGCGGCCCATACGTAGTGACTGAGAAAGTCAACCAGTTTGACTACAGAGTCAAAGTCGGGACGAAACAAAAGGTGTACCACATCAACCTAATGAAAGAATATCAAGAACGTGACATCGTCACGCGTGATGTTGCTGTCGTTACACCTGAAGAAGAAGAAGAAGAAGAAGCAGAAGAACACATCGCCGTAGTCATCGAGGAAGATGATACGATGAACGATGATATCTTCCAAATAGACACTCAGAAGATGATTCCTCTGCTGGAAACTACTCGTACAGAAGATGTCACAAGCGTGAACTTCTGTAAAGAATTGAGTAGAGAAAGAACAAAAGAGGCGAAAGCGATCTGTAGTGCATTCTCCAAGAATCTGACTGATGTACCGATTACTACCAACTTGGAGAAGTGCAGAATCGAACTTACAGAGAAGAAACCTGTGTTTGTTCGACCGAGACCCATACCTCATGCGATGGTGAAAACGGTCGAAGACGAGATCGACGAGATGTTGAAGCTTGGGGTCATTGAACCGGCAAACTCACCGTACAATGCTCCAATCGTTCTTGTGAAGAAGAAAGGAGGCAAATACCGGTTTTGCTGTGACCTACGTGAGTTGAACAAAGTGACAGTGTTCGACGCAGAGCCCATAACTGATGTCGATCATCTCTTCCAGAGCTTAGGGAAGGCTAAGTTCTTTACAAAGTTAGACCTTACTAAGGGGTACTGGTGTATTCCAATCGTGGAAGAGGACAGAGACAAAACTGCGTTCACCACCTCGAGAGGACAGTTTCGGTGGGCGAACATGCCATTTGGTCTCAAGACAGCAACTGGCATATTCAACCGCATGATGCGAAAGTTGCTGGGCCCACTCAAACGTGACGATGTTTTCCATTTCATGGATGATATCTTGATAGCCACGGAGAGCTGGGAAGAGCACATGGTCGCGCTGAAAGCCGTCCTACAGCGTTTGCAAGACGCAAGCATATCAGCAAAACCGTCGAAATGCTATGTCGGCTACAGCGAACTGCCATACCTTGGGCATGGAATCGGAGGTGGGAAACGTTGGCCAGAGGCAGACAAAGTTGACAAGATCAAGTCAGCCACTCCGCCATCCACAAAGAAGGAACTGCGTTCGTTCCTAGGTCTTTGCGGTTTCTACCGATCCTACATCAACTCTTACGCGAGCATTGCAATACCTCTGACAGACATGACAAAGAAGTCACAGCCTGACAAGCTGAAGTGGGACGAACAAAGTCGTCAAAGCCTCGAGGAGCTGAAAGAGGCAATTTGCAAGACGCCCGTACTGTGCATGCCCGACCATGAAAAAGAGTTTGTCTTGAGAACTGACGCATCCGACCGAGGCATCGGAGCAGTTCTGATGCAAGAACAGGACAAGACTCTGCGACCTCTCGCCTACCAGAGTAAAAAACTAAATGGTGCCGAGAGCAGGTACGCCACTGTAGAAAAAGAGTGTTTGGCGACAGTCTGGGGGATCCAGAAATTCGAGAGATATCTCTACGGAAGACATTTCACGCTGGAAACGGATCACCAACCTCTCAAATGTCTGCAGAGACAGCCAACAAACCCACGTCTGATGAGGTGGGCTCTCCAATTACAGCCCTACGATTTCACCGTGCGTGTGATACCGGGTTGTGACAACCATGGAGCAGATTATTTAAGTCGCGCTTCATATTGTGACTAAATTTGGGAAATTCATTCTCAAGAAAGGGGCTGTCATGAATCGATATTCTGAAGCGCGAACCTGTCAAGAATAGAATAGGCAACCGAGACTACTCGCGCATTACACGACGTAGCCAAGTGACGTATTCATGTGACGTATCCAAGTGTACTGACGTAAACTAAAATCGTTTCACGAGAGGGTCGTTTTCCGCAAGTACACGGAACGAAGAACGCTTGGAAGAAAAGCCGTTCCCCTTCTTTGAAGGTAAGTGACTGTGATTATTACATCGACAATCGTTCCACGGGATCTGGGCGGAGATGAGTGTATCGTGTCAGTCATGTACATTGTGTTGTTGTCAAGTTGTGTACGTTTGAATGTGCGCTGTTGCCAAATCCCCATTTTCCGAAACACAGTAATAGAATGAGAACGATAATAAAATATGAACAAACCAAGTCTTTTAGACAGGCTGTGTAGGTAACACATATGGCCCTTTGATCTGTTTCAGGAACCCACGGTCCAATTGATTCATTCATCTTCCTCTTCCTCATGTTGCCGTAATTGTGGAGAGAGATGTAACCAGACTACTACTGCTATTAACTTGATGATGGTGTCTTGAGAAGAAGAGTGATGACCCAAACCAGGAGCGCGGTCTTCAAGACCAGTCAAGTGCTGCACGTCATCTCGAGTACCTTTTCAATGACATCGAGCTAAGTCAAAACTTCATAAACATTATGTGTATTCCTTTTGTTTTGATGTCCTCCAAGGGAAAGTTCTGAAGAACGTTTGCGGCAGCGGAGTCACGTTAGATTACCATGACAGAATTGAAATCCAGCAGCAATAGACATTTGATCAGAGTGTGCTGTGATGCAATTAACATGACCTAGCTTGAACAGTGTGTGATACATTTAGTACGATACTGATATTTAGCAAAAATATAGACTAACCTGATTAATGTGTGCTGCATTGCAAGAATCTTATTAACACTATCCATGTATTAAATTATGTAAACCAATGTTGACCTTTCTCCGCTACTTCGAGAGCATGGGAAAGAGTGAAGGAAAGTAAAGTCAAGGTAGTACCTGTTTCTTTAGCTAATACGAAAAGGCGGCGTGTTTTCCTTCCATAAACTTCCTTTGGAAGGCGCACGCAGAAAGAAACAGGCTGACGAAAACTGACCTGTGACATATGGGGGTTTCGTCCGGGATTTTGTAACTCGTAATTTCAATTTGGCTTCCCTGGAAACAAATTTTCTTCAAACAAATTCCCTATTCGTTTTTCGTTTGTGTGTTCGTCCGTTCATGTTCATCATCGTATAAATCAACTTTTGTATTTATTCATGTTTATAGTTAGTTCATCATTTAACGATAACAGAGTCTGACGTGTGTGCTTCAGCACACGGGAATAATCCAAATGAAGAGTGACGCAAGGCTTTGACGTCACTATAATAATTCACGTAAAGCACTAATGTTATAGTAGTTTAGTTCCCCCTATTTGGCTGTGCTAAACAAAAAGCTATAACAGAAGACAGTGGACTAACACCCTGTCAGGCCATCCTGTGTCCCTTAGTCGACAAAATTATAATATTGTCGGTCGCCGTGGGAGGTTGGTGGGCGAATTGGGTTATATACGAGGGATAGCACTCATCTTCGTCCAGAAGGACCGTGGAAGTGAAGTTGATTCTGCAGACAGTCACACTTCACAACGCCAAGAGTAAGGGTTAGGAAATTTAGATTATTGTCTATACAGCAGTAGATAATTGAAGAATCTTATTTCGACTTACTGTGCGATAGAATCGAGTTGATATTAATATAGGCGAAAGGTCCACGTTGATGGAGCGCCGATGAGATATTAAAATGAAGTTCACTCGATAGAACGGTATATTGTTTGACATATACCAGAAGAACCATAAATTCTAGTGTTAGGTATCCGTGGTTGTAAAAGGATATTAGAATGGTTCAGAGAAATCGTGTCATTGGGACACGTAGCGTTTACTGAGGTAACGTTGAACGTTCATGAATTCAAGTAGCAAAGTGAGCTTCACTAAAGTAACACTTCATTCTATAGTGAGGGAGTTTTCTCTCTCTAGTAAATAGTGTGTGAAAAGCAGTTTAGTCAAATCGGTTTTTCAACCGAGCATCACGTATTTGCAGTTTGATTCAGTGAATATCTGTGTGTGAGTTAACGTAAAGGATATGCAAACATCCAAACACCCGAGTACTAGGGCGCATATAGCAAAAATGAACGCTGACCCGCAGAACCAGAATACGGCTGAGGCCGTAGTTTCAGATGTTGAAGGTGGTGACACAAACACCCAAGGAGAATCGAGCGATAATGATTCTCAGACGTTAGGCGCGCGTGTAACGACTTATGTATCCGCTGCGAGTAATGAACGTGCAGGTCCGATCCACCCTGTGAAATCCGGATTGGAGTGGACTCGCGAACTTTTGGCGATAGGACGAGAGTTAGGACTCGAAGGCAAAGACTTGCGTGAGTTTGTAGCTGAAGAACGCGCACGAGAGGAACGTGAACGTGAACGTGAACGTGAAGCCGGTGAACGAGAAGCCGATCGCGCGTTTCAGCTAGAACAGTTGAGGATACAAACGGAAGCACGCCGAGACAACGCCAACAATAACGCGTCGAGGCGTCGTGGGGATGACGACTTTATCCCAAAAATCCCCTTTCTTGATGACAAAGACGACATCGAGAGTTGGTTTGCACAATTTGAACATTATGCAACCGACTGTCATCTCGACGACGAACGCAAAGCTACGAGAATGGTGTATTTCCTGAAAGGAAAGGCGAGAACCATTTATGCAAAACTCAGTTTCGAAGACGCGCGCAATTACAACACTTTGAAGAATGCGTTGTATGATGGATTTCAACTGACAGCAGATCAATATCGGAAGAAATTCCGTCAGCTGAAGCGAAACCCATCTGACACGTACAAAGAACATGTCACCAAACTTGAGCGCATCCTCGATAAATGGATCGAGTTAGCCAAGTGCGATGAACATGTGGCAGATCTGAAGGATCTAGTTCTCAGAGAACAATTAGAGAACACCTTCCCTGCCGAAGTGATGTTGCACGTACTTGATCGGAAACCGAAGTCTGCGAAAGAAATGGGCGAAATTGCCACGGAGTACGAACAATCACGTTCGAACATCAGGCCACGGCAATCTCACCAAAACCATTCTAGCGGCAGCGCGTTTTCGAACACAAAAAGTTCGAATGTCGTCAGAAGTGACGCGAAAGAGAAAGCGTCACAGAAAGAACATAAATACGTGAGCGATGATGAAAAACAAAGACTGAAAGCCACAGGCTGTTGGTTTTTTTTGCAAGGGCAAAGGGCACCTGTCGCGATTTTGTCCCAATAAGGGAGAAAGCGTTCACGCAGTTCATGTTCGAAATGAATTTGATGAACAAGAAATCCCCGTACATCTTGACAAGCTGTGCAAGTCGTGCGAAAAGAAGGATTTCAAAGAGGAAGTGTTCATCAAGTTAGACGGCCGAATCGTAAAAGCATTACGCGATTCCGGGTGCTCAGGTATTATGGTCAGTGCCGACCTTATACCTGAAGAAAGGTACTTGGCAAAGAAAAAAGAAACTACTCTCGCAGAGAAGAAAACACGGAAATTGTGTCCCACGGCTGTGGCCCACATTGACTGTCCGTATTTTGATGCCAAAACCGAAGTGGTCATACTCGAAGATCCCATTTATCCTGTCCTCATAGGAAAATGGTATGGTGTAGGCCAGAACAAGAGGAAGACCCCTTTGTTTCCAGTACGTGACCCGAGTTGGTATCAAGGTGAGACCAACGCGGCGGTCAGTACACGTAAGCAAGAGAAGGAGGAAAAAGAGCGGAATGAGAAACCTGTGCCGGGAACTAGGCATGATGACAGAAATACACACAAGATGTATTCCCCTCAAGATCTCAAGAAGGCTCAGAATGATGATGAAACACTGGCAAAAGTACGCCAGATGGCTGTTTCAGGAGAGTCATTCCACGGTGTGAGGTATGTCTACAAGAAAGAAATCTTGTACAGGACAACCCTCGACAAAACCGGGAGTGAATCTAGTAAAGTCGTTGTTCCCAAAGAAATGAGAACCAAAGTTCTTTCTTTTGGGCACGACCACCCGATGGCAGGTCATCTCGGGCAAAAGAAAACCACTGATAGAATCCGGTGTGAGTTCTGGTGGCCAGGTTTTGTCGGAGACATAAAACGTTACTGTCTCTCGTGTGACACATGCCAACGAACAGCGCCGAAAGGCAGAACCAAGAAAGCACCGTTGGGACAGATGCCTACCATCAATCCCGTGTTCAAGAGGGTCGCTGTCGACATCATTGGTCCAATAAAGCCAATGTCGGAAAGCAAAAAACAATACATTCTGACTATGGTGGACTACGCCACAAGATATCCTGAAGCTGTTGCACTGAAGGATATTCGTGCTGACACAGTGGCAGAAGCACTATTTGAGATGTGGACGAGACTGGGAATTCCAGACGAAGTGATCACCGATCAAGGAACCCAGTTCACGTCCAATCTCATGAAGGAAGTGAACCAGTTTCTGAGCATCAAGCACAAAATGACCACCCCTTTCCATCCTCAAGCCAATGGATTAGTGGAGCGATTTAATGGAACGCTCAAAAGCATGCTCAGGAAGTTGGCAATAGAACAGCCAGTGTTGTGGGATACATTCATCCCAGCACTGCTTTTTGCTTACCGCGAAGCACCTCAAGACAGTCTTGGTTTCTCACCCTTTGAAATGCTGTATGGCAAGACCATCAGAGGTCCCATGCAGGTTCTGCGACGTGCATGGACTGATGAATCGGTCGAAGGTGAACAGAAGACAACGGCAGAATACGTTGTCGACCTCAGAAACAGGATTGAAGAAACGTGTGAGATTGCCAAAGAAAACCTAGCTAAGTCATCACAGAAGCAAGCCGGGTATTTCAACCGGAAGACTGCGCTCAGGTCGATCGAAGTCGGCAAGAAAGTGCTACTTCTGCTTCCCGTGAAACACAACAAACTAGAGTTGACTTGGCGCGGCCCATACGTAGTGACTGAGAAAGTCAACCAGTTTGACTACAGAGTCAAAGTCGGGACGAAACAAAAGGTGTACCACATCAACCTAATGAAAGAATATCAAGAACGTGACATCGTCACGCGTGATGTTGCTGTCGTTACACCTGAAGAAGAAGAAGAAGAAGAAGCAGAAGAACACATCGCCGTAGTCATCGAGGAAGATGATACGATGAACGATGATATCTTCCAAATAGACACTCAGAAGATGATTCCTCTGCTGGAAACTACTCGTACAGAAGATGTCACAAGCGTGAACTTCTGTAAAGAATTGAGTAGAGAAAGAACAAAAGAGGCGAAAGCGATCTGTAGTGCATTCTCCAAGAATCTGACTGATGTACCGATTACTACCAACTTGGAGAAGTGCAGAATCGAACTTACAGAGAAGAAACCTGTGTTTGTTCGACCGAGACCCATACCTCATGCGATGGTGAAAACGGTCGAAGACGAGATCGACGAGATGTTGAAGCTTGGGGTCATTGAACCGGCAAACTCACCGTACAATGCTCCAATCGTTCTTGTGAAGAAGAAAGGAGGCAAATACCGGTTTTGCTGTGACCTACGTGAGTTGAACAAAGTGACAGTGTTCGACGCAGAGCCCATAACTGATGTCGATCATCTCTTCCAGAGCTTAGGGAAGGCTAAGTTCTTTACAAAGTTAGACCTTACTAAGGGGTACTGGTGTATTCCAATCGTGGAAGAGGACAGAGACAAAACTGCGTTCACCACCTCGAGAGGACAGTTTCGGTGGGCGAACATGCCATTTGGTCTCAAGACAGCAACTGGCATATTCAACCGCATGATGCGAAAGTTGCTGGGCCCACTCAAACGTGACGATGTTTTCCATTTCATGGATGATATCTTGATAGCCACGGAGAGCTGGGAAGAGCACATGGTCGCGCTGAAAGCCGTCCTACAGCGTTTGCAAGACGCAAGCATATCAGCAAAACCGTCGAAATGCTATGTCGGCTACAGCGAACTGCCATACCTTGGGCATGGAATCGGAGGTGGGAAACGTTGGCCAGAGGCAGACAAAGTTGACAAGATCAAGTCAGCCACTCCGCCATCCACAAAGAAGGAACTGCGTTCGTTCCTAGGTCTTTGCGGTTTCTACCGATCCTACATCAACTCTTACGCGAGCATTGCAATACCTCTGACAGACATGACAAAGAAGTCACAGCCTGACAAGCTGAAGTGGGACGAACAAAGTCGTCAAAGCCTCGAGGAGCTGAAAGAGGCAATTTGCAAGACGCCCGTACTGTGCATGCCCGACCATGAAAAAGAGTTTGTCTTGAGAACTGACGCATCCGACCGAGGCATCGGAGCAGTTCTGATGCAAGAACAGGACAAGACTCTGCGACCTCTCGCCTACCAGAGTAAAAAACTAAATGGTGCCGAGAGCAGGTACGCCACTGTAGAAAAAGAGTGTTTGGCGACAGTCTGGGGGATCCAGAAATTCGAGAGATATCTCTACGGAAGACATTTCACGCTGGAAACGGATCACCAACCTCTCAAATGTCTGCAGAGACAGCCAACAAACCCACGTCTGATGAGGTGGGCTCTCCAATTACAGCCCTACGATTTCACCGTGCGTGTGATACCGGGTTGTGACAACCATGGAGCAGATTATTTAAGTCGCGCTTCATATTGTGACTAAATTTGGGAAATTCATTCTCAAGAAAGGGGCTGTCATGAATCGATATTCTGAAGCGCGAACCTGTCAAGAATAGAATAGGCAACCGAGACTACTCGCGCATTACACGACGTAGCCAAGTGACGTATTCATGTGACGTATCCAAGTGTACTGACGTAAACTAAAATCGTTTCACGAGAGGGTCGTTTTCCGCAAGTACACGGAACGAAGAACGCTTGGAAGAAAAGCCGTTCCCCTTCTTTGAAGGTAAGTGACTGTGATTATTACATCGACAATCGTTCCACGGGATCTGGGCGGAGATGAGTGTATCGTGTCAGTCATGTACATTGTGTTGTTGTCAAGTTGTGTACGTTTGAATGTGCGCTGTTGCCAAATCCCCATTTTCCGAAACACAGTAATAGAATGAGAACGATAATAAAATATGAACAAACCAAGTCTTTTAGACAGGCTGTGTAGGTAACACATATGGCCCTTTGATCTGTTTCAGGAACCCACGGTCCAATTGATTCATTCATCTTCCTCTTCCTCATGTTGCCGTAATTGTGGAGAGAGATGTAACCAGACTACTACTGCTATTAACTTGATGATGGTGTCTTGAGAAGAAGAGTGATGACCCAAACCAGGAGCGCGGTCTTCAAGACCAGTCAAGTGCTGCACGTCATCTCGAGTACCTTTTCAATGACATCGAGCTAAGTCAAAACTTCATAAACATTATGTGTATTCCTTTTGTTTTGATGTCCTCCAAGGGAAAGTTCTGAAGAACGTTTGCGGCAGCGGAGTCACGTTAGATTACCATGACAGAATTGAAATCCAGCAGCAATAG
>NC_090249.1:18900008-18967508 GCF_037325665.1 Littorina saxatilis
AATTACAACTCCAAGCACACGGTGTTGATGGACTTGAGCAATGCTAACTGTACCATGCATAAGATCAAGGCTCAGAGGCTGTCGCTGGTGTTTTTGTCTTGTGGTTATTAACATGCTTTTTGTTTTCTTAGGATGCAGTGCCATTCTGTTACAATTACACCAATCATTAATATTTGCTATACTTTCTTGGAGTACTTTTCTTATGAGATTTATATCTGTATTACTGCTGTGAAGTGTTGAGTCATCCGCAAAAAGATCAAGTACAGCATTTTCTTGTTTGAGGTGTAATGGTAAATCATTAATGTATAGTCCAAACAGTAAGGGACCAAGGATAGAACCTTGTGGGACTCCACATTTTACAGTGCCTTGTGATGAATATGAACCGTTTAGGTAGACTGCTTGTTTCCTATCTGACAGATATGATGTAAAAAAGGACACAGATGAGCTATTTTGCAGGTAAATAAGTAATTTGTCTAACAAAATAGCGTGATCAACTAAGTCAAATGCTTTCCTGAGATCAAGGAATACCGCTCCAACCATTTCACGATTGTTTATTGCTTTTAGCCAGGTATCACAGAGCCGGGTAAGGGCAGTATGACATGAATGTTTAGGACGAAAACCTGATTGATAAGGATGAAAAATATTAAAAATATCAGAGAGAGAGAGAGAGAGAGAGAGAGAGAGAGAGAGAGAGAGAGAGAGCGTTGTTTTGGTCATATCATTGGGTAAGGGCATGTTTATTTTGTATTGATATGAATCATCGTCCATGTAATCTAAACGTTTTTGTTGTTCGTATCTATCTTGTTTTTCTCACGAAGGAAACACGAGCAGAATGAAACACAAACCGCCCTGCAAAAAAGACAAACTGTGTTTTGATGTTTCTGCTAATTACCTCGATGCTTTATGCAGTTCCGGACCATGGATAACAATCATGAAGCTCTGATAAATCGAAATAATCTAATGGACAAAATAATATTGTTTTACGATCTTGTCCATAATCATTGTAACAAGGGTGTTAACTTGTACTTTGCTGCAGTCATCGCATTTGAAAGTAAGCCTAATGATGATGAAGATGATGATGATGATGATGATGATGATGATGATGATGTCAACAACAACAACAACAACAACAACAACAACAACAACAACAACAACAACAACAACAACAACAACAACAACAACAACAAGGGCGTAGGCTCAGGCATAAGCTTCAGTCATAAGTTTGTTAGCTTCTTGTCTGTTTTGCGAGCATGGGTGCGTTGTGTATTTCCAAAATACATCTGTATCTCATCCTCCCCCTCCTTCTTCTTCGTTTCTTTTTTTCCTCCTCCACCTTCTCCACCATTTTCTTCTTCTTCGTCGTCTTTTCTCAAAACTCTCAAAAGCTCCTTGACCTTCATTGTATACACGAGCCACCCAGGTATTCGTTTTGACAACGTATAAACGACACTTCGGGCTATTCAGATGGGACAAATTGTGGTGAGCAGGCAACTGTTTATTCTATCTACTCTCTCATTTACATCTCGGGGTTTGCCTATGATTCGCCGACGGCAATGATGGCCTGAAATGCCAACAATGTGTTGTGGAGTAGAACGCGATAGGTTACACGAAACAAGTTCGCACGTGCTGCTTCTGTCATCGCTATTTAGTTTAAAGGTTGCATTGGCATCCGTGGAAATAATGCTTTTAACAAAAAGAAAGAAAAGTTCTAGTGTTACGTCTGTTATTTCTCCTTAGTTTTATAGGCTGCATTGAAATCCATGGGAATAATGAGGCTTACAAAAAAGGGAGATAAGTTTTATAGTTTTATGTCTGCTAAGGTGGAGGTTAAGTCAACTAAATCGTACGGAAGTCACAGTTTTCAATTGGTTTGTGCGTCTTTGTTCCGTGACAAATTCTCTTGATTTTGGTACAGTTGTGTTCCTAAGACTGCACTTTCCTTTGATATCAGGCTCACTATGTATAACGGAATCAAACACCTGATAGTCGCTTATGAATGAAGTAATTAGTTTTTCCCCGATCTAGGTACATAGGCTGTGACTATAATGTGACAACTGGCAGTAAAATGAAGAGGCTATCACCGCAACAGTTATTATACATCCTTCTGTACCCGTGTTCACATGATTGGTCTAGCTTGATTATCTGCTAGAGAAAGAAGATATTTTGTAAAATATGAAATGCAAATGGCGGCTATAATTTTTAATTTGCTGATAAAATTATCTACTTCCTCTAGCAGATAATCAAAACCAAACATACGTACACGGACCGCCCTGATATGGCCCTTCGTGGTCGGCCGGGCGTTAAGCAAACAAACAAACAAATACGTACACGGGTACATAAGGATGTAGACCAACTGTTGCGGTAATACCCTACTCACTGCCAGGTTCCAATTTGTCACAGCCTATAATTGGTGAGAGAGAGAGAGAGAGAGAGAGAGAGAGAGAGAGAGAGAGAGAGAGAGAGAGAGAGAGAGAGAGAGAGAGAGAGATTAAGTGAGTTTATTGTTTACTTTTTCAAAGTAAATAATTTGTCCTTAGCCAAATATTAGCTTGATGTGTCCTTGACAAAATCGTTACATTTCCTACAGATATCTGCAAGAGTAATGTCGGTTATTCGAATAAAATTCTAGGCGCCCATGCACACCCACAAATAAAAGTATGCATGGGAAAGGTCAAGCCTCATTGCTACAACACAGTCACCTATTGTAACACAAAAAAGTTGACGTGAACATCAGGAGATTTGAGATGAAGAATCCGAACAGTTTGTCAAAATGTTGCGTGTCCGCAGTGCACACAGAGCGTGCTGCACGTGCCGCAGAAATCCACACCTCGTGAGAGCGTGGGTCGCGTCCAAGGCAACGTCCATTAAACCCACCATACTCAAGATCTTCATCGTCAGGAGGATCAACAGGCGGAGGAAAGGAAAGATAAAGCTAATCAGGCGCACCCGTTTAACCAATTTGTGACGTCTGCACACAGAAAACAAGAATAAAAAAAAGAAAGAAAATAAAAACAGAGAGAGAGAGAGAGAGAGAAAGAGAGAGAGAGAGAGAGAGAGAGAGAGAGAGACAGACAGACAGAGAGAGAGAGAGACAGACAGACAGAGAGAGAGAGAGAGAGAGAGAGAGAGAGAGAGAGAGAGAGAGATATTCAAATACTCCCTCCCCTAATACACACATTTACACACACACACACACACACACACACACACGCATACACTCACGCGCACGTACATACACACACACACACACACACACACACACACACACACACACACACACACGCGCGCACGCAGGCACGCAGGCACACACGCACGCACGCACACACACACACCCACACACACACACACACACACACACACACACACATGGACACAATGCGGATTTGGTGTGACAAAGTTACGCAGAACGATTGAGTGATTGGTTTTTCAGCTTGACTCCAGGCAATTAAGGAAATGTTAAGTGGTGACGTAGAGATTAAAACGAGCCCGGTATTGTGTATTCAATACAAATTTCTTGGATGACATAACCGTGACCTATTTCCGATCACGTGTTTTGCTTTGCTGACACGTAGAAATCGTCGTGGAGGAAAGATAAGGTAAATAACGGTATATTTGACACGTTTTGTGACGTCACAGTCTTTGCATTCGGCAAGTTATAGAACGTTGTGATCACGATTTAAATCATGAACATTATGAGCTTACCTCTTGCTTTGTATACTACTCGTCATAAGAAACTAAACAGGTGGGTTTGGGGGAATATCTTTGTGACACTAAACAGGTCGACTTTACATGAGATAGTGATTATACAGTTGAACGGATAACACGAACACCCTCGAAATTTGAATTGTGGTTGTGTCACGTCTGTGTCCCCCTGTCGACAGTACAGACACTAACTCATGTTTAAAAACCCCAAATTGAACAAGAAAGGTTAAGTTGATGGAACACTATTTTTGTATTTCTAAAAAACGAAACATTCACAAGAACTTTGACCTATTGGCCTTCAAAGAGCACAAACAAGATGCACAACCGAAAACAATCGATGATAATTGATATCATGACTTATCTTTGAATTGTTGTATTCCAAAATAGACCATTTTAACCTTTATCGCTTTTTTGGTCGGTCTACCTCATGTAGTAAAGTCGAGCTGTTAGTTGCACACGGTAAATCAAATGAATTGCCACTAGCCAGTCATGCTTATGACACGTGTCAGTGCCAGCGGAATATTAATTGTTTATCTGAAAATCAAAATCAATGTGACAATGTTCAGGTACGCATGCAGCCGCATTGCGCTATATTTTTCTCACGTGTTTTACGTGCACACTGGCAGCGACCTATATTATTTTTCGCACGTGCATGACTTAGCACTATCTGATGCAATCAACGTAGTAGTATGAGGAGGAGGGTAATCTAATTTCACTCAAGCTGCGTAATATCCACGGTCTGGTGAAACAAATGTGAGGCATAACTGATTCATTTTTGGCTCACGTAAGTGTAGCCTATGCGATCGTAACTTTGTCTGTCTGTGCGTGCGTGCGTGCGTGCGTGCGTATGTGCGTATGTGCGTGCGTGCGTGTGTATGTCTGTGGTAGAAACTCTAACATTTGAAGACGTCACATTACATTGACGTCACATTATGACGTAAGAGGGTTAGACGTCACGCGAAGGAAGTACTGAAAGTCTCGGTCATTATTATTTTGAGCGGGCCGAGACTAGTTTGCAGTCGTGTCCCTGTAAAGTGTAAGTAGGCTACATGCAGACAGACAGATCTAAATCTAGTGTCTCGCTTTCTTGCACAGTTTCACCTACAGCTCTTTCTGTGTGTGTGTGTGTGTGTGTGTGTGTGTGTGTGTGTGTGTGTGTGTGTGTGTGTGTGTGTGTGTGTATGTGTGACGGAGTGATTGAGTTTGTGTTACTGTTTGTCGATTTCTTACGTGAGCCTTGATGGCTTCGCCTCTTGTCTTATTAGGTCTAGTTTTTGAAGAGTTTTACATTACTTTACTTTGCCTGAACTGAAAGATGCGGGCGATAGACGATTTACATGTGGGGGAAAGTCCCATAATATGGACAGTCTGCTGATACGGACCACCTCCTGTTCTGACAAAACTAACGGCAAACCAAAGTGGGACTAAATCGGGTCAAAGATAATCACACAATGGTTTAACTTTCCAATGCGCATGCTCAGAAAGTTATAACAGAATGGTTTATCAGGTTTTCCCCAAGCCGTACACTACCTTTCACCTCATATAGAAATTAAAAATGACGCATTTGACCATATAAGGTACATAAACTGCAGTCGAAGAGTGCACTTAAACGCGAAAGCCGGAGAATAATTATGTCGTGCATGGGCTATCGCACAGCAACATAATTTGTGGAATTCATTTTTAGTTTAGACGTGTTCCAAAAGAAAGGGCTTTTTATAGTGAAAATGAAACAAGTATACAGAATACAAAGGTTGTAAACCTTGTGATATCAAATAAGGAATACAGACATCAGTTCGCGGGCATAAAAAAACCTCGCTGACACTCGCATTTTTTATGGTCTTCGAACTCAGTGTCTATGAATATTAATTAAATCCAATGAGACTCGATGTGCAGCCTCTATTTGCATATTCAGACCGTGACAAATCAGGAGACTTTTGGAATTAATCGTTTTTGTTTGGCTGGAAGCTACAAACGGAGAAATGGCCTTCAACAGAAATAAAAATGTGTCAGCGCCCTACCGTCATCATTAGAACATGCAGTATAGATGCATTGTGTTTATTTTCGATATAATAATGAACGATTACGACGAACAGCTTTACCTGTTGGGGGGAGTATATAGGCACGATTACGACGAACAGCTTTACCTGTTGGGGGGAGTATATAGGCACGATTACGACGAACAGCTTTACCTGTTGGGGGGAGTATATAGGCACGATTACGACGAACAGCTTTACCTGTTGGGGGGAGTATATAGGCACGATTACGACGAACAGCTTTACCTGTTGGGGGGAGTATATAGGCACGATTACGACGAACAGCTTTACCTGTTGGGGGGAGTATATAGGCACGATTACGACGAACAGCTTTACCTGTTTGGGGGAGTATATAGGCACGATTACGACGAACAGCTTTACCTGTTGGGGGGAGTATATAGGCACGATTACGACGAACAGCTTTACCTGTTGGGGGGAGTATATAGGCACGATTACGACGAACAGCTTTACCTGTTGAGGGGAGTATATAGGCACGATTACGACGAACAGCTTTACCTGTTGGGGGGAGTATATAGGCACGATTACGACGAACAGCTTTACCTGTTGGGGGGAGTATATAGGCACGATTACGACGAACAGCTTTACCTGTTGGGGGGAGTATATAGGCACGATTACGACGAACAGCTTTACCTGTTGGGGGGAGTATATAGGCACGATTACGACGAACAGCTTTACCTGTTGGGGGGAGTATATAGGCACGATTACGACGAACAGCTTTACCTGTTGGGGGGAGTATATAGGCACGATTACGACGAACAGCTTTACCTGTTGGGGGGAGTATATAGGCACGGATTAGTTGTTCCTTCAGCTTCAAGGAAAAAATTTCTCAAACAAAAGGTAAGAAAGGAGAAAAGAACGTCAGATAAACACAATCACGCTCAATTAGTTAGCACTAATCATTTTTGTAATCAATTAAATGTGCTCATTCATCACACACAACAGATGTCGTTTTGGGCTTCTCAAACTCGTATTTCTTAATTTTGGGTACGAAAAGCAAACAAGATATTCATGGAAACAGAAAATTTCCTCCTTTGGTTTCTTGAAAAAGGCACAAATATCCATGTACACACCTGTACCACGCGCACACACGCACCTCTCCACACCCACACGGACGCACACCTCGCCCCCGCCAACCCCCCCCCCCCCCCTGAGGCCAACACACCCTAAGAACACACATCCACAACACGCGAACACGACACACATGCCATAAATCCTCATGTTCATACGCCCTTGATGTGATCTTGACGTGTGTATTAATTCAACACACGGTTCTACAGAAGCGTGACAGTGCGGGTGTTTGTCAAATCGGCACGTGCATAAGGTAGACGACACAGAAAACGACGCGCTCGCCACGCGTGTTTGAGATTTTAGTGCACGATGGCTATTTTGTAAGCGGCTGGTAAGCTCGTTATTTCCCGTTGGCAGACTTGTGAGTTAAGACTTGTAATTGGACTCCAACGAAGTGCAGGTAGTAAGGAGTCGAACATTATTTTGTTGTAGATATTTAAAGAGCATTTAATGAGAGAAACACAAGAAACAAATCTATATAAGAATACACATCAAACAGTTGGTTAAAGCACAGAATAGTGGTTGACTACTAATTGCACGGCGGTATATATATTTGTTTCAGTTCAAAATCGTTGCATGAGCAAATTATTGTTCGGGAATGAACACTGTCAGGAACAAAATTAGAGAAAATATAGAAAGCGAGACACATTATATTTCACTCTGTTATTATCTACGAGCTTCATTTCGTGTCTTCTTCTTCTTCTTCTTCTTCTTGTTCTTCTTCTTGTTCTTCTTGTTCTTCTTCTTGTTCTTCTTGTTCTTCTTGTTCTTCTTGTTCTTCTTCTTCTTCTTCTTCTTCTTCTTCTTCTTCTTCTTCTTCTTCTTCTTCTTCTTCTTCTTCTTCTTCTTCTTCTTCTTCTTCTTCTTCTTCTTCTTCTTCTTCTTCTTCTTCTTCTTCTTCTTCTTCTTCTTCTTCTTCTTCTTCTTCTTCTTCTTCTTCTTCTCCATTTTATAAATGCAAAATAGTTCAGTACGGCAAATGTCAGAATTTCCCAAAGCTTCAAACATCTTCTCCTACGTGTTCTTATGTGGAAAAGGGTTGTCAAAATGTTTACAACACGCGCACTGTCTGTAGTATTTATGATGAAAGCTGGAAACGTTCACCAAAAAGGTCTACTGTCATTCCCGACAAGAAGCTGTATTTGCTGCTCTATTCGTGCCAGGGCAAAGCCAATCCGTTGTGTCGTTTCTCCAAAGCTCTTGGACTTTCGAGGACAAAAGTCCATGGTTGGGGTATACTTCTTCTACCTTTGTGTTTTGAATTTTGGCTTGTGGGACTAAAATTACATGAACTCAAAGCAAAAGGTCAGGATCTCACGAGAAACATTTGTGACTGCTTTGTTTTGGGCTCCCATGGTGATACATTAAAACACAGGGTCCCACAGAGATTAGCACACTCCGAACAAAAGAAATGCAACCCCAGCTGCAGTTCAACATGGTCACTTGAAGAGGATAATCTGTGAGCGCGTGGATTAGACTTCAGATCTTCTTGGAGTGTTACTCTCATGCGCTCTAGCATTTCTTTTTCAAAGTACTATCCTGATCCCCTTCACCTGGATGTGAAAAGGGGCCACTAAATGTCTGTATGCGCCTTTTGTTTTGTCTGAGCCATGGCCTGCCTTATGAGGTCAAGGTTCTTGTTTTGTGACCAGTGCTATATACAATCAGGCCATATAATTATAGGTGCCTGGAGCCTAAAGGGTTGGAATTATACGCTGTGACTTATTCTTACTCCAATGTTGACGCGCGTTATGTCATCGTTAAAGGGGTGGTGATCTAGTGCGACTGATTTGTTGGCTTGAAAACGGCATGAACGTTACGACCGGAGCCGCTTTTACTATAGTTTGGATCCAACTTGCGCCTTTGAATGAAATTGTATTTTTTTGGCAGCTGTGACTAGATAACGTAGGTATGGTGTTTGATTGGGGAAGGTAATTGTATTCGTGCATGATTTACTCGGTGAACACTTCTTAAACGTTTTCTGCACTTAACCCAAACCCTAACTACCAGTACCATACCAGGCTCCTTTGCGAACCTCATCCCGTTATGTTCGTCCCGTCATCAAAGGACAAACAAAATCAGGAACAAACAAGTCGCGTAAGGCGAAAATACAACATTTAGTCAAGTAGCTGTCGAACTCACAGAATGAAACTGAACGCAATGCCATTTTTCAGCAAGACCGTATACTCGTAGCATCGTCAGTCCACCGCTCATGGCAAAGGCAGTGAAATTGACAAGAAGAGCGGGGTAGTAGTTGCGCTAAGAAGGATAGCACGCTTTTCTGTACCTCTCTTTGTTTTAACTTTCTGAGCGTGTTTTTAATCCAAACATATCATATCTATATGTTTTTGGAATCAGGAACCGACAAGGAATAAGATGAAAGTGTTTTTAAATTGATTTCGACAATTTAATTTTGATAATAATTTTTATATATTTAATTTTCAGAGCTTGTTTTTAATCCAAATATAACATATTTATATGTTTTTGGAATCAGAAAATGATGGAAAATAAGATGAACGTAAATTTGGATCGTTTTATAAATTCTTATTTTTTTTTACAATTTTCAGATTTTTAATGACCAAAGTCATTAATTAATTTTTAAGCCACCAAGCTGAAATGCAATACCGAAGTCCGGGCTTCGTCTAAGATTACTTGACCAAAATTTCAACCAATTTGGTTGAAAAATGAGGGCGTGACAGTGCCGCCTCAACTTTCACGAAAAGCCGGATATGACGTCATCAAAGACATTTATCAAAAAAATGAAAAAAACGTTCGGGGATTTCATACCCAGGAACTCTCATGTCAAATTTCATAAAGATCGGTCCAGTAGTTTAGTCTGAATCGCTCTACACACACACACAGACAGACACACACACACACACACACACACACACACGCGCACATACACCACGACCCTCGTCTCGATTCCCCCCTCTACGTTAAAACATTTAGTCAAAACTTGACTAAATGTAAAAAGAAAGAAAGAATGTCCGTCAAATCCAATCTGCCTTTTGATTTTTGATCAACGTAGATTGAACACTAGTGTTTACCAAGTTTGCAACTTTTGCTTGTATAATTCTGTAGTACAGGGTGACCCCAAAAAAAGAGTACCCAAACAAACTTGAACTCGCCGCATATGAGCATAACTTTCCTGAAAGACAAGCTAGAACGCTAAAATTTGGAGCATTTTCTGTGCAAATCATGCAGAGGCTACTTGTGTGTGTAAATACATTTTAAGATTGCTTTATTTTTGTTCAATTTATGACGTTTATGACGTTTTGTTTGGGTACTCTTTTTTTGGGGTCACCCTGTATGTTACACTGTATTCAAAACTGGTTAAAGAAAAAAGTGTTTTCAAAAGTGGACACTTTAGTTAAGAGTGTACCTTTAAGCAATCGTGTGTGAACCGCAGGGCACGTACAGCACATGCACACGCTTCGTGCGTAACATAGTCTAACTGTTTTTGTTGGATCCGTGGTGGACCGTTGACGGCAGCCGACGTCATGGCGGTAATGACTGCAGACTGGACAAACGGTGGTCAAGCAGCGCTGACACCTGGATAATCCTCGCTAATCCAATACTGTTCGTATACAGGTGACATTCATCTCCTTACTTTGCATGTTCCTAATCCCTTAATCACGGTCTGAGAATGCTGCGGCGAGTGTTTTTTCCATCTCTCTCTCCCACTCTCTCTCTCTCTCTATCTCTCTCTCTCTATCTCTCTCTCTCTCTGTCTCTCTCTGTCTCTCTCTCTGTCTCTCTTTCTTCTTATTTTTTTATTCTCACTCTTTCTCTCTCACTCTCTCTTTCCCCTCCCCTTCTCTCTCTCCCTCTCTCTCTCTCTCTCTCTCTCTCTCTCTCTCTCTCTCTCTCTCTCTCTCTCTCTCTCTCTCTCTCTTCCTCCTCCTCCTCCTCTTCCTTTTCTCTCTGGTATATATGGTTTTGGGTTTTCTTTCTTAGTCAGGAAAGAGTTCGGAAAGTCGTATCAGCTTTTTATGTGTCAGATTCTTAAGACAGCCTGTGGTTCTTTCCTTTGGGGGTCACAGACAGACAGACAGACAGACAGACAGGCAAACAAAAGTTAAACAAGGACAGACTCTGAGTACCAATATACAAGACCATGTTTTATTTACTTTGGCCGTTGGTGTATACGGGGAAATTGTTAATACAATTCAGAAACTGAGAGACAATAGTATTTGTGTGTTGTATTTTGGCCGTCCGGTAAGGTGTTTTAGACAGGAACGTGTAGTATGCATAAATGCAAAGTTGTATACTGATGGGGTCGTATTGAAACAATGCCATAGTGAAGGAAAATGTCAAGTAGCGCTCTGCCTCATTTGATTGAGATATTCAGATGTGTGACCCTCCACCACGGAATGAGTCGCATGACTGTCACCTTTGCATGATTTTCACATTTGTACATTTTCTTAAAGAGTTTTTTATGCTCTATCCAGTGGTGAAAACCGTTTTAGAAAAGAGCGAAAACTGTTTGAGTTATAAGCCTGTGACTAAGGTGACCCTCACACTGTTACCAGACACTCCCCGGACTTATATGGACTGGGTGGCCGAGTGGTAACGCACTCCTTAGCGTATCACCAATTCTTGTCCCAAATAGAAATATTTTCTGAGAGAACGTTAACTCCCCCCCTTTAGTTTTAGGTAACGCACTTGCGCTCGGAAGCGAGAGGTTGCGAGTTCGACCCTGGGTCAGGGCATTAGCAATTTTCTCCCCCCTTTCCTAACCTAGGTGGTGGGTTCAAGTGCTAGTCTTTCGGATGAGACGAAAAACCGAGGTCCCTTCGTGTACACTACATTGGGGTGTGCACGTTAAAGATCCCATGATTGACAAAAGGGTCTTTCCTGGCAAAATTGTATAGGCATAGATAAAAATGTCCACCAAAGTACCCGTGTGACTTGGAATAATAGGCCGTGAAAAGTAGGATATGCGCCGAAATCGGGCTGCGATCTGCTGGCCGATGTGAATGCGTGATGTATTGTGTAAAAAAATTCCATCTCACACGGCATAAATAAATCCCTGCGCCTTGAATATGTGCGCGATATAAATTGCATAAAAAAAATCCCTGCGCTTAGAACTGTACCCACGGAATACGCGCGATATAAGCCTCATATTGATTGATTGATTAATATATTAAGCCTAGCGCAGAACCGCGCGAGGTGACATGCGACTCATTTCGTGGTGGAGGGTCACATTTGGACATAGTTTGTAACTGGACTACGGCGTTGTGAGAACACAGCCCGCAAATTGCAGGAGCATGCGCCACGAACTGTTTGCCTTCAAATATTACCCAAGAAAAGAAATATTTTGTTTCTGAATTTGAACTGAGCTTTTCGTTTTACCAACAACAGATCCCCAAAGCTGCTTATAAGTTCGGTCATTTTTTTAAAGTGTTCTGCAACATTCCGCCAGGACGTGCACGCCCGACCGTTAGACACCTCAGAAGGCATGAAACTTAGAGAAAAAGGGAGTGTAAAGGGGAGAGATAGAGAGAAAGTGGGAGAAGGGGGAAGGGTGATTTGGAAGGGTCTTGCCAGAGGGTGAGCTACGCCAATCTGCATTCAACGTCTGCTGAAACATCCTCACGCCAACCCAAGTCCTTGGCGTTGAAATTAAAAGCAATACCCCAAGGGGGGACACATCGGATTCCGACGCTGACTTAGCTGTAAAAACACCACCGTGGCAAGCCGCTGCAACAATCGGCTCCCTGTCACAAGTATCGGCCTCCAGAAACTTTCAAACTTCTTCAAACCCGGATTCAATACGCCACGTTCTTTAGTCCGCATTCTTCGAGCCAGATTATGTTTTCTTTCTTGCCAGCAGCAGAATTGATGGAGAAGTGTGAAGAACGGCCGCTGTAAAAGCTCCTGTGTTGTAAAATTGATTTATTTTTCGCCTCTAAGTTTGAATTTCTCACTCGTGCTGTAAAACCGTTTTCAAATTCTGCGAAGCCGTTACGAGAGACCGGTGTGTTAAATTCTCAAGCTGTCAACACCTCTCGTGCCAGATCTTGGATCGTAAATTAAATTGTTTGTTTATATTCCCTCTTCTTCCCCTCAGGAGCCGTCACAGCTTCACTTCCCGTGGAGATGTTGCCGATAACATCATCGCTTTATCGATGACGTTTGGCACGAGGTTTGCTTACGTCATTGTTAGTGCTGCCGCGTCATCGCAGCGGGATGACATGTTTACGTGGCATATGGGATACCTCATAAACCATGTCTAGAACAAGCGATTGAAGGATGCTGGCGAGAAAGGAGAACGTAGGGAGACAGATTAAATGGAATTAAGAGGCCAATCGCCGTTGGGAGCAATCCACAAGAAGAAGGGTGATGATCATTCTTGAGATGTTTAAAGCCTTAACAACCACAAAGGGTCAAATCACCAATTTGTATTGAGTAAATATAACTCAGTGGTCAATCCTGGAAGGAGGGTTAGTAAGAAGGTGGAACCCGGGTAGAGCAGTTGTAAAGATGTGTTACGGAATCCCTCACAGCCGTCCAAATCTTAACAACCACATAGCGTCAAATCACCCAAATATGAAAAGGGCCCCGAATATTGACAACTTCTTGTTTTATGCTCACAACATTGGCTTGTTTTCTCGCGACGAATTTTCATTTTGTGTTTGGTAGTACGATAGTTCTCTCGTGAGTTAACCGTAAGA
Source organism: Littorina saxatilis (assembly GCF_037325665.1). Taxonomy (NCBI): domain Eukaryota; kingdom Metazoa; phylum Mollusca; class Gastropoda; order Littorinimorpha; family Littorinidae; genus Littorina; species Littorina saxatilis. The sequence continues at coordinate 18,913,513 of NC_090249.1, forward strand.
GCGAATAAGCTGTGATAGGCATTTAGCAAAACATAAATACAGGGAAGTTCGCAACTGGTCGGGCCATGCCAGGAGCCCGGGGGCCTACTATGGATCAGTGAAAAGGCCGCCACAAATCAGTGTAAACCACTATATCTTCAAAATAAGACAATGCAATTCAGTTTGCTAATCAGACTAATTCAAATATGCAATAGATGTATTTGTGGAGTCAGTTCAATGAGAACATTATTTGAAGCACAACAAGAACTAAAGCAACTAATCAAAAACAGAGAGAAAATAAATGAAATTATCAACTTCCACGTACAGAAAACGGTTTGATATGTTTTTGAGAAAGCTTGAGGGCTACTTATTGTTATTTTCAGCCAGCTGCTTAATGCATAACTGAAACCAGTCTGGATCTTTTCTTCTTTCTGTTTTTTTGAAGGTGGTCCATAAAGGCATACTTTGAGATTTTTCTATTAATTTGTGTTTGTGCTAGAAAGACGATGGGAACTGGGTGGCCGAGTGGTAAGTGCACTTGCCTCGGAAGCGAGAGGTTGCGAGTTCGACCCTGGGTCGGGGCGTAAGCAATTTTCTTCCCCCTTTCCTAGCCCAGGTGGTGGGTACAAGTGCTAGTCTTTCGGATGAGACGAAAAACCGAGGTCCCTTCTTGTACACTACATTGGGTTGTGCACGTTAAAGATCCCACGATTGACAAAAGGGTCTTTCCTGGCAAAATTGTATAGGCATAGATAAAAAAAAATCCACCAAATACCCGTGTGACTTGGAAAAATAGGCCGTGAAAAGTAAATATTCGCCGTAATGGCTTGAGATTTACTGGCCGATGTGAATGCGTGATATATTGTGTAAAAAATTCCATCTCACACGGCAGAAATTAATATGTAAAGCGCTTTGAGAACGTCAAGCGCTATATAAATCTCCCATATAAATAAATAAAAAGATGCAAACACTGCTAAAATATATAAATTAGTCTAATCTGTCATATATAGTAAATTTTGTGTGTTATCAGCTGTGTCTGTGGACAGAAACTAGCCCTTTTATAAGCGTCAACGCTGCCAGAAGTGTAAACAAGTGAAAAACCTAACGGTTTTGTAGTTTGTGCGTCCGCAGTTGTTTTGACATGTGCAAGTTATCCAGAGAGTGTAAATGCAGCGAATGAATGTTTTTTTTTGAGCGCTCTAGCACCGGGAGTTTGTTGGAACGGGAGGTGGTTCGCATATCAGGAGCTGGTCCATATAAGGGGCCTTTCCTCCATATAGAGTAAATACAGCTCTGTGGTCTATGCTTTGGGGAGGGATGGTGAGCGGTTGGGACACGGATGGAGTGGGTGTTGAGATGTGTTATGGGAGTGGAGATTACAAGCAGGGGGCCATTAGACACCCCTACAAGCCGCCCACTCTGGTGTGAGAAGGCAATAGTCATTTCAGTAGCTCAGACAAGATAAGCAAACGGGATTAAACTGTCATAAAGAATGGTAGGTGAATAGCCCGTTAGGCTTTATCGGAGTCCCTCGTCTTCGTGTTATTGCAGTCTTGACGTCGGGCAATATCACAACAGTCAAACCCATGCCAAATTAGTTATTTGGTCTGGGAAAACTGTCTCAACGAATGGTAGGTGACTGGGTCGTTAGGCTTTATCGGCGTCCCTCGTCTTCGTGTTATTGCAGTCTTGACGTCGGGCAATATCACAGCAGTCCGTATCAAACCCATGCCAAATTATTTGGTCTGGTAGTTTTCACAAGACTACCGTGACATGTAGCCTTATCGCAAATGTTAAAAGAAATATCTTAAAGTTACCATAAATAAGCACTATGCTTGAGTGAGAAATCCGAAATGCTGTAATTATATTGTTTATGTCATGATAGAAATATAATAAAGTCTTGTTTCAACCAAATTTCTTGAAGAAGCAGCGTGGAAAGAGTTCGGAAATATGTACTTGTGTTAGATGAGGGTGGGTTGAATGACTATTTTGTGTTTAGCGTCCTCTTGAACCAGTTGGTCTATAGTTGGACAGGTATTGGTTATTATTATTATTATTATTGTGATCATTTTTATGCGCCTAATCTAGATATAGCCCTAGGCGCTTACATATTAATTTCTGCCGTTTGAAATGGAATTTTTTACAGACAAACAGACAAACAGACATTTTTTACACACAATATATAACGCATTCACATCGGCCAGTAAAGCTCAGTAGCCTATTAGGCGAGCATTCACCTTTCACGGCCTTTATTCCAAGTCAAACGGGTATTTGGTGGACATTTTTATCTATGCCTATACAATTTTGCCAGGAAAGACCCTTTTGTCAATCGTGGGATCTTTAACGTGCACACCCCAATGTAGTGTACACGAAGGGACCTCGGTTTTTCGTCTCATCCGAAAGACTAGCACTTGAACCCACCACCTAGGTTAGGAAAGGGGGGAGAAAATTGCGGCCTGACCCAGGGTCGAACACGCAACCTCTCGCTTCCGAGCGCAAGTGCGTTACCACTCGGCCACCCAGTCCCCTTATTATACACGAAAGTTGTTTGACATTAGGACTAGTAACACAGTAAACAGTCATTTCAAGGGTCGTGAAAATCGGAAACTAGTATTAGTCGTCCGGCGTTTTGAGAATAAATAAACTCATAAATTAAGGTTAGTATATAACCCCGCATGAAATCTGATTCACAATATGTATTGTAAATTTTGAAAGCAAAAGTACATGTGAATAGTTACAGTGCAGTTTGTAGTGTGTATTCTGAATAAATAGACTCACAAATTAAGGTTAATTTATAAGCCCATATGAAATCTGATTGACAAGATGTATTGTACATTTTGAAAGCAAAAGTACATGTAAATAGTGACAGTGCTGGTTTTTTTTCAGTGAATATTCTGCTCGTATACATTTGACTACAACAGCAATACAGTGTGACAGTTTGTTTTGCATGCCCAAACACAAGTTGAAAACAAGATTTGTAATATATTATAATATATATATATGTCTCTAATACCACACACCACGAGCACCTGCCGTGAGATCAAGATGTACCTGGGTGACACGGATGTCAATGTTTGACGATGTTCTCAGAGTCATCGGAAAGCGTGACATGGATGCCGTGGGAGAGATGGAGTATACGGAATCTTTACGACCCATTAAAATCGGTGAACGAAACACATGACCGCAGCTGTCATATCTAACTCGTTAACTGTGTTAATGACCTGTCTGTAATGTGTGCTGGTGTTGCTTGAAAAAAATGTTTTTTTCAGCGACTGACAATCATGTTGAACCTCAAAAACAGCTGTGAAAACCCCCCAATGAATGAGGTTCATTCAAGTATAGGAACAATTATCAGAAAAAAAGGATTCTATTCTATTAAACTGGAAGCAAACAAAGTAATGAACGGACCCACGGACCGACGCACCAACGAACCAACGAACCAGTAGGCAAACAAACAACATTTGATATATTTCTGTGAGATTCACTCTTGTCTGTTTTGCTGTAACATCGAAAGGAAAGGCAGGTACATAAGCTTATAGTGCTACTGTTTATTTATTTTTTTGTTTGTTGTATGTATAGAGAATCATGTACTTATTGTGACAAGCTTTTTGACAGTGTTGTACTGAATGCAAGGCAAGGGATCCTTATTATAACGTCTTACAACTATAAGTCCGTTTTATGAAGGTGAGTTTTCAAAGTAAAAGTTACCATCTTATGCAACTATTAGCACTTGTGGGATCGGTTTTGCAACAGTCTCCCTCTGCACGTCCGCCGGCCCTCACGCAGGTATACAATGTAGTACAGTGGTACCTGCGATGAAAGGACACCCTTGGGACCAGCCAAAAGTGTCCCTACATTGCAGGTGGCCTGTCATGACAGGTATATTTTGGTAGAAATAGTAGACAAAGGGACACCAGCAGGTGTCCTTTTAAGGGAGGTGTCCTCTCATCAGAGGGGCCACACATCGCAGGTACCACTGTATGTATAATTGTACCACTTTAAAGTGCACTTTTAAAATGTGCCCGAGGACCTATGGAGCAGTGTGGTTGATGTCGGATCATCAAAGATAAAAACGACTTTGATTTCAAATACTGTAGCAAGTCGTGAAATAAAGCATGTCTAGCTGTAGATTTGTCAAAACTTTGACTTTGTATTTCTTTTGTATATATATATGTGTGTGTGTGTGTGTGTGTGTGTGTGTGTGTGTGTGTGTGTGTGTGTGTGTGTGTGTGTGTGTGTGTGTGTGTTTTAAAACTTAGCTTCAACCCTTACTTTTTTACCTTTTTTTGAGGGCAGGGAGCATCCTTCTTCATAGGTCTTTTTTATTTAAAATTGTAATCTAATGTGTGTGTGTGTGTGTGTGTGTGTGTGTGTGTGTGTGTGTGTGTGTGTGTGTGTGTGTGTGTGTGTGTGTGTGTGTGTGTGTGTGTGTGTGTTTTTTAAAATTTAGCTTCAACCCTTACTTTTTTAATCTTTTTTTTGAGGGCAGGGAGCATCCTTCTTCATAGGTCTTTTTTATTTAAAATTTTAATCTAAATTCTTTATTTTTATTTATTATTCTAAATTCATAATCAAAAATATATCTTATTACTAATGGAGTTCCATACTTATAGTACGTAAATACCTATACACATTTTTGCAATGATAATGAGAACATTAACATAATCAACCACTGCATGTAAATATTGAGAACTATAGATTATACCAAGCAAACAATCATGTATATCTATATTTATCTTTACGTTATACTTTACAAAAACTTTATCCTCAATATATATTATTTCCAAATACGGGAAATCTTTTTACATGAATACAAAAAAAGTTTCATATAGTCAATTTTGCCAACACAATATGTACAATGCACACTAGGCGAAATACCAATTTTAAATAACAAAATGGTTGTGAGGTAAATATGAAAAACTTTCCAGTGCAACAATCTTAATCGTACGTGTTTCTTTTATTATATCGGTTACTGAACTCCAGTGTTTATCTAAAAGTTCAAAACCACAAATTTATGTTTCCAAAATCTTACTGCAATGAGTTCTATAACTAACTTTTCAATTAAAATTGTACGAATCTGCCTTGGATTTAATAACACTTCACGATCCACAATGTATTTACATTTCTATTTACAATTCCATCTCTTGTTGTTTTTTAACTGCGTTTTCATTTGCGGTTCTAACTGCGTTGTATTCAAACACACGTGCAGGTTTATTTACGATTCTATTCCGAGAGAGAGAGAGAGAGAGAGAGAGAGAGAGAGAGAGAGAGAGAGAGAGAGTGTGTGTGTGTGTGTGTGTGTGTGTGTGGGTGTGTGTAGGTGTGCGTGTGTGAGTAATAGAGAGAGAGAGAGAGAGAGAGAGAGAGAGAGAGACAGAGACAGAGACAGAGAGAAACAGAGAGACAGAGAGACAGACAGACAGACAGACAGACAGACAGACAGACAGACAGACAGACAGACAGATAGACAGACAGATAGACAGACAGACAGACATTCATTCGTTTATACATTTATCATTCATTCCTTTATTGATTCATCTATTCGTTTCTTAATTTCTTTATCCGTGTGTTGATTTATGTTGTGACTTTCTTTCTTTCTGTCTTTCTGTCTTTCTTACTCTCCGCCAGTCTTTCTTTCTTTCTGTCTTTCTTACTCTCCGCCTGTCTTTCTTTCTGTCTTTCTTACTCTCCGCCTGTCTTTCTTTCTTTCTGTCTTTCTTACTCTCCGCCTGTCTTTCTTTCTTTCTGTCTTTCTTACTCTCCGCCTGTCTGTCTTTCTTACTCTCCGCCTGTCTGTCTTTCTTACTACCTGCCTGTCTTTCTGTCTTTCTTACTCTCCGCCTGTCTGTCTTTCTTACTCTCCGCCTGTCTTTCTTTCTTACTCTCCGCCTGTCTGTCTTTCTTACTCTCCGCCTGTCTTTCTGTCTTTCTGTCTTTCTTACTCTCCGCCTGTCTGTCTTTCTTTCTGTCTTTCTTACTCTCCGCCTGTCTGTCTTTCTTACTCTCCGCCTGTCTGTCTTTCTTTCTGTCTTTCTTACTCTCCGCCTGTCTGTCTTTCTTACTCTCCGCCTGTCTGTCATTCTTTCTGTCTTTCTTACTCTCCGCCTGTCTGTCTTTCTTTCTGTCTTTCTGTCTTTCTTACTCTCCGCCTGTCTTTCTTTCTTTCTGTCTTTCTTACTCTCCGCCTGTCTTTCTTTCTTTCTGTCTTTCTTACTCTCCGCCTGTCTGTCTTTCTTTCTGTCTTTCTGTCTTTCTTACTCTCCGCCTGTCTGTCTTTCTTACTCTCCGCCTGTCTGTCTTTCTTACTACCTGCCTGTCTTTCTGTCTTTCTGTCTTTCTTACTCTCCGCCTGTCTTTCTGTCTTTCTTACTCTCCGCCTGTCTGTCTTTCTTACTGTCTTTCTTACTCTCCGCCTGTCTTTCTTTCTTACTCTCCGCCTGTCTGTCTTTCTTACTCTCCGCCTGTCTGTCTTTCTTACTCTCCGCCTGTCTTTCTGTCTTTCTTACTCTCCGCCTGTCTTTCTTTCTTTCTGTCTTTCTTACTCTCCGCCTGTCTGTCTTTCTTACTCTCCGCCTGTCTGTCTTTCTTACTCTCCGCCTGTCTGTCTTTCTTACTCTCCGCCTGTCTTTCTGTCTTTCTTACTCTCCGCCTGTCTTTCTGTCTTTCTGTCTTTCTTACTCTCCGCCAGTCTGTCTTTCTTTCTGTCTTTCTGTCTTTCTTACTCTCCGCCTGTCTGTCTTTCTTACTCTCCGCCTGTCTGTCTTTCTTACTCTCCGCCTGTCTGTCTTTCTTACTCTCCGCCTGTCTCTGTCTTTCTTACTCTCCGCCTGTCTGTCTTTCTTACTCTCCGCCTGTCTGTCTTTCTTACTCTCCGCCTGTCTGTCTTTCTTACTCTCCGCCTGTCTTTCTGTCTTTCTGTCTTTCTTACTCTCCGCCTGTCTGTCTTTCTTACTATCCGCCTGTCTTTCTTTCTTTCTGTCTTTCTTACTCTCCGCCAGTCTTTCTTTCTTTCTGTCTTTCTTACTCTCTGCCTGTCTGTCTTTCTTACTCTCCGCCTTTCTGTCTTTCTTACTCTCCGCCTGTCTTTCTTTCTTTCTGTCTTTCTTACTCTCCGCCTGTCTGTCTTTCTTACTCTCCGCCTGTCTGTCTTTCTTACTCTCCGCCTGTCTTTCTGTCTTTCTTACTCTCCGCCTGTCTGTCTTTCTTTCTGTCTTTCTTACTCTCCGCCTGTCTGTCTGTCTTTCTTTTTTTTTCTTTTTTACATTTAGTCAAGTTTTGACTAAATGTTTTAACATAGAGGGGGGAATCGAGACGAGGGTCGTGGTGTATGTGTGTGTGTCTGTCTGTCTGTCTGTCTGTCTGTGCGTGTGTGTGTGTAGATCGATTCAGAGTAAACTACTGGACCGATCTTTATGAAATTTGACATGAGAGTTCCTGGGAATGATATCCCCGGATGTTTTTTTCTTTTTTTCGATAAATGTCTTTCATGACGTCATATCCGGCTTTTTGTAAAAGTTGAGGCGGCACTGTCATACCCTCATTTGTCAATCAAATGGATTGAAATTTCGGCCAAGCAATCTTCGACGAAGGCCGGACTTCGGTATTGCATTTCAGCTTGGTGTTCTGATTCCAAAAACATATAAATATGTTATATTTGGATTAAAAACAAGCTCTGAAAATTAACAATATAAAAATTATGATAAACATTAAATTTCCGAAATCAATTTAAAAACACTTTCATCTTATTGCTTGTCGGTTCCTGATTCCAAAAACATATAGATATGATATGTTTGGATTAAAAACACGCTCAGAAAGTTAAAACAAAGAGAGGTACAGAAAAGCGTGCTATCCTTCTCAGCGCAACTATTACCCCGCTACCCCGCTCTTCTTGTCAATTTCACTGCCTTTGCCACGAGCGGTGGACTGACGATGCTACGAGTATACGGTCTTGCTGAAAAATTGCATTGCGTTCAGTTTCATTCTGTGAGTTCGACAGCTTGACTAAATGTTGTATTTTCGCCTTACGCGACTTGTTTTTTCTTTTTCTTTCTTGACCTGTCTTTCCTTTTATTAAGTTGTTCATTTATTTATTTACGCATGTACCTATGTATTCATTTATGTAGTTTTCTATTCTGCTTCATTGTGTTTTCTGTATTTTCTGTACTTTTTCTTTATTTAATCATTTATTGACTTGTTCAAATAGCTATTTATTTATGTAGTTTTCTATTCTGCTTCATTCTGTTTTCTGTATTTTCTGTTCTTTTTCTTTATCTAATCATTTATTGACTTGTTCAAATAACTATTTATTTATGTATTTTTCTATTCTCCTTCATTCTGTTTTCTGTATTTTCTGTTCTTTTTCTTTATTTAATCATTTATTGACTTGTTCAAATAGCTATTTATTTATGTAGTTTTCTATTCTGCTTCATTCTGTTTTCTGTATTTTCTGTTCTTTTTCTTTATTTAATCATTTATTGACTTGTTCAAATAGCTATTTATTTATGTATTTTTCTATTCTCCTTCATTCTGTTTTCTGTATTTTCTGTTCTTTTTCTTTATTTAATCATTTATTGACTTGTTCAAATAGCTATTTATTTATGTATTTTTCTATTCTCCTTCATTCTGTTTTCTGTATTTTCTGTACTTTTTCTTTATTTAATCAATCATTGACTTGTTCAAATAGGTATTTGTTTATGTGCCTATTCTCCCCCTCCCCCCTCCATTTAATTCGTACTATTTTTTCTTTTTCATTTAGTTTCATGCATCTAGCCTACTGATTGGAATATGAAGTAAGTGCAAAGAAGACCGTGAATGATTCTGCTAGTTTTGATTTCTCCACTATTGTTTCCTTTTTCTCCGGTTTTTATAGATCCTTTGATGCCTTCTTTTAGTTTTAATTCTGTTTGTAAGTTGCGTTAGTTTTCTATATGTATACACGCGCAAACCTTGTGAATCCAATCATATTTAGCCTTGCTCATGGTTTCCATTAGTATTCCTTTAAAACCTTGTTTGCCCCCAGCCATTCTTTATTCTTATTTATTCCTCCACATGCAGTTATTTATTTCCGGAGCTGATACGTATACGTTTTCTGTGAGAGTTTTTCTTCACAAAACGGTTGAACAGGTATTTGTTAATCAGTTGTTCTGCATGCGGCGGACCACAATCAACACAGACTGTGCAGAGTTTGATGTTGTGTCTGTTTTGGTGTGGTTTCTTTCTTCTTTGTTTGCTTGTTTTTATTTTGTTTGTTTGCGTTTTTCATGTAAATTTCGTTATAAACACGGCATTATGAACTGCGGATGTTTGCAGCTTATATTATGATTTGTATAGAAACGGATAAACTTCGGTCCTAAATGTTTATTATAATATCATGTATATGCGCTTACCAGCACAGGGAAAATCGATTTTCAATGTTTTGTGTGTGATTTGAAATGTCATTGTGCGAGTCATTATTGTACACGCTTTCAGCTCAAATCACCCCCATCCAATTCCTCCTCCCTCTCCTCCTCTTCGTAATATTCTTCAAGTTTAAAAAGCTTCTGAAAAAATAGATTATGGGTCATCCTTCCACCTCCTGACATTTTCTATAACAATGTTTTGGAATTAAGAGTCCAGATACAGCAGAATCGTAAACGTCCTAGTTGAACAAAATATATAGCTTCAGAGAAAAAACAACCTTAAAGGTCTCAGTGGCATATATATGATTATATTGCAATGTTCGCCTCAGGGTATGAGAGAACTTCCGGCTAAAAGACTGCGCAGGGGCTTCCCCACCTAGTCTAATTAAAAGAACGAAAAAAAAAGCGGCGGGTGAATGCATGTAAGGGAAAGTCGCCAATCCCGGAACAGTCGGCAAACTTGGAACACCTCAATATACGACCAACGGGGAACATTAACAATTAATGAACAATTGTTTTGCAGAAATGTCTAGTGACATTCCTTGATATAATTCCAGCAAGAAAAATGACTACTGCGGCAAAACAAAATAAATGGTACGTTTTTTAAACTTTTCTTCCTTCTTCTTCTTATTTCTACTGTCTTCAAGTCGTATTATTACTCTTTATCTATATACGTTCACATAAAATGTTGATTGCTGTGATAAACCTTCATAGATTTGCAATAATTTGAACGGAGAAAAAGATTTGGAACGTCACGTGTATCCAACAGAAAAACGCGAAATCCATGAAGGTGCCATGCGGCAATGATGGAACACATAAGAGAGGCAAACATGGAACAGTGTTCCAGCTTTGCCGCATTCTGTTCCATCTTACCCTCATCAAACAATAAACAGAACACTGCTGTTTTATTCACGTATTCAATTCTCTTTTCGGTTTTGTTGTGTTTTTCCCTTCAATACATTTTATTGAATGATTGATTGATTTGTTTGACAGTATTATGAGACCCGAACGGCGGTGGTTACCAGAAGAAATGGGCTGCGCTTTGTCGGCAGTGAAAAACGGAGATATGGGTTTGCGTTGCGCATCAAGAGCATATGGTGTTACTGTCACAACTCTTAAAAGTCATTTAGAAGGAAAAAAACAAATTTGCAAAAGAAGAAGTAAAGTTCACAGGAAGACCTTCTACATTAACACCAGAGATAGAACAAGAACTATTCAATAGCATTCTTGAAGCTGAAATAAATTTACCAACGTCACCCCCATCGTTGTTTTGTACACTGGACATGGAGATTCTGGTCATTATGATTGCTTGGTTTCAGCAGCAAATGTAAGCCTACCTGCTGCTGATGTCCTGCAACCCACACCCACAAACTCGTCGAAGAGGACATCACAAAAAAACCAATCTGAAATCATTACATCTTCTCCTTACAAGCAAAAGCTGGAGATTTCACTTGCAAAAAGGCGTGCAGGCCAACAGAAAAGAGGAAAGAATGAAGCTACAACATCTTCTGCTCAAAGAAACAAGAGGGGAATATCTTCTGATCAGGGAAAAAAAAGGAGAACATTCTCGACGATGCGTTCTATCCTGGAGGAAAGCACTTGGTACTTTTTCATGTGTGGCACCAACTCCCCTGAGAACATGATACAGTGCCAGAAGTGCACACAGTGGGCACACGAGGACTGCGCTGACAGCAGCGAACAAAAGGACTTCAAAATCTGTACTTAGCAATTTTTGTGTGTCTGCAAAATCAGTTCTTAAATCTGTTCTTAGTTATTTGCTTTGAGACTTTATGCGTAATGATTTTTTACATTTAGTCAATTGGGCAGGTAGCCCTTTTATATCTATTTGTCAACAGAAGAGGGGTACAAATGAAGCTGCGAAATTTCGTGGTACTGCTTCATGTGTGGCACCAACTCCCCTGAGGATATGTTATAGTGCCAGAAGTGCACACAGTAATCACGCGCTGACTGCGCTGACAGTAGAAGACAAAGGACATTGTCTGCGAAATCGGTTCTTTGCCTATTTTTTCCTGTTGTTGTTTTTTGAAAGTTTTGTTTCTCAGTCCTTTTTAGACCTAGCCCTTATTTATCTTTGTGTTTTACATTTAAGGCTTAAATTGTTATCCGATTTGTTATTTCCTTGGTAAAAATCTGAATACGATGTTGAAAAAAAGACATTTAAATAAAATGGCTTAATCAAAATGTTATGACGTATTTATCTATCTTGTGTGTGTGGCAATGTGTGCTTGTTTGTGTGTGAATGAGAGTGTGTGGGTGTATATGTGTGTGAGAGACACAGACAGAGCTAGAAAGAGAGTCAGGGTGTGTTTGTATGTGTTCCGAGTTTGACAACACAGTGTTCCACTTTACACACACATGGCCATGCGTCCAACCTGGAACAAATGCAGACATTTTTATTATGATCAGTCGGATGAGTTGTGTGACTTTTATTTTATTTTATGTGGTTCGTTTATTTACTGATAGAGTCTAGTATAGATATGTGGCTGGTTATGGGTGAGAATGTAAATAATTGTGTGTGTGTGTGTGTGTGTGTGTGTGTGTGTGTGTGTGTGTGTGTGTGTGTGTGTGTGTGTGTGTGTGTGTGTGTGTGTGAGTTGTGTCTGTGTGTGCATGACAGTGTAATGTACGTATGTATGCATGCATGGTGATGTGTGTCTGCATATGTGTCTGGTTGGTTTTTATTTTATTTTTACCGTGCCGTGCCAAGATGAAATCCTTTTGCAAAATTGGTGAATAAATATCTTGTATCTTGTATCTTGTATCTTGTAGTATGCGACAATATAAAGAACGCTTTGCAATATCCATTTTTTTGTCTGGTACGGCTGTTTCTCCTTAACTGTTCCAGGTTTAGCGACTTTCCCCTATGTCTTAAAAGAAGAGAGGGAGAGAGAGAGACAGAGAGAGAGAGAGAGAGACAGACAGACAGACAGACAGACAGACAGACAGACAGACTGAGACGGACAAACAGAGACAGAGAGAGAGAGACAGAGAGAGATCTAATATAGAATTGTACTGTAAAAGCCACGGCATTTCACCTCTTTGCACTTCCAACCTAGTTTTCTGGAAGCCTGTGGCAAAGAAAGAGTGTTTACTTTTTGAAAGAAGTTGATCTCAGTCACCGGCAAAAAATGTAGAAAAGCCAAACAGGTCCGTAGGCTGACACATAACCTTTTTTAAATACCAGGGTATGTTTTGTGCTGGGAGGTAAATCTTCAGGTGATAAAGGCTAAAAATAGACCAGGGCCCTCAGCAAAGTGTGGCAAGAAAGAGTCAAAAATCTAGTGAACCTGCGATAATGTTTTTGGGGAGTGTCATGCACTTTAACGGGCCAACAATATATAGGCCCTAGTACAATGATTTTATTGTCAGATTTGAATTTCTCACTAGGCGAACGGACAACACCAAAAACGAAAACAACAACAACAACTACATCAACGACCACAACAAAACAAAAAAACTAAAATAAAACAACAACAACAACAACAACAACAACAACAACAACAACCAAGACAATGACCGAATAATAAAAAGAGAATAAGACGGACAATAAGCCTACGAATAAAAATGACAATAATCAAAGATTGGAGCTATTATCTTTATTTGTAAAACATTATTTGTATCTTATTATTTTCCTTCAGGTATTTTTTTTGTTCGGGAACTCAGCGGCTCTACAGCAGCTGTAGATCTACTAAGTTTCGCTCGTGGTGCGTCTTATTCAGCAGAATAACAGAAGAACAAAAAACACATTTTTGGTGTGTCGCGGTGTGGGCGTATTGTGGGTACATTATATTTTGTGTGTAAAAGGTCATGTCCAAATGTGATACACTCGATGGAAATCTGATCTTGGATTGCCGAAAAGGACAACAAGAAATGGGGCAACACTTGTGGCCGCATTTAGAGTAACAGACTTCACCAATCGCCACGGAAAAGACAATCTGAGAGCTGTCTTCAGGCGTTTACCTATAAATACCATGCGCACCTTTTTTGGGGGGGATCGGCACTGAGTGGAGAAAGCAATCGTCATCATTGTTGTCGTGTATTGCTAAACAGAAAGCAAAACATCTCGTCAAACGCTCTTGACCACACATCGTTGGGCTTCTAGGAGCGTTGAGGTCGCACTGACGTGTAGTGTGACAAAACAGAAACTCTTGCCTTCAGCACAAAACGTTGTCTGCGTCTTGTGTCAGACCCCCCCCCCCCCCCTTAAAAAAAGCATCCCTGCGGTTACATGTGATCTATGATATCACGGCTCCACCACAAGGGCTCGCTGGTTTTTCTGTTGTTATTCTTAGAAATGAACACATAAATAGAAGTCCACGCCTACTGAAAGGGATGAGGTACAGGGACGGTACCTGTCCTGAATTGGGTCACCTACTAGATTTGGTTTACTTACCAAATTGTTAGTGTTCAATGAAGGAAAACGACGCCAAAACAAACCATCCACTCAAAACAAACATAATACAAAACAAAGCGAGAAAAGCTAACTAAACACTAATAAAAAACATTTTATAAAAAAAACTACACGAAATTTAACTCAAAAAACAAGCCAACATACACAGACAAACACAGGCACACAGACACAGCTAAACTCAGACACATAGAGACACATAAAAACACACAGACGGAGACACACAGTCACAGACACAGACACAGACACAGAGATACGGAGACAGACAGACAGACAGACAGACAGACAGACACAAACACACATGCACACATACATACACACATACACACATACACACACACACACACACACACACACACACATACACACACACACACACACATTAAACAAAAACAACCACAAAGCACAACACAACAAAAGCAAAACAAATACAGTTCAAACATTGCAATTTACAAGGCCAAGTTACTCTAAATTGTTGCCTTTTTAAGGAGTATACGGTCACATCTCAAGGCTTGTTTGGGGCGGGGGTGTTGGGGGGGGGGGGGGGGTGTTTTGATACGAAACGCCGAACAGTCAATCTTGAAGCAAGCATCGTTCAAAAACCGTTATCATGTCACGATCCTCGATACCCAAGAACTCCCACCACATTTTACAACCAACAACCAAAGTCGTCAAGTCCCGAAGAAACCTCGCCAAATTTACCCTAGTCAAGTACAGTATCCCACACGACCCAAACCGCCAAAGTACATACGTTGTCATCGTAGATACCCCAAAAATTGTCTCTAAATTCTCTCACAGTTAACCAGTCCCAAGTCCCAGTCCTTGCCAGCTAAGCCAAATTTCCACCAGTTTCCAACCCCCCCACAAAGCTGTCAACGAATCCCGAGCCACCTTGCCCGAGCCAAGTCTCCAGAAGAGGACTGGTGTCATCGAGCGCGGTGTCGCAACCTACTTAGCTGCACGAGGGGGATTTAAATGTCAGCTCGTGATACACGGAGCGAGACTTTGATGAAGAAGACGAAATGAAGAAGAGGACTTGGACGCGTTAAGATCTCTTCCCTCCACTATCCTCTTCGCTATCCTCCACCACCCCTTTCCTCATAAACCTTCATCCTCCTTTTCTCTTCTCTCCGCCGCCTCAGGTGCACACTGGCTTTAATTATTCGTCCCAGGGTGCGAAGGACGGTAAGGCAGGAGAGATAAAAAACCGTCTCGAGTCGACAGCGGGGAATGATGCCCCTTGGCGTGAAGATGTTAACTCCACGGTTCGTCCCGGGATGGTTGGGGACGAGCTGTTTGCTGGCCAGCGGGCACGTCCAAACTGGCTGTGAAAGACGGAACTCGCCACTGTGTTTCCACTTTATCATTCCTATCATCCAAACGAAAATGATCGAAAAAGTGTTGGTGGTAGTGGTGATAGGGGTATGGGGTGGGTTGAGGTAGTGGTTGGGGGGGGGGGGGGGGGGGGGATGGAGCTTGGGACACTTTTTCAACTTTTCTATTTTCTCACCCCTGTCATCGAAATGAGAATGAGCGAAAAGGGGTGGTGGTGGTGGTGGTTCTTGGTTGTGGTAGAGGTGGAGTGGGGTTGAGTAAGGTGAGGAGGCCGGGGGCCGGGGTGGGGGGTAGGATTGAGCTTGGATATTGTAGGTGGGGCATTGTTTCTACTTATTTCTCATTACATGTACTATTATCAAAACAAGAATGTTCGACTACAAAGGCTTGGTTGTGGGGGTAAAGAATGAATGTGGGGAAAGAGCCAGTGTCTCTACTTTTTTATCTCTTCCTTCCCACAATTAAAACGGGAATAATATTATAAAAAAAAAAGTGGTGGTGGATGGGGCTTGGATACGAAAGGAATGATACAGACAAAGAAGGGTGGGTTTACTGTGAGTGGGATGAGTAGAAGCTGAAAATGAGTTCAGAATAATTTGTTTCTTCATTTTAATACAGCCAGAGATTAAAATTCTTCCTGACTCGATGTTAGGAAACGCTACCGTTGCTGAGCTTTGGTTCAGTTTTGTGTGTTGCATGTAGTTGACTTATTTGTACTTTGTGGGAAAGTACCGATATTATATTTTGTAAACACAATATTTATGCTTGGACGAGAATGCAGGTGAACTTTCTAGTCCTGTCAAAACAAGTTGTTTACCACGCTGTTTTTAGTGTGAGTTCGTGGCGTTCGTTCGGATTAAGTGCGTCGGCGCTTTTGATGTACGTCACAGAGAACGTCACTGTTCTAGTCCATAGACGGTTCGTATATAATGTAGTTGTATCATGTTCGGTCTGGAATATTCTCGAGATTGAGTATTTACTATATATGCCAGCGCGATTTGAATGTTAAAGAGCTTCTACTTTGAGTTCTGCTACGATGTGCAGTTGTATGTATGGAATGCTAAATAAATCCTCGAACTCAATTTGACGAGTTGTTTTCTGCTGCTGCGAAGACGGGCGACGTAGAATAAAAGAACACAACTATACGACATTTGAGAACTTGTGGCAATCTCAAGTGTCGTGTAACACTGGACTACTCTTTTTTGCCTCATTATTATTTAACCTTGGAGTCGTGTTTTTCACAAGTTCTGTTCGTCTTATCAGTCCTACGTATCCCCAATACACTCTCAACAGATGGAAAGATGTGTTAATTTTAAGTCGTATTCAAACACTATTGCAATACATAGATGCTCCTGTCCTAATGTTATATATAATGAACGAGAAGAACAGCATATCCGAAGCAAATTTACAAATAAAGTAAAAAATCATTAAGGAGAGCTAAAATTCATTCTCGCACAAACTCATCTGAGACTGACAAATCTGCACCTTAGATACTCTGGTTTGGGTAATTAGTAGGGTGCAACTTCATCAAGGTCAAAAAGTGACTCTTCGTGCCACCTGTTTATAATAGTCCATATTGAACGATATTGTTATGTCTCGCAAAAAAAAAACCACGCTTATATATCAGGACAAAGCCTATTGTAAATCTGTGTGTTTCAAGAATCTCCGCAAAGCACAAAGAAAAGACAAAAAGGACATTTCCACTGATGGCTTTCTACACCCAAAATATTTGTAAGTGAGGGAAAAACAATGCAAATTTTTCTCATCAATAGTTACGACCATGTTGCTAATTAGCATAATTTTGATCTTTCCCTATCTATCACGATGGACTTTCTCAACAAGAAACTGAAAATGTAAATTATCATACAGAAATCCAATATGTAAATTCGATTGATTCGGCGAAGCCCTGGAGGAGAATGGTATGTTATGCTGGCTTCCCTAGTCTGTTACTTCGCTATGTTTTTATTGTCTACTTCGCCATCTTATTTTCTCTGCGCCAATATTCTCGAAAATAAACCATTATCGTTAACTTGTGGCTAAAACGACTGCAATAACTTGTTCCTGAATAATGATGCGGTCCCTAGGGCACAACAACAGGCGCCATGAACCATGCTTTACCTGCAGAAGGACATCTGGAGGGGACGAAGACGTGAGAAGAACTAAGAAGTGATGATAACAAAAAATATTTGCCGCTAATGTTTTCATCATTACACCCCCGGTATAGGGGTGTGTATAGGTTTCGCTCGATGTGTTTGTTTGTTTGTTTGTTTGTTTGTTTGTTTGTGTTCGCATATAGATCTCAAGAATGAACGGACCGATCGTCACCAAACTTGGTGAACAGGTTCTATACATTCCTGAGACGGTCCTTACAAAAATTGGGACCAATCAAACACACGGTTAGGGAGTTATTGGTGGATTAAAATTATACAAGGACTTATAGAGGGACATCTTCATGGTCAAAGGGAAATAACCATTCTCACTCAGTCACTGCCACCAACTGAGAAGGTTATTTCCCTTTGACGGGGGTGTTTTTCCTACCTCGTAGGAATTTCTTGTTGGTTTTACTTTTCACCAAGACAATGAAAATACATAAAACAGGTACGAGTAATTTATTCAATGAAAGCTTAGCTGCGTCTGGGATGCGATGTACTGTTTTCAAATAGTTTGTGTGTGAGGCTTTCATTTAAATCGTCTTAAAATCAGCAGTGGTAGATGGAAGATACCGAGCCTTGTCTTCAGAAGTATAATGCGGGTATCGTGTCATTTATTTTTGTTATTCAATCTTTTTCTTGATTTTAAGACCTTTACTTTGAGCTTTAGGGAGACAAGGTATATTCACTACGGAGTTCCATTACCATTGACATTATTTCCGACTACAGTAAATATTAAAAACCAATACATAATGAATGAATGAACGAATGAATGAATGAATGAATAAATATGTATTTACAAAAAGCTAGACCAAAGACCATCTGATGTTGTTTTTCTATTTAAATGAGTCGGAATGTTTTGCAGAATTAATGTAGCAGTTTGACACAACTGTTACGAAGTTAATCCAGCAAAAAATTCAGTTCAACAGAATCGCTCACAATCAAGAGAAGGGATGTACATGTACCTTTAAGCGGCTATCATGTACCCCAAATCACAAAATACCGTTCGCTAATAGCCAGGGGTGCGACGTGTCATCAATCAACAAATCTACACCCTCTCAGTTTTACTTTTTTCCCCGTGGTAAAATGTTGGTGGTCATTATTAAAAGGGTATACCACTGTACTCGTATAGCTGTCCATTGTGATCTCTGAACGGCGAAGATATAATGATCATTAAAATTAATGAAAGCGAGCAGAAAGTGGTGTGTCTATATAGATAGGCACGTGACAAGCTAAGAATAGCTGAGGGCAATGACTTACCGGACCGAGACCGTTCATATCATCGTGATGGACGAGTTTATGTTGCCCTTCTGACTTTGCATGATTCGCATGCTTTGACGTCACTTTCCAGTCGTACGGTGGTAAGGGGGAAAAAACAAACTCTAATTAACTATCTATAAACGAAGAACAATTACGAAATTAGAGAACATAGCGAATCACTCTATACGCTCAATATGTGTTCCAATGTACCGAATTGTAAATGCTAACATCTGATGAGAGAGTAAAGTCATTGGATGAGACGGTGTGTTCGATCAAAGTAGACAGATCTTCACTATTATAAGATGTTTGGTGGCTTGTTGACAGACCAGCTTTTTTGTTGGTCCAAGGGGACCATATCGTCTTTTGTTTCATCTTTATCGACCAAGGCCGAAGGCCGCGGTTGATAAATATGAGACAAAAGGCGATATGCTCCCCGAGGACCAACAACAAAATGCTGGTCTGACGACAAGCCACCAAACATCGTTTTTGTCATCATTTTGGTTGTGCAACAAAATGCACAATAACCCACAGGGAGACGAATTTTTAGAATCCAACTCCGGGCCACAAAGCAGTAGCTCGAGATAACACGTCAACCTTGTATGTGACGTCAAACGTAGCTTGTTGACGCTTTTTCTTTCAGTCTGAAAATGTACAGAGCTGCGATCATACGTGTGAGTTCAGTAAGTGTTGAGCATATTTCTTTTCTTTTTAAGTGTTTATGACTTTTCGTTGTGGATTTTGCGATTACAGAGATAAGTTGCAAATTGACCATGAGTCGCCGCGGTAATAATCAACATTGATTGGGTCTTTGAGAGTGAATGCTTACAATCGTTGTCCTCGGAAACACAAATCCAAAGCCGCGATGGTTCCACACATCAAACAATCAGCCTGATTGGCTTTTACTTTGACAATCCACGTTTCACCTGAAAGCTCAAACCCATTCACCACCTCGATTTATTGCATGGGGAACATGAGATTTATTTCCCAGGTGTTTGTGAATGAAAACTCGTGAAAATGATGACAAAAGGTAATAGTTAGTTAGTTAGTTAGTTGTTGCTTTTTGGGTCCAGCGGACCATATAGGCCAAATCAGGACCCCATAAGGTAATAGCTTGTTGTTGATTCTAAATGTGTTCATTATGCAATGTACCAATTAACTGTTGAATGAAACAATGTTAAAACCAAGTAGACAAGATCTTGATGAAACGTTAAGCCTGAGACACAGATACACTGACAGGCACACGCAGACACAGACGCACGTACGTACGCACACATGCACGCACGCACTGACACATGCACGCACGTATGCAAGAACCCAAAATCCAACGTGAAAATACACTTACATTATTTAGACTCAGAGACTGATTTTGTCAAATTTATGTTCTGTTATGTGAAATAAATTGCAACCGACTTAAAGGTATGCTTGACCCATAGGATGCAGTAGGTGTTAACAGGTACTTTCCAGGCCTAGAAAAACTTTTCCGAAAAGCACATAACTTTAAAGATAACATTGTTAAAACAAAATCTTCATAAGACGAAGAACTGTGATATCTGTTGCTTCATGGGTGCGTTTGCTGGTCATTTTCAGCATCAGTTATGGGGTACGAGGATCAAAGAAAAACCGCGATGAAACTAAGCTGACGACATCAACAAGGAGCTGCGGCGAAGAGGGATGGGTTGTGTGGGTAGGGGAAAGGGTATCTTGGATGGAAGCGAATGTGTGTATACAAGAACCAGCAGTAGTAAGAACAGTACACGTTCGCAAAAAAGAGCATATGATGCAGAAAGGTTAAACAAGCTTCATGTACATCAACCCGACCGAGAACCCCCGGAACCCCCAATGAATAAAGCCCGATGTTTGCCGAATGTCTTTACCCTTAACCCCTCTCGTGCGCTATGGGCGACGATGGAAGTTCGCACAGAAGACATCACCTTAGGCTGTGGACAGAGGGTCTTTGAGGCTGTTCCCTCTGCAGGGCCGCCCCGTGTTATTGGCAGAGATCGGTGCAAAGGACGCATTCACCGCTTTGTTTGGCCGACATTCTAGCCCGTGTGGAAACACAACGAGAAGGCGATCAGGCAGAAAGTGGTCCACAAACAAACACAAATTTGAGGACAAAACCAGCTGCATGGAAGCGCTGTGCACGGGCTATTGTCCGTCCAGTTACTGTGCTTGTTTTTCATGGTTCCGTGGCGCGTGGTCCCTTGTTTCTAATTCACCCTCCCGTGTTTGTTGTTTGAAATAGCCATACGGTAGTTAAAACTGGTAACAAAAGCCTGTTTTCTTCGAAGATTATTCGGCGTTGAGTGACCAAAGCCAGAAAACAAACAGCTCGCGACTAATTCAGTTTAAAACGGTGTTTTCCTTCAGTCTAAAATTTTCTGTTGGGATCATACCCCAAACAAGCTACAGGCTGGGAAGGTCTGAACAGTTGACGGATGTGTGGAGCAATTGAGAAAGATTTATAAAGTGAAGATCATTTAGGGTCGTCCGCTGGGATCCAAGCTTTTGTTGCTGTGCCCCTCTTCGGTGATCCCTCTTTGAACTCTTGCCTGTGGTCATTGGCGGCGGGGAATTTTTCACACCTCGCATATCAGTCAGGAGCAATGGGTTGGAAACTTCTGTCATTCTCGGACAAACTCCAAACAAAAACATTGACTGTCGAGTGACTATTGTCGGAGAATCCCTCACACTCAGTAGCATCTGTTCGCCTTGATGACGGGTGTTATTGGCGTGTGGTGCAAAATGAAAGTGGTAATGACTTTAACACACTTTAAATGGGATCCTCTGGGATGGCCGGGGCGGCATTTTTGTTACACCTTAATCGGTATGTTTAATGATTAGGGTATAAA
The DNA here is from genome assembly GCF_037325665.1 of Littorina saxatilis. NCBI lineage: Eukaryota > Metazoa > Mollusca > Gastropoda > Littorinimorpha > Littorinidae > Littorina > Littorina saxatilis. The sequence continues at coordinate 18,934,916 of NC_090249.1, forward strand.
TATTTGAACTATCGTTCGAATGACGTTTATACTGTATTACACAAATCATGTCCTTTTATATAGGTTATTTATAATATTATTTATGTTATTTATGTTATTTATAGGTCTAAGTTTGCCTGTGGACACTTATCTCTTTATCAGCCGGATGGTGGCATCGATTGCTGCTCAAATTTTTCACATGGTTCGAAGTGTACGTTTCGAGAACTCTTGTTTGTGGGTTAGGACACTGGCTGCTAAAAACGAATGATCTTAGCCAAATAATCAAGGAGTATGCCCTATTTACTATTGTGGGAGTTCTTTGTCGTATATTCAGGGTACGGGTGGAGTTTGTGAGCATATGGCAAAAGTCGCCGAACCCTGACGTCCCTTCTCGGGCGTCTGTGTAAGAAATCAGCTTTGCTCCCACAATCAGACAATGAAGTTGTATTGTATTGTACTGTATTATATCGGATCTTATCGTATCGTATCGTATCGTATCGTATCGTATCGTATCGTATCGTATCGTATCGTATCGTATCGTATCGTATCGTATCGTATCGTATTGTATCGTATCGCATTGCATCAGAAATTAGCTTTGTATTTACAATCAGTGTTGTGTTTGTGTTTGTGGTTGTGGTTGTGTTTGCGTTTGTGTTGTGTTGTGTTGTGTTGTGTTGTGTTGTGTTGTGTTGTGTTGTGTTGTGTTGTGTTGTGTTGTGTTGTGTTGTGTTGTATATATGTTTTGATATACGGTACCATGGTGGTAATCTGCTTCGAATATCGAATAATAAAAACGTTCTACACCACAACGGTGCAGTCTGTATTTGAAGGGCATTAAGCACATAAATGTAAGTTTTGCTGACTAAGTATTGCTAAGTTCACGAGGCTTTCAACCCTGGGGGGGGGAGGGGGGAAAGTTCTTTAAAAAACCCAGTAAAGTAGGCCAGGATTAACAAAAATCTAGCATGATTTTCCTGTTCGCCGTCCTTCCTTTTCTTCACACCTAAATTCCCTTTAAATCAGGAACAGATAAGACTGGGAGGAAAAGCTTTAATGGAATTTTATTGACTCCGAAAAATGAACTCCTGCAAAAAGATGTTAATTCGAGATTCGAGCCCTTCTATCCACAGCAGTAGCGGACTGGGAAAGGAAACAAAATATTATGAGAACCCATTCCGAGATGTTAACTATCCTCGCGTAGAATTACACCTCGGAGCAAGTCTCCGCACTGGCTGAAACTGAAGTTTGCAATGAAGACGAACCAAGAGGAACTGCCTCAGGTAAACTCCTGGCACACAAAAAAAGAAGGCAAGAGAAGGATGCGGGAGAGATGATGGAGGGGCATTCTGGAGGATGTTGGACGTTTTGAAATGACATGAAGACTGCGAGTGACAGAGCAGAACGGGAGAAGCAATCTTCGTCATCAGCAGGATACGAATGCTGATATGGCCGCCTCCAGGCCTGGAGAACGTGGTCTGCACACAACTCTGCTTGCCTCTCGCACCCCACGTCTTCAGGCGTCTTCTATCAGTCGCTTCTCTGCCGTTCTTGGTCTCTCTCTCTCTCTCTCTCTCTCTCTCTCTCTCTCTCTCTCTCTCTCTCTCTCTCTCTCTCTCTCTCTCTCTCTCGTGCTCACTCTCGTGCTCACTCTCGTGCTCACTCTCCATCACAGTCTTATTATTATGTACCGAGAACTGTGCCGTTCACATTTACTCCTAGCATTCTGACGGCAGAAATTTACCGATTTGAATGGTCACATTTTCCGCCTTGGGAGAAAGTCTTTCGTGTCTTGGGAAGCTTTATTAAATGTAACATTTTGTCAAAGAGTTCAGTGTACATATCCCTTGATCAAGTAAGATTGTTGGAGATCACTTCCACAATCGTATTGTACCATTTCTTCATGTGTGGGGTCTTGTATACGAATGGTGCCTTTCATGTTCAAAATAAGTTTTCAGTCAGACTTTCTTTCCGATTCTGTGCCACTGAACTTTGACGACAATGTTTTGACTTCTTCGAGACACTTGCTTTGCTTTTGGAGTAGTTCTTCCGTGAGTTTCAATCGCTTCAGGTCTAATTGATAAGGCCGTGTCGCCCGTGTTAAGTCGTAATAAAGAAGATCCCTGTCAATTGTTTCTGCAAGGCAAAAAGCGACAGCAGCACGAGCTTGTCCCGAACATCATGTAGCTCCTCACGTCCATGGCCTGCAGTGAAGGGCCCGAGTGTCATCAACAAGGCGTTAGTTGGTTTGTAGTTATCACCACATCGCGCCCTCGAGTCCTTTCCCCTTCGCAGCGTACGAACACCACCTCGCAGGGTATCGATGTCAGAACAAAGGGGAGACAACGGCCGTGTCTTGCGGTGGCCATGCTGTCAAGGAGGGGAGGGGTACCCTGGCCATTGTGGGACACGAGGGGGCCCGGCGTCGTCTTCGTCTGATTCTCCAGTACCAGCCCCGGGCTGGGCGAGATGATACAGGCACGAACCGTTCGTCTTTAACACTAGAGGAGGGGCTGCTTTGGCAAGAGCCACACAGCAAGAGCAACTCGGTGGAATTAGAAGCAGCACCCCCTTCCCCCCTCTCCTCCCCATCCACCCCCACCCCCACCCCCCCACCCCTTCTAACGTTGGGCCTATCCTCTCTCATCCCGGCCTTACCCCCTTTTTCGCCGTCATTATGTGCGTAATTACGATGCTACGAGTAGTACGTGCGATATGATAATTAAGGTCATCAAGCAACGAGCACTCCTAAAGTTAGAATGCCAACGTCTTCCCTGACCCTGGAGTTCCATGCGACTCCGCCCCTTCGGCGGAATAGGGGCATATCAGAAAGGAGTGGCAAAGTGGAGAGGGGGTGGGGGGAGAGGGGAGAGAGAGAGAGAGAAAGAGAAAGAGAGAGAGAAATAGAGAGCGAGAGAGAAAGAGAGAAAGCGAGAAAGAGAGAGAAAGAGAGAGAGAGAGAGAGAGAGAGAGAGAGAGAGAGAGAGAGAGAGAGAGAGAGAGAGAGAGAGAGAGAGCAGGCAGGCAGGCAGGCAGGCAGGCAGGCAGGCAGCAGCCAGGCAGGCAGACAGGCGGGCAGGCTGACAGCAAGCCAGCCAGCCAGCCAGCCAGCCAGACAAATAGACAAACAGAGAGAGAGACAGACAGACAGACAGACAGACAGGCAGGCAGACAGACAGACTGAGAGCAACAGATTAGCGACAAAGACCGAGACAGATTTGGTTGGACTATTTTTCATTTGACGGACCTATTTGGCTATCCAGGACAACCGAGACAAAGAGAGTGTTGACGCGCGTCGTGTGCGAACATCTTCGCTGGATGTCTGCGTCCACCTCGCCCTTTTGGCCTTTGAGAATCCCAGGGAATGAAAGTCTCTGCGTCTGTATGCTACGCAGGAGCGAGATATGGTGAAAACCTGCCCGCAGCGATGCCAATTATGGTGTACAGTCTTGCCGGTTCTGGGAGGTCCGTGCGATGGAGGTCAGCACTGGCGAGATCAGGGATGACCTATACGGTTATAAGGCGCCTAGAGGGAAACAAGGACTGACGTTGTGTCCCAGAATTTTGTATTACGACTTAGTCATTTTTTTGTTGGTGGTGGTTTTGTGTTTTGGGTGGTGGCTGTCTTTCTTTCTTTTTACATTTAGTCAAGTTTTGACTAAATGTTTTAACATAGAGGGGGAATCGAGACGAGGGTCGTGGTGTATGTGTGTGTGTGTGTGTGTGTGTGTGTGTGTGTGTGTGTGTGTGTGTGTCTGTGTGTGTCTGTGTCTGTGTCTGTGCGTGTGTGTGTGTAGAGCGATTCAGACCAAACTACTGGACCGATCTTTATGAAATTTGACATATGAGTTCCTGGGAATGATATCCCCGGACATTTATTTCTTTTTTTCGATAAATGTCTTTGATGACGTCATATCCGTCTTTTTGTAAAAGTTGAGGCGGCACTGTCACACCCTCATTTTTTAATCAAATTGATTGAAATTTTGGCCAAGCAATCTTCGACAAAGGCCGGACTTCGGTATTGCATTTCAGCTTGGTGGCTTAAACATTAATTGATGACTTTGGTCATTAAAAATCCGAAAATTGTAAAAAAATTAATTTGTTTCTAAAACGATCCAAATTTACGTTCATCTTATTCTTCATCATTTCCTGATTCCAAAAACATATAAATATGTTATATTTGGATTAAAAACAAGCTCTGAAAATTAAAAATATAAAAATTATGATCAAATTTAAATTTTCGAAATCAATTTAAAAACACTTTCATCTTATTCCTTGTCGGTTCCTGATTCCAAAAACATATAGATACGATATGTTTGGATTAAAAACACGCTCAGAAAGTTAAAACGAAGAGAGGTATGTATGCTTACAGTAAAGCGTGCTATGAAGCACAGCGCAACCGCTACCGCGCCAAACAGGCTCGTCACTTTCACTAGCGGCGGACTACGTTCAGTTTCATTCTGTGAGTTCCACAGCTTGACTAAATGTAGTAATTTCGCCTTACGAGACTTGTTTCTTTTTGGTTGGGGGATGGGGGGGGGGGGGGGTTGGTTAAAGAGCATCTTTTACTGTCTTGTTTTTTTTTGTTCTTTACTTCCTGTTCTTAGATGGCTTCTTTCCTATTTTGTATGTGTAAATATGCGCAACTGAAACGATTTTGACGATTTTTATGAATATGAACAGCAAAAATATCTTACACAACAATCTCACAGCAGGTTCAACATACCTTTCGCTTCGCTTTTTCTTGTCCACGAGAAAGGGAGAGACTCAGAATCAACGCCGGACAGTAAGAAAATAACATACAACTGCATGTGACGTAAACCGAGTTACGCAATTTTATTTGATTCTTCAGAACTTTTACAATGTCATTTTCAAGCGAGCTGAGCACAGCATGGCATGCAGAAAAGGTGGGTGGTGCCTGTATACCCACCCCTACCGACAAACTTTGCTTTTTGGTATTTTACAGGCTAGAGGGTTTTATTTTTAAAAGTGAAATGTGTCATGTCTTAGAATAAGTCTTCCTGATATTTGTAATTCAAAGTGTTAGTTTGTCCTTCTTAATTTTAGAGTGCAAAACGGGCTCCGGCCTGACCGTTATTACATTAAGAGGATCACTTAGAACTAGTCCTGATAGGTCAAATAGTCATAGGGTGCACGAAAATGGTAATAAAATCCCATATCAACGATCCGACATACATACTTTTGGCATTTTGATGGTCATGCTCATTTTTAACTACACTTCCGTCAAACTTTACGGCTCCACTCCCCTTCGCCATACCCTGACGTACTTTTTTTCCCCTTTGAGGTCACCGGAAGTAACAACCACCATCCTCGGATTTATTAAATGTATACATTTGAAAAAACGGTTTATTTTAAGGAAACCCCGATACTTTTATCTTACATTGTCATCTTTCTCCGTCGCCTCGGCCATAGTTTGAGGCGAGAAGGTGCAACCCACAAGCCCATCCCATATTCCCATCAGTTGCGTTTTGAGGCGAGAAGGTGCAACCCACTAGCCCACCCCCTATCCCCATCAGTTGCGTTTTGAGGCGAGAAGGTGCAACCCACAAGCCCATCCCATATTCCCATCAGTTGCGTTTTGAGGCGAGAAGGTGCAACCCACTAGCCCACCCCCTATCCCCATCAGTTGCGTTTTGAGGCGAGAAGGTGCAACCCACAAGCCCATCCCCTATTCCCATCAGTTGCGTTTTGGTGATTCTTGCTTAAACGCCAAATAGCAGTTTCGCAATTTGTTCCCTCGTCAGATGTCTTGTGACTCACATTGCCCTTCCTTGGTGATTTTTGTCCGCAAGGTTAATTGTTTTAGGTAGGCTGTACATTTAATTGTTCTATTCTGTATATGTTCTTTTGTAAAGGGCCTAGAGCCATAGGTTAGACACTTAAAAATGTCCAGTTATTATTATTATTATTTAAGTTATTGAGACATCCCAGTGCACTAAGAAATTTATAGAGCAAATCGAGAAAATTCTTTATTGAACGAAGCGCATAGCGCTGAGTTCAATAATTATTTTCGAGATTTGCTCTATAAATCCCTTAGTGCACTGGGATTGTTTCAATAACGATATTGTCTGTACCGCCAGAGAAAAAAGAAGATACAACACGCACATTTTGCTAAGCGCATTTGAATAGGCAAAACTGTGTGGTCAGGTCGTGAAAAATCTACATTTGTGTGGGCTGTCTCAAGTGTGTCGTGCTTTCGTCACACGCAAAATCTTGTTTTAATTTCTGTTGGTAAATTCCAGTGTAGCGTTAAGCTAAACAGTGATGATCTTTCAGAGAGACCTCATTTGAACTCGGAGAAAGGACTGTGTTCTTAGTTATTTGCGATTCGAAACCTCCAGTCAAGCTTCGACGGATTGGCTAACCCCCCAAGGTCGACGGTTAGCACATTTTCAAAATAAATGTGGCATGTTTCTCGTGTGGTATCTTCACTCATCGGTGAGTCTGGTACTAAATATGAACGGTAAGAATGCTCTGAACCCTACACGTATTATATCCCCATCGTTTTATCGTTCACATTTACCCAACATGTTAGTTTGCTGAGCGGGGTTTATGTCTTCTGCTAGGCTATGGCAATCGAACCACTGTGCGACAGTCTCATTTCAAAAACAAAAATTGCTCGTCACGTTGCACTGAGTCTGCACGCATGAGGCAGGCTGGTAATAAGTCTTATATATGGTAAGACCGTTCTAAACACTACACGTTTTTGATTCCGATTGTTCTTGCCTTGAAATAATAATTCGGAAACCATTCATTTACTGAACTGATGCAGTCGTATTTCAGTGTAGTCTGCTACGTATAATTCCAAATGCTGATCTAGCCGGAATAACACTTGTGTTTTCTGATAGCTGCTGGGAATTGTATATATTAACTCATCATTTGGTAATGTGGATAATAAGCTACATGCCACTAACACGGCATAATTATGAGAAGAATCTTTGCAAGTCGAAACTGAAAAAATAGACACAGCGGGTTCTATTTTTACATCAGTGGCAACTGTGGCACAGGCACATGCAATCTGTCAGAAAAAACCCACTTCTGCTTAAATGAGAAGCAGGAAATTGATTGTCATTGGTATTGTGGAGAATATAAGCTACATGTCATTAATTAATTCTGAGGATGAGAGTACAGTCTCGCTTAGGCAAAGGGCGGAAGAATACGCTTTGTGGAAAAGTTAGCGCACTCCAAGAGTGCGCTAACAGTTTTAGCGCATCGCCATTAGCCAATCAACTGGTTCACATCAGTCATGTGACACCAGTACTTACTGACAATTTAAGTTATTGAGACATCCCAGTGCACTAAGGGATTTATAGAGCAAATCGAGAAAATTAATTATTGAACGAAGCGCATAGCGCTGAGTTCAATAATTATTTTCGAGATTTGCTCTATAAATCCCTTAGTGCACTGGGATTGTTTCAATAACGATATTGTCAGTACCGCCAGAGAAAAAAGAAGATTCAAAACGCACATTTTGCTACGCGCATTTGGATAGGCATAACTGTGTGGTCAGGTCGTGTAAGATCTACTTTTGTGTGGGCTGTCTCAAGTGTGTCGTGCTTTCGTCACACGCAAACTCTTGTTTTAATTTCTGTTGGTAAATTCCAGTGTAGCGTTAAGCTAAAAAGTGATGATCTTTCATAGAGACCTCATTTGAACTCGGAGAAAGGACTGTGCTCTTAGTCATTTGCGATTCGAAACCTCCAGTCGAGCTTCGACGGATTGACTGTGCAGAGTGATGCCCCTTGAATTGACTCCAATGACTGGTCGACGGTTAGCACATTTTCAAAATAAATGTGGTATGTTTCTCGTGTTGTATCTTCACTCATCGGTGAGTCTGGTACTAAATATGAACGGTAAGAATGCTCTGAACCCTACACGTATTATATCCCCATCGTTTTTTCGTTCACATTTGCCCAACATGTTAATTTGCTGAGCGGGGTTTATGTCGTCTGCTAGGCTAAGGCAATCGAACTACTGCAGTCTCATTAAAAAAAAAAAATTGCTCGTCACGTTGCACTGAGTCTGCACGCATGAGGCAGGCTGGTAATAAATCTTATACATGGTCATTCTGATAATCATCGGTCCACGCTATCGCTCATGGTCTCTCTGACCGGATGCATAGTTACTGCGCGGAATCTATCAAAACAGGAATACAGAGTTATCTCCCAACTGAGACGAAAGTGATTGCAGATTGGCCGACTTTGACAGTGATCTCCGTTATGTTCTTCACAGTTATGATAAAGACATCGTTCTAAGGTTAAAACAAGTCGAAATGCTGAGACTGCGGTGGGAAGGAGACCGTGATATTGTTGCATCACTCCCAACTGGTTACAGAAAAAAGTATCGTCTGCTTCGTAGCCAAAGTTGATTATCACGTGACACTTTTGCCATATTTAGAGTTGTTTGCACAGTAAATACACCCGCGAAAGATAGCTCGCTTGAAACTGTCTTACATATCAATTCCTTTGTTATTTAAAAATTACACAACACCATGAAAAATCATTATCGACGATCGCGAATCTGCTTATATCAATAACACATTACGAAAAGCTCTAAATATGTAAAAAAAATAAATCTATTTCCTCTCCAGAGAAGGAAAACCAAGGCATCCTGTCAGGGATAAATTGAGACCCGAAGGGAAGTAACTCATTTTGACCTGAGTTCAGGATGGTACATGGTAAGAACGTTCTGAACCCTACACGTTTTCGATTCCGATTGTTGTTGCCTTGAAATAATAATTCGGAAACCATTCATTTACTGAACTGATGCAGTCGTATTTCAGTGTAGTCTGCTACGTATGACAGAGTCGATCGAGTCAGTCGACTTCCAAATGCTTGTCTTGCTGGTACTTATCGGAATAACACTTGTGTTTTCTGTTAGCTGCTGGGAATTGTATACTAACTCATCATCTGGTAATGTGGATAATAAGCTACATGCCACTAACACGGCATATGAGAAGAATCTATACAAGTCGAAAATGAGATGAGACACAGCGGCTTCTCTTTTTAGATCAGTGGGATTCACTGTGGCACAGGCTCATGCAATCTGTCAGAAAAAAAACCACTTTTGCTTTAATTGAGCCGCAGGAAATTTATGGTCATTTGGTATTGTGGAGAATATTAAGCTACATGCCATTAATTAATTCTAAGGATGAGAGTACAGTCTCGCTTAGGCAAAGGGCGGAAGAATACGCTCTGTGGAAAAGTTAGCGCATTCCAAGAGTGCGCTAACAGTTTTAAGCGCATCGCCATTAGCCAATCAACTGGTTGACATCAGTCATGTGACACCAGTGGCCGAGGTCTTGTCGGTAGCGCAAATAAGTTAGGTTACGCATGGAGTTACGAACACGTAAAGCCTACGTAGTCCGTAGCTCCGCAAATGCGTAACTTGGTGGTCACGACGCTTGCTTAGTCGTTTGCGGAGTAACGAAATACGTAAGAAGCTAACGCTGTGCGCAAAGTTGTACTATTTTTAGTGAAGGGGTATATCCCGTGAAGTCGCGTCTAACTAGTGACGTCAAAAGCCTCAAGGAAGTCTATTAGTCTCGGCGATGCGGAGAATTCTTTCTTTTTGTGTACTTTACGTCATGATGTTGTGTTTGATTACGTATTATTCCCCCCTCTGCTTCTTTACCTCTGTAAACTTGTAGAGCTAGTTATTTTTCGATAAACACCCAGCAACCAAACAAATAACGAGCCAGCAACAGCCTGAATCCTCGATAGCGCAATGGGTTGAGAAGCTGTTCTGTGTCGGAACTACTTTTGCAACTAAAAAGTTCAGAACGCTCTAATGTACGAAGTATACATCTCTGGAGCAAACAATACAAACATATCGCATTTAAATTAACAACTACAGGCTTGAACACATGAATCTCCATATAAAATCCATGAGTTCGGTTGTTTTCTGAATCTAGATCTGCCGTGCACAAACGTTCAACACAAGCAAATTCCCAAGGCAAGTAACTCTCATACTTTGTCTACCGACAAGAGTAGTTCCCCTTTCAAATTTCTTTTCACTCCGTTTCTTCGACAACAGATTGCAATCCGACGGTCAGTTTTCAACAATATTTCATTTTATAAACAGATCACACGCAACCAATGCACACATCTCATCAATTTAAAGAACATTAAGCGGTTTCATATCGTCAGTGGCCTTCGAAGACCTCGTATCTTCAAAATCATAGTTCTGAGATAATGAGTGTTTTAAAAATCAAATTCCTCTTCACCAGATCAAAACGTGTAGATACGAGGTTTTCACTTTTTTGTTTTGAACTTTTTTGTTTTGAATTTAAGGAACAATTACGAGGATTTTCAACAGACTCGCAGGGATTCAAACAGACAATACGAGGTTTTCCCGCTAATGTCGCTAATGTCTCAACACCCAACGGCAATACGAGGTTTTTAAAATCAGGGGAAAAAGACCTTTGCAAAATAGATAGAGTTACAAGCTTTTCACAGATGATAGGAAAAAAATCAAGGGACGGAACCATGCAAAAATCCGAAAATCGGGAAAATGTAAGTTACGAGGTCTTCGAAGGCCACTGACGATATACTATTTTCCCCAGAAAACTGAACTTCATACAGTTTTTAGCGTTGGAACACGGGTGCAACAGTTCGTCTGCTAGTGCTAGTCCCATTTGACGAAAGAACATTATCCTAAGCGATACCAAAACATGAACAGAACACACAATATCTGCCTTTACCGCCACAGCAGAATAACAACATATCTGTTTACTTGATTTTAGTCCAAAACAGGGAAACTGACAAGAAGTGTTAACAGAATGGAATGATTTGCACGGAACTATACAACCGCGCATTGATCGATCGCCTTGCGCAGGTTGACTGGTTGAGTGAATAAAATTCGATCAAACTTTCGCACAAAAACTCCTCTTTTCTTTGAATAACTGAAGAAAGGAGGAATAAAGAGGTTACACACCTCGTCTCAGTGATTATTAAAAATAATGGTCTCAGTTCGCGGTCATGAAAAAGCTCGCTGAAGCTCGCATTTTTCATGATCCGCTAACTTCGACCATTATTTTTAATAATCACTGAGACTCGGCATGTGTACACTACATTGGGGTGTGCACGTTAAAGATCCCACGATTGACAAAAGGGTCTTTCCTGGCAAAATTGTATAGGCATAGATAAAAATGTCCACCAAAATACCCGTGTGACTTGGAATAATAGGCCGTGAAAAGTAGGATATGCGCCGAAATGGCTGCGATCTGCTGGCCGATGTGAATGCGTGACATAATGTATTGTGTAAAAAATTCCATCTCACACGGCATAAATAAATCCCTGCGCCTCGAATATGTGCGCGATATAAATTGAAAAAAAAATTAAATAAATAAATCCCTGCGCTTAGAACTGTTCCCACGGAATACGCGCGATATAAGCCTCATATTGATTGATTGATTGATGTAACCTCTACATATAGTATTCGTTTTGTTCTTTATCACGTTGTCGAAGCTGGAGCTCCAAAGCAACGCGGCGGACATTTTAATGAAGTTGAAATCCACACCTAGCTAGAAAAAAAGAAGCAAAGCAATGAGGATCTGTTTAGCAACATCCGTTGACGGCTGAAGTTCCGCCGCAAAAGCATCCGAAAAAATAACGTGCTGCCCGCCATGTTTTTTCGCCACACGCGTGCTGCGCAAAGGTTTACGACAGGGGGTGAGCTGTCGTAACTTTACGGTGAACGTAGCGGCGCAAGTTTCGCTACGCTCGCGTCATGCCCACCACGTTTTCATCTTACGGTGTCCGTAGGCTCTGCGCATATGCGTAAAGCCGCTACGTAGCCGACAAGACCTCGGCCACAGTAGGGGAAGGGCTCCTAATATGGACCACTTTTTGTTTCATGCTGATAACTAGCTTGTTTTCTTGCGAAGAAGTTTCATTTTGTGTTTGGTAGTCCTTCTCTCTTAGGTTAACCGTTAGGCCTAATTAGAGTGAAATAGCTTTGATAGACATTCAGCAAAAATTAAATACAGAAAAAATCACAAAGGGTCCATATTAGGAGCCTGGGCGCCTAATATGGACCAGTGAAGCGGCCTTCACGAATCACTGTAAAAAGCCCCCTATATTTCAAAATAACATAATACAACTTAGTGTACAAGTCAGCCTAATTAAAATATGCTCTAGATTTATCTGTTTCGGGTTGATGAGAGCATTATTTGAAGCACACCAGGAAACTAAAGAAGCTTATCAAAAACAGAGTGAAAATAAGTGAAATTATCAACTTCCACGAAAAGAAGACTTTTTGTTGCATTTTTTTAAATCTCGAGGGCTAGTTATAGGTTATTTCCAGCAAGCTTCTTAATGAATTAATGAAAATAGCCTTTAGCTTTTATTTTCTTCGATTTGTTGAAGGTGGTCCATATTAGGGGACTCGCACATACTTTGAGATTTTGCTATTATTTTTTGTTTGCAGTAGAAACTCGGGGTCAACACTGCTAGAATGTAACAAATACGGTTTTAGCTGTCATATATAGCAATTTTTGTGTGATAAAAGCTTTGGCTGTGGACAGAAACGAGTCCGTTTTAGGCGGCAAATTTGGAGTGAACGCTGCCAAAAGTGAAAACAAGTCGCGTACGGCGAAAATACAACATTTAGTCAAGTAGCAGCTGTCGAACTCACAGAATGAAACTGAACGCAATGCAACGCAGCAAGACCGTATACTCGTAGCATCGTCAGTCCACCGCTCATGGCAAAGGCAGTGAAATTGACAAGAAAGAGCGGGGTAGTAGTTGCGCTAAGAAGGATAGCACGCTTTTCTGTACCTCTATTCGTTTTAACTTTCTGAGCGTGTTTTTAATCCAAACATATCATATCTATATGTTTTTGGAATCAGGAACCGACAAGGAATAAGATGAAAGTGTTTTTTAAATTGATTTCGAAAATTTAATTTCAATCATAATTTTTATATTTTTAATTTCCAGAGCTTGTTTTTAATCCAAATATAACATATTTATATGTTTTTGGAATCAGAAAATGATGGGGAATAAGATGAACGTAAATTTGGATCGTTTTATAAAAAAAATATTTTTTTTACAATTTTCAGATTTTTAATGACCAAAGTCATTACTTATTTTTTAAGCCACCAAGCTGAAATGCAATACCAAAGTCCGGGCTTTGTCGGAGATTACTTGACCAAAATTTCAACCAATTTGGTTGAAAAATGAGAGCGTGACAGTGCCGCCTCAACTTTCACGAAAAGCCGGATATGACGTCATCAAAGACATTTATCAAAGAAACTGAAAAAAACGTCTGAGGATATTTCATAAAGATCGGTCCTGTAGTTTAGTCTGAATCGCTCTACACACACACACAGACATACAGACAGACACACATACACACACACGCACATACACCACGACCCTCGTCTCGATTCCCCCCTCTACGTTAAAAAATGTAGTCAAAACTTGACCAAATGTAAAAAAGAGAAAAAGCCTAACGGTTTTGAGATTTCTGTTTCTGCAACTGTTTTGACAAGTGCAAGTTATCAAGAGAGTGTGAATACAGCGAATAAAACTTTTTTGAGCGCTCTAGCGCCGTTAGTTTGTCAGAACAGAAGGTGGTCCATATTAGGAGCCGGTCCATATTAGGAGCCCTTCCCCTACTTACTGACAATTATTATTATTATTATCATGGGAAACGGAAACAACACATCCCGTACGTGTTTTGGATGTGAAACTTCGACCAGTGACCGCGTTTACCATTTTTGTCAAACCGATACTCACTAGACTCACCGACGCAGTTACACAAAAACATTGAACGCTTCGATGATCTAAAGGTCTTCTTCTGGTTTACCTGTATGAATCGTGGTCCTCACAGAAACTATCTCACTGTTACGGCAAACGCTTAAAAGACACATGACACTCCTTCTCGCGTAAACAGTGCGGCTCACCGTCTCAGATCGGGCCAGGCTTTTACATGGGATAAGACCATCCCTCCACTTGGTCACATACAAACAAGTCGCGTAAGGCGAAATTACGACATTTAGTCAAGCTGTCGAACTCACGGGATGAAACTGAACGCACCAAGACAGTACAGCTTTGTCAATCCCCTCGTGAAGGAAATCGCTCACCTCCCACGTGCAAAACGTAGTGATATTGACACGCCAGATTAGCGCGGTAGCGTATTGCATATTGTGCTAAGCAGGAAAGCGCGCTTTTCTGTATTCTTGTTAACTTTCTGAGCTTGTTTTGAATACAACCTATCATATCTATATGTTTTTGGAATCAGGAAATATGAGAGCGTGACAGTGCCGCCTCAACTTTCACGAAAAGCCGGATATGACGTCATCAAAGACATTTATTAAAAAAAAATGGAAAAAACGTCTGGAGATACTAGTATACTCAGGATCTCTCATGTCAAGTTTCATGAAGATCGGTCCAGTAGTTTTCTCTGAATCGCTCGACACACTCCCACACACACACATACACCACACCCTCGTCTCGATTCCCCCCTCTACGTTAAAACATTTAGTCAAAACTTGACTAAATGTAAAAAGGAACAGCCTTGGTGCTCTCACTGCGCAGTGGGAATCTATATCTATATACGGCTTGTCTGTCTGTCTGTCTGTCTGTCTGTCTGTCGGTCACTTCGCGATGCACGGCCAAAGTTCTCGATGGATGTGCTTCAAATTTGGTGGGCATATTCAGGTAGACCCAAAACACAATCTGGTCGATGAAAATTTTCAACACGTGCTCTCAGCGAGCAGCGCTGAACCGATTTTGGTTTTTCTGTACATCCATTCCCAGTAACTCTTCCTTATCTTCTCCAGTGTTTTGCGCGTTTATCTCCCTTCCTTCGTACGGTGCGCCGGCAAAGCCGGCGTACACCCGGCAAAGCCGGGTCCCCGGCGAAGCCGGGTATTCGGCTCTACTTCTTCCCGGCAAAGCCGGGTACCCGGCGAAGCGGGTATTCATCTAGTACTTTGATAAATAGGTTTCGTAAAATGTCTTTTAAAGAAATTAATTCATCAAAACATGCCAACTCACCACAGCAAGCAATCAGGGTGTTGACTTTTAGTATGTGTCCAAGTGGAGGGGTGGTCTTATCCCATGTTAAAGCCTGGCTAGATCTCTGATGGTGAGCCCAGCTTTTTGCACAAGAAGGATAGAGCATTTTAACCATGTCTGACAAACAGTAATTACAATATTTGCAAGGGAAACACGCTGCCAAACGACATATTAATCGGTAAACTTGACCAGTTGCCTATTTTATTTCCCGTATTTGTTGCCTGTACAATACCAGGAATTATCGGTTAACGTGAACCTGGATGTCGACTATCTTTGATTAGCGTCATGGGTATTTCTTACCGATATCTTTCTCATTCGTCATCTCCCAGATTTCGTGAACTGGCCATCCTCCGAGGTCATGAGAAGTAAGCTCACAGCCTATGAATGCAGCGCATATAACTGCATGACATTTTAAAATCATGTCCTTAATTTTCCACTACTTATATACCGAGCATGTTAAATCTGAATTTCATCATGACATTTTTACGACTCGATCTGTTAATAAGCAAATATATTTTAAAATGTATGTACAAGCATATCAGGTGTAATAATTTATATGTATGTTGTTTACTCGAGTCGCAGTCAGTGTAACCCCACCTAATGGGCCATTAAAAACAGCAGAACCATCTTTCAAGCCCACAGATACATCTTTGCTTAATCATGCAGTGTTTTACGACGAATGACTGATATTCTCCGCCGAAGTATTTCTTTTTAAGTTCCAACAGCAGCTTCTCCCGGGAGCTTAAAGGTGACATTTTCATGTTAAGGTCACGGTCGAAAATGACAATACCAGTTCATTTTTCATTCTAGTAAATAGGTTTTCTGACTGATATCCTCAACACTTTTTTAAAAAGTGCTTGTCAAATGGAAGGGAAGAGCAAAAAAAGTTGGAAATTATGTATTTTTCTGTAGAGCAAAATAATCTTTCTCTGATTTCCTGTTATTGAAGAGTGTCCCACTCGAGTTCATCGAACAGCTATTGTACATTTAGTTTTAGCCTCATTGTTATTTCTGTGTTTGTAGAAGACACAGAGAAACATTAAAATTCAGTTTTCAAATCCAAGTTCTGTCTGGATATGTTTTGCATGATCACATTTCAGTAAACCCGATAGTTACTGTCCCCATCGGTATTTTGGTAAGCCTTTTTGGAAAGTTATTATTTTTCTAAAAGCTTTATCGTTACAAGTAATTATCCTCTGTCGTATTTGCATTTTTTCCTTCTTTCACAATCATGTGCAATGACAAGAACCCATCCCACAAACTGATTATCCTAATCCGGACGAGCCTTATCATTTCAGTATCATTCTCTGTGCAACACCTTTGTCATGTACCATTGTCCGGATTCACCATGTCTCTTTGGTCTGTCCGTCGAGGTCACTAAAAGCGGTAACAGCCCATCCTCCATGAATATAATTGGTATTTTGGAAGGCGATCTCGAAATGTCATTCTTTTCTTGATTGCTTTTATTGTCCTCAGCAGTCCTAAATGCACCCTTTCAGCTTCCCAGGGCTGTGTGCTGATGGTACAGCAGTGTTCAAAGAAAACCCGATCGTCCCACCCACTGATATACTCATTAGTCCCATCCACGTATTGATGGTACTTCGGTATAGGTCACGGAAAAATACAGATTATCTTTCATATAATCGCCACGGTCATCTGTCTGGTTATTTCCAATCCGTAGCAGTTTTCTAATTTTGTGTGTGGGAATCGTGCGTATCAGGGACGACTCAGCTAAATGGTTGTCGTCATCTGTTCTTTTGTTAACCCTCCGCCTACCATCGAGGTCGTACGCAATTAAAGCGGACATGCCATTGGCGTGTTGATTAGGGTCGTACAACAGTCATCGTCTTTTATTATCCACAATTTCGTTAACAAGTGCTCTCTTCCAGTTCCAATTCCAGCATCTTCCCACGATCGTTCGTTGACGTCTGCAGGGTGTTCTAGACTGAC
Organism: Littorina saxatilis; assembly: GCF_037325665.1. Classification (NCBI taxonomy): domain Eukaryota; kingdom Metazoa; phylum Mollusca; class Gastropoda; order Littorinimorpha; family Littorinidae; genus Littorina; species Littorina saxatilis. The sequence continues at coordinate 18,951,886 of NC_090249.1, forward strand.
GCCATTTGCAAAGGTCTTTGCTCCAGCTGGAAAGGTCACCGTCAGCGTGTTTCATCATCAGTGCGTCATGGCCCCTCCTCTCCACCTCCAGATCTTGTGTCTTTTCTTGTCTATTTCCAGACGCTTCTTCTGGAACAAAGACGCGGTTAGGGCAATGGTATTGTGATAACTGACGCGTGTATGTACAGGTCGAGCCTCACTGACGTTGGGCGTTGCAGCCTGTCAGACAAAACATAGTTCAAGTAACCGATTCTTTGTTTCTAATGTTTTTGAATCTTTTGTTTTAATATATCTTGAGATCGAGAAGAACCGCTTAACTGCAGACACGATAGACAGACAAGCATGCAAACAGAGAAACAAGCAACGAAACAGTTAAACAACATTGGACATAACAAAGTGCATTACTGTGGCCCACCATCCCTAGTCATTGCAGGTCACCGCCTATACATTGGATGGCGTCAAACCGATGAATGACCAGTTGTACGACTTGTTGCATCCTGCTTGGATACATTTTTTGTTTTATTGTTGTTTATCCTTTGCATTGTTTTGCTGTTGCAAGTGTGATTACTGCCCTACTACTGTCGTAACCGCATTGAACAAAAACGCTCGGACTTGCAACGCATGAACATGTTTCGTCATCCAGATTTGTCCCTTTTTAGCTAATGGCTTGTTTCCTTTAATGATCGTCCTTAATCTTTAATGTCATACCAGTGTCACAAGAATTGATCGCATACAGTATTAGCTGTATGCCTGAGGTCTTCTTCGCACGAGTTTTTTTCCCGCAGATATCTTGACGTTAGACAATTGTGCAATCACTGCGTGGGAATGATGCTGAGACAATGGTTACTGATGTCTTTTCTCATCAGAACTGTTCTAGCCACAGGCTGGCTAAATTACTCTTGGGCAATGACGATAGTTGCGTCCATAATTCCAGGACGGTGGATGCTTTTCTTGGGTTTTTTTGTGCGTGCGTCTACTAACGTACCTAAATCACCGCCAGGAACGTTATGGGTGATTGCATGAATAAGTCTTTGAGGGGGTATAACGATGTGTCTCAAGACGGTCCGGCCACATACGTAGATTTTATTTTTTATTGGGAGGTGTCCTCTGGCATATCATAGGTACCACTGTTGCGCTTCTGGACAGAAACAGCCCATCCCTGCTGCCCATCCTTGTTTCCCGTTCCGTCCTGTCCACTTCTCATGTTTTAATTGGAGGGGTCCCCTCATCAGAGGGGCCTCAATCATAGGTACCATGTCCACTGTAGTAATTCTAAGCAGAAAAAGCAGCTACATATAAATAGGTCAGTGGACCACAGGCGTTGTGTTTTATTGGGAGGTGTTCGCTCATCAGAAGGGCCTGGCACATTATATTTCATTGAAAAACTTCCAATCTCCCTGCCCTGCCCACCATTTTGTTCTGGTTTGTCCTGCTAAGGTGTCCCGTGTTGTAAGGGGCCTTGTATCATAGGTACCGTTGTAGTACTTGTATAAGCAGACACAGCCAATCCCCATTTGTTCTGCACCAGGACTCGTCCTGTTTGGTCCTGTTAATGTACCCTGTGTCACGAGAGGCATTATATCACAGGTACTACTGTAGTCCTTGTATAAGCAGACACAGCCAATTCCCATTTGCCCTGCACCATGCCTCGCCCTGCTTTGTCCTGCTAAGGTGTCCCGTGTTGTAAGGGGCCTTACATCATAGGTACCATTGTAGTTCTTGTATAAGCAGACACTGTCAATCCCCAATTGCCCTGCCCCACGTCTCGTCCAGCCCTGCCTCATGCATCGCCCTGTTTTTACATTTAGTCAAGTTTTGACTAAATGTTTTAACATAGAGGGGGAATCGAGACGAGGGTCGTGGTGTATGTGTGTGTGTGTGTGTGTGTGTGTGTGTGTGTGTGTGTGTGTGTGTGTGTGTGTGTGTGTGTGTGTAGAGCGATTCAGAGTAAACTACTGGACCGATCTTTATGAAAGTTTTCATGAGAGTTCCTGGGTATGATATCCCCAGACGTTTTTTTCATTTTTTCGATAAATGTCTTTCATGACGTCATATCCGGCATTTTGTAAAAGTTGAGGCGGCACTGTCACACCCTCATTTTTCAATCAAATTGATCGAAATTTTGGCCAAGCAATCTTCGACAAAGGCCGGACTTTGGGATTGCATTTCAGCTTGGAGGCTTAAAAATTAATTAATGACTTTGGTCATTCAAAATCTGAAAATTGTAATTAAAATTATTTTTTTATAAAACGATCCAAAATTACGTTTATCGTATTCTTCATCATTTTCTGATTCCAAAAACATAAATATGTTATATTCGGATTAAAAACAAGCTCTGAAAATTAAAAATATAAAAATTATGATTAAAATTGAATTTCCGAAATCGATTCAAAAACAATTTCATCTTATTTCTTGTCCGTTCCTGATTCCAAAAACATATAGATATGATGTTTGGATTAAAAACACATTCAGAGAGTTAACAAGTCGCGTAAGGCGAAAATACAATATTTAGTCAAGTAGCTGTCGAACTCACAGAATGAAACTGAACGCAATGCAATTTTTCAGCAAGACCGTATACTCGTAGCATCGTCAGTCCACCGCTCATGGCAAAGGCAGTGAAATTGACAAGAAGAGCGGGGTAGTAGTTGCGCTAAGAAGGATAGCACGCTTTTCTGTACCTCTCTTCGTTTTAACTTTCTGAGCATGTTTTTAATCCAAACATATCATATCTATATGTTTTTGGAATCAGGAACCGACAAGGAATAAGATGAAAGTGTTTTTAAATTGATTTGGACAATTTAATTTTGATAATAATTTGTATATATTTAATTTTCAGAGCTTGTTTTTAATCCGAATATAACATATTTATATGTTTTTGGAATCAGCAAATGATGGAGAATAAGATAAACGTAAATTTGGATCGTTTTATAAATTTTTATTTTTTTTTACAATTTTCCGATTTTTAATGACCAAAGTCATTAATTAATTTTTAAGCCACCAAGCTGAAATGCAATACCGAAGTCCGGGCTTCGTCGAAGATTACTTGACCAAAATTTCAACCAATTTGGTTGAAAAATGAGGGCGTGACAGTGCCGCCTCAACTTTCACGAAAAGCCGGATATGACGTCATCAAAGACATTTATCAAAAAAATGAAAAAAACGTTCGGGGATTTCATACCCAGGAACTCTCATGTCAAATTTCATAAAGATCGGTCCAGTAGTTTGGTCTGAATCGCTCTACACACACACACAGACACACACACACACACATACACGCACACACACACGCACACACACACGCACATACACCACGACCCTCGTTTCGATTCCCCCTCGATGTTAAAATATTTAGTCAAAACTTGACTAAATATAAAAAGAATAGAGATATAGAAAAGCGTGCTATCCTCCTCAGCGCAACCGCTACCGCGCTTTTCTGGATTGTTAATTTCACTGCCTTTGCCACGAGCGGTGGACAGACGATGCTACGAGTGTACGGTCTTGCGGAAAAAATGCAATGCGTTCAGTTTCATTCTGTGAGTTCGACTGAGCTTGACTAAATGTTGTATTTTCGCCTTACGCGACTTGTTGTTCCTGCTAAGGTGTCCCGTGTTATGAGGGCCCTTATAAATTATCATATACACAACTGTAGTCCTTGTGGAAGACACCGCCACAGACACAGTCAATCCCCATTTGCCCTGCCCCATGTCTCGCGTCCAGCCCTGTCCCATCCTGTATCCTTGTCCTGCTCGGGCCAGGTCTGTTCGCTGAGTTATTAGCAGGCATGGTGTGAGGTGTAGCTGGGGGCCACAGGGAACAAATAAGCACAGTTAGCGACCAGTCAGCGCCGGTCCTAATGATACCAGCCCCTCCTTTGTCTTTTGCCCTCGTCACCCCTCGGGCAGCCTCGTGTCTTTTTAGGTCTCAGACCACGGTAGAGACCTGCCTGCCATGCCTGCCTTTGCAATACGCTTTTCTTCTTCTTTTCATGGATGTGGACGGGGAAACGGAAGCTGAAAGGGGGGTGGGGGAGGGGAGATAAAGAATAATAAATGGAAACAATGCTTGGTTGGAGTTTGGGGTGAAGATGGGGGTATAGGGGGGAGGGGGAGGGGGTGGCGGAAGGGGTGAGAGAGAACACAAAAATGAACTGAAAAGAAGTTTCGAGAACGTAAGTTTTCCAATGAGACCGGACAAAGGGCGTTACAGCTGACACAGTGCTCTTGGGGGGGGGGGGGGGGCACAAAACCACACAACCGTGTGTGTTTGGATGTGTGTGTACGTGCGTGCGTGTGTGTGTGTGCGTGTGTGTGTGTGCCTCTCTGACTGTCTGTCTGTCTGTCTACATGTCTGTCTTCAATGTGTATAATGGTGTATGTGTGATGGTGTGTGTGTGTGTGTGTGTGATGGTGTGTGTGTGATGGTGTGTGTGTGTGTGTGTGTGATGGTGTGTGTGTGATGGTGTGTGTGTGTGTGTGTGTGTGTGTGATGGTGTGTGTGTGTGTGTGATGGTGTGTGTGTGTGTGTGTGTGTGATGGTGTGTGTGTGTGTGATGGTGTGTGTGTGTGTGTGTGATGGTGTGTGTGTGTGTGATGGTGTGTGTGTGTGTGTGTGTGTGTGTGATGGTGTGTGTGTGTGTGTGTGATGGTGTGTGTGTGTGATGGTGTGTGTGTGTGTGTGTGTGTGTGTGTGTGTGTGTGTGTGTGTGTGTGTGTGTGTGTACCTCTCTGACTGTCTGTCTGTCTTCTATGTGTGAAATGGAAGGGGGAGGGTGGCAGAGAAGGAGCTGCCGGAGCGGAGGAAAGAAAGGAGGGGAAAAGAAGAGTCTCAGATGTCGCCAAAGTCCCTGGAGGTATATGAATGAGAATGCTCTCCCTTCTTTGGGGAGGGCTTGGTTTTCAACGGTTTTGGTTTGTCCTCTGTGTGAAATTGTCACTTTCTTTCTCGTAATTAGCTCCATTAGAATACAGATTTCAATCTGCATTTCCCCTCCAGTTATTCCAATCGTCTCATTTTTTTTCTCCACCGGTAGTCTTTTCACATTTTTGTTTTGTGTCGGCATGTACGCCATATTGTTAAAACCCCCGAGGACAGATTCAGGAAACTTCAGGAAAGTCATATGTCTGCTTACAATGTGGATGAAGCAGTAATGTTGAACACGTTTGGTTGGACGTGATAAAGGGGGGGGGGGCTTTGGAGGACTGTCTTAGTTATTTTACTGGTTCAAAACAAAAAATGTTGGGTAAAAATGAGATATTAACTATTAAAGGCACAGAAAATAAGAAAGTTACAATTTTTGGAACGTTTAATTCTGGAGAAATAGAACCAGCACGTTCACTAGAACCTCGTCCTGACGGGTTTTAAAGGGACAAACAAGAGACACTGACAAGAGAAACAAATAAAGAAATGATGCTGTGACTTATCTTAGAATGTCCCTAAGATGGTCGAAGCAATGACAAGACAAGCAAAGGCAGAACCCTTCCCGTGTAAACGTTTCGACTCACCTTCTCAGAGATGGCTTTTATACAGGGAATAAGGACATCCCTCCTCTTGGTTACATACCGAAAATCAAAAGCCTGGATGCTTTATGTGTGGAGTGTGATTTGTTTAATGAATTAATGTCTTTAAAGCCACAAGTGTGAGTCTGCGAAAAAAAATTCATTGGGGTGATGGGTTATTATAAAGTGGCTGAGCCCAAGTATTCAATCTATCCAAAAGTACAGTGATGTGTCATTGCTATCCCAATCTAAGAAACTTGTTCTGAACCATATCGGGTTTCTCTACTTGAAATGACGTAATACAACATTAATTTTGTATTGGTTGGCATCCACGTGTGATATTAAGTCACCAATTTGTAAGACGAGTCCGAACAAATACGATAAAAAGACAAAAACTTGTTGCATGCCCTTGGCTAACAACAACTGACACATTGCTTGTCATTACGAAATCAACAACGTTTGCCTTGCGGTTGTGACCTATATAAATCTGACTCCAGTGCCGCACAAAATTATTGTGATAGCAACAGGGTTTGCCTTTGGCTGATAACACACGTAATACAGACGGGGAAAAAAAATGCTGCATTGTGTATAATCATGTACATGCCCCATGTTGCGTAAGGGTGTGCTGATATTGAACTTCAGTTGTGTTTTGTAAATGTCTATGTATCAGTGTATTATGTCTTGCCACACACATGCCAAATTTCCTTGTATTGATGAGGACAATAAAACTTCTTGTATCTTGTATCTTGTATCTTGGTCACAAGCAAGTTTAATTTAATCTTAATTATCGGTTGAGTCATTGACCCCGATACCGGTGTAACACGAAATTTTTACTCCACGAAAAATTTACTCCGGAGTAAATATTTCGTACGAAATTCTTACTCCGAGTACACTTTTCGTACGAGAAAAGAACTCCCCAAGGCACGAAAAAATTACTCCCTCCACGAAATTTTTACTCCCCATTTTTTTTACTTCCAGTAAAAATCTCGCAGGCAAAAATGGGATGCGGGCGAAGGGATAATACCAATAAGTGATCTCGCGCACACGAATGTCGCGCTACCCTCCTTCCACGCCTTCCACCACCAAGACTAACAGGGGACAAGGGAGTAAAAATTTCGTACACCTGGCATGGGAAGTTAAATTGCTCGTGTTGGGGTGGAGTAATTTATTCGTTATTTATTCGTCAGGGGAGTAACATTTTTGTACGAAATGTTTACTCGGAACTCACCTGTCTTGGGGAGTAATTTTCTCGTGCAATGGGGGAGTGTTTTTTTCGTAAAGGGAGTAAGTTTTTCGTACGAAATGTTTACTCCGGAGTAAAAATCTCGTGGGAGTAATTTTTTCGTGTTACACCGGCACGGTGGCCTAGTGGTAAGGCGTCCGCCCCGTGATCGGGAGGTCGTGGGTTCGAACCCCGGCCGGTGTCACGATTTCATCTTTCGCCTGTGTACATATTTTTCCCTCGATATATACTCAAGACTGAAATGTTGTTTCCTGGTAAAATTAAGACGTGAAATTATTTATGGACGAAAAGCATGTCAGTTTCTTGCATGTGAAGAAAATTGGTGGTGAAATGTAATAGATTTCACCCCCAAAATCGATTTATTCGAAAACGTGTACCGAGTGGTTACGTCCCTTGAGTAAGAAGGGAAACATTTTAGGATGAATCAAATTTCTAAGTTAAATAATAAAAATGAAAGAATTGGTTGGACAAATGTGGCCCCATGAATGTAAGGTACACAAGGTCGCTCATCAGTACTATCGAAGGGTGGTTTTTTGTTCAGTGTAGAGTTTTTTCCAGATCAACGAGGCCGAGAATCGAAATATCACCACGGCGAAAGATGAAAACGTCACACCGGGTCATACCTAAGACTTTAAAATTGGCAATCTAGTGGCTGCTCCGCCTGGCGTCTGGCATTATGGGGTTAGTGCTAGGACTGGTTGGTCCGGTGTCAGAATAATGTGACTGGGTGAGACATGAAGCCTGTGCTGCGACTTCTGTCTTGTGTGTGGCGCACGTTATATGTCAAAGCAGCACCGCCCTGATATGGCCCTTCGTGGTCGGCTGGGCGTTAAGCAAGCAAACAAACAAACAAACAAACAAACATTGACCCCGATTACTCACACACCTCGTTCATTATATTTAGTCAAGTTTTGACTAAATATTTTAACATCGAGGGGGAATCGAAACGAGGGTCGTGGTGTATGTGTGTGTGTATGTGTGTGTGTGTGTGTGTGCGTGCGTGCGTGTAGAGCGATTCAGACCAAACTACTGGACCGATCTTTATGAAATTTGACATGAGAGTTCCTGGGATTGATATCCCCATACGTTTTTTTTCATTTTTTTGATAAATGTCTTTGATGACGTCATATCCGGCTTTTCGTGAAAGTTGAGGCGGCACTGTCACGCCCTCATTTTTCAACCAAATTGGTTGAAATTTTGGTCAAGTAATCTTCGACAAAGCCCGGGGTTCGGTATTGCATTTCAGCTTGGTGGCTTAAAAATTAATTAATGACTTTGGTCATTAAAAATCTGAAAATTGTAAAAAAAAATAAAAATTTATAAAACGATCCAAATTTACGTTTATCTTATTCTCCATCATTTGGTGATTCCAAAAACATATAAATATGTTATATTCGGATTAAAAACAAGCTCTGAAAATTAAATATATAAAAATTATTATCAAAATTAAATTGTCGAAATCAATTTAAAAACACTTTCATCTTATTCCTTGTCGGTTCCTGATTCCAAAAACATATAGATATGATATGTTTGGATTAAAAACACGCTCAGAAAGTTAAAACAAAGAGAGGTACAGAAAAGCGTGCTATCCTTCTTAGCGCAACTACTACCCCGCTCTTCTTGTCAATTTCACTGCCTTTGCCATGAGCGGTGGACTGACGATGCTACGAGTATACGGTCTTGCTGAAAAATGGCAGCTACTTGACTAAATATTGTATTTTCGCCTTACGCGACTTGTTTTATCTTCTCCATTTGTGTACATGGGGTTTCCCGTTGTTGGCTCTTACTTATTTTATCATTTATTGATTGATTTACTTACGTATTTATTTTATCTATGTATGTTTTATTTCTATCTATCTATCTATCTATCTATCTATCTATCTATCTATCTATCTATCTATCTATCTATCTATCTATCTATCTATCTATCTATCTATCTTTCTATCTACCTACCCACCTGTCTATTTATTGTTAAAAAAAAGTAAATTTAGTTTTTTTTGTTTATTTGTTTATTTATTTTTTCATTTATTTGTTTATTTATTCATTTATTCATTTGTTATTTATGCAGACGAATAACACTCATTATTGCAGCAAATATGTACAGTTTCACTAAATGCACAACCAAAAAAGTAGACAGAAATAATGACAATCTTTTTTCAAACTTAATCGCTGTGGGAAAGACTCGAGGTGAAAAAGTAGCCATGAAGAGCACTTGTCTTGCAGGATGAGTTGCACATAAATGCAAATATATCCTTCATACCAGTTAAATGGTCTGCCGGGTAAGACTGTGGTGAACCATGCAATTCCTATTTTAGTCCTTCAGAAATCTGAGAAAAAAACCGGGTCTTACTCTTAAGGGAGTCTTAAAATTGAGGTAAATTCTCGGACATTATGAACAAAAAGTCTGAAAATGTAGGGTCTTAAAAAAAGTGGCTAGGTTTGTGTTTTTTTAGACATCATCTCTAACGTACTTTAGATTCAGCGAAGCTCACCATGCAAAAAGGTCCTGGGGATAGTCATGTGCATGTATGTTCCAGTCTCACATCCCCGAAACTGATGCGATTTACACGGCTCCTGTCGAATGAACCGTTCAGAGCCAGAGGACGTTGCTTCAACGGAGAGTGATAAAAACTTCACGATGATGCCAGCATTATGCGATCAGCGTGTGGGATATATCTGGAGGGAGTCATTTAATGTAGCAGCAGGGCGATATTTAGCAAAAGTTGATCTGGCTAGAGGGGAGAAGGACACAAGTTGTTCAGTGATGGCGGACTAAGCCACGATTATGACGCCCTCGCTGTTGGGTCAGGTCCGATCCAAACACTGCTCCGGGTGCAGCGTTTCCTGCAGACCCAAAAATGTAGACTCGACTTCTCTTCAATCTCGTTAACTCAATCACGGTTTAATTTCTGTTGAAGCAGTTTTCTTTCCCCCCTGTGGGTAGCTGCGACTGGGGTGCGTGTCGTATGAGGATTTTCTGTTAGCGCACAGATCAAGAGAAAGGTGGGAGTGGTGAATGTGAATGAGGGTTTGAAACAATTCAGTGGTTAGAGACTGCTTGTGCTGTGGTATGTTAACGTTGGGGTGTTTTTCGGTGAAGTCAGCGTAAACTGTGACTTTTTGTTGTTTTTCGTGCAGTAAACTGTAGGATGATTTTATGCTGATTTATTGGTTTAAACAAAACTTTATTCAATTGTTATCATGAAAAAAAACAATACTTGGCTTTTAAGATTAGTAACTCAAGCATATTTTGCTTATTTTAAGCAATCTTAGTATGTACATAACAAAGGTTAACATGATGGCTGACTATAATACATTAACTAATTTCAGAAAACGATAACAAACAGAAAAGGGAGGGGGGGGGGGGGGGGGTGGTCATACAGTAGGTGGGGAAAAAAAGAGAACACAAGACAGAACAAAAACAAGAAAGAAAAAATGCTGATTTATTGATGTATAATTGTCACATTTTACTCTCACATTATCGTGATCAAGATTTGTGGGACCCTTTTATGATTTGGTGTGTGTACTTTCCCGTATACACTTATGACAAATGAAGTTTTGTTATATGCCCCAAATGATTTTTCTGGAAGGCAGATCAAGTCTTTCAAAACAGAAATGAACAAGTCACGCTCCTAAACACCTCTTCGCACTTGATGATGCACAGCAATCAGTCACAGTTTTAACAAGGTCCTCTCCTTCCCTGCCCCTTCCCATCATTTTCACCTGCGACTCTCGTCCCCCAAACCCCTCCCCCTCCCTCCCCCTCCCCCGCCCCCGCCGATCCGGGCCCTGAAGGCGCAATATGGGGACGATAAGAGAGGATAGATAGCGGAATAGATACTCCGTTCATTCCATCTCATTAAACTTGAGTTGACGCCCCAGGGCAGTGGGGCCGACTTGAAGCATCTCGGCTTCACACGGACCTCGTCAAGCCACACGGGCCCGATTATCGGGGCTCCCATCACTGGCGGTGTGACGGTATAGACTTTGAAAGCGACCCCTACACTTGATCTGTATATCTTGGCAGCAAGCCTTTATAGAGTTTGACAGAGGCTATTTAGTTGTTGATTTACTGTGGACACATCCCAGCTGTGTCACTCAAAGATGGCGTTATGTATATGATTGCAGTTCGATATCGTCTGGCCATGGCTGGTTAGCTGTTGACTAGGGATGTCGCGGTTTGGCGGCGGTAGTTCAACGCCAACACTTATTTCAAATCGAGATAAACTTTGCAGGATAACCTAACCTTTTCACGGCGAAAAGTGGCGTCAAGAACTGCTTAAACATTTCCGTATGGCCATTTCAACAATTTTGCCGAAGAAAAGGGAGCAGCGTGAAGCTGAATGTTCAGACTGGCCTATAACGCACCTTTCAGCGCTTCACTGGGAGGTCATGCAGTTACGACTGAGAATTCAACTTCTCTCTGCTCCCTTTCCTCTACTGCCTCCGATGGGACTGTATTAGTATAGTCCACCAAAACGTTACTGAGTTACAGCGGTGCCCGTGATGAAAGGACACAATTTTACACAAGATTAGCAACATGTGTGCGTCATCGTTCGATCTTTTGTCGTGTCGAGCTTATGTCAAATCGAGTTTTTGTCGCATCGAGCTTATGCCGGTCGAGCTTCTGTCGTTCGAGCTTACGTCTATTCGAGCTGTTGTCGTTCGAGCTTTTGTCGTTCGAGCTTATGTCGGACACAGCCGAGGGTATCGATGGCATTACATGTGACCTTTCATGACATTTTTTTCCGTCAAGATAAGGAATTTACAGAAGGTGTCCTTTATCGTAGATACTACTGTAGTTCAGCAGCTGTTAACTGTAAACATTACTAAAGAATCATCACGAATGTGGTCGTTCGCCGCATTACCTGTTTATATTAACAAATCCAAATTTTGTCTTTCGGAATAGAAATTATGAATACAATCATCTGGAATCTGAAAGGGACCATTCAATAATGATTGTACATGATGAAATTTAATCAATTTGTGGAATAATAATTAAACAAAAAATCTGCCTGGATTGTAAGCCCCCCCCCCCCCCCGATAAATAAATAAATAAATACATAAACAAAAGAACAAACAAACAAATAGATACATACCTGGAAAGATGAATAAATCAATGATATAAACAAATGAAATAAATAAATAAAAAAACGAACCCGTGCCAGTCAGTTTACACTGTAGACAGAAATGACAAACACGTGTTCAAACAGAAAGCACCATACAATCTTGGACACTGACCTTCGTGGTTGAAAACGACGTTAAACACCAAATAAAGAAAGTAAGATCTTGGACATACTTTTTCGAATACTTTTTCTTCATCAGAACACTTTCTGCTGATTTATCTCTGTGACGAAAAGCGAGCAGACAGGTTCTTTGGGGAAATTTTCTGCGGGGGCTTTACAACCCTTCGAAACGTTTCAGTCTTATTGGAAGGGAAAAGTTGATGCCTACCTTTCACATGTATTACACTGCATGCAATGCCGTCTGAAAGTAGTTATGCGAGAGGAAGTAAAAGTTTCCAATGAACATTTTAGTGAAACTCTTTGGGCTTGGTGACCGAGGGCGGAGAAATTCACAGGACAAGTTTGTTTGTTTTTAAATAACATTCGCAGGTTATTAATATGAGCCATTGCATTTCTTAAGTATCAAGAAGGGTTTATTGCACTCCGATACAATGACGAGGGACAGAATCTGAATTTCAGCGACACTTAGCAAAAATGGTTGACGTGAATTTTGAAAAGGAACGAAACAAACACACACACACACGCACACACACACACACACACACACACACACACACACACACACACACACACACACACACACACACACACACACTCAAACCCCCCTCCCCCCCCCCACCACACACAGAGATAGTAAGACCGTCTTCTATTGACTCAAATACACTGCGCTCCCACGACCTTGTCATCAATACGAATCGGAACAGGCGGTAACGCAAGCCGCTAATGTATCGGGGCTGTACGAAGACAGGAGCGAGACGACACTCCGACATTTCTGGCACGTGCTACACAGACATCGAAAGCTTCGGCCAAAGAAATACCGTCGTCTTCAACGGCGTCACCAACGGATGACAACGGAAAAGGGCCTTAGTTTTTGATGAATAAATGGAAACAGAAACACTTGAAACTTGATCAATTTAATTTAAAAAGTAGGTCTAGGATGCTGCGTGACTTAATGGCGAGGGGAAGATGGGGGATGGGAGAGGTGGGGTTTGGCGAGGGGGGGTGGGGGGGGGTGGGGGGGGGGGGGGGTGAGTGGAGGGGTTGCAGGTTGCAGTTTCTACATCCACTAGGCACTTGACTGTTTGGGTTCTAATTTGCTAATAAATATAGTTGACATTTTGTTGTTGTTACTGGTTTGTTGATTGTGATAGTAATTCTGCACTACTAGTAATAATTTCTCTCTGAAACCCGTTCACGTCACAAGAAGGACGCTATGATTCGAAGTAAGTTATAATGGCAGTGAATTTACATAACTGTCTCTATTACACTGTTTCACCAGTTATGACCAAGTATTCTGAGCCGATGTGGTTTGGTAGTAGGAAAAATAGTAGTGAAACTTTTTGTAATTTTGTTTAGAAGCAAAAGTAAAACATGTTGGGTGTATATTTTAGTAATATTAAAAGTGTCTCTTTTGTAGAGGAAAATGGATTCGAAGGATAAGGACCGTTAAACGATTGATTCGCGCATAGAAAAAGCGAAATTTAATTATTTTTTAGGAAAATATGCATTGTTAAAGCGTTTTTAATTTCACAATTTGTGAATGTCTGCACACGTTTGTGTTACTGACCTGATCATTGTTTAGATTCTTGTGGCAAAAAGAGATTGTACTCGGAATACCTTTGAAAAGGTCAACAAAAACGTTTTATGCTATGAAATTGAAAAAGGTGGCCTAACAATGATCGATATTAGGCAAAAGCATTTTCTTTCTCCATTATACAACTGAATAATAGAAATTAGTTTTGACCGATGGAAACTATTATTAAAAGGCAGTTACAAATTAGAAGCATATTTGTGTAATTGTTGGTTACATTTTAACATAACGCCAGTGTATTATTATTTTTTATTCCATGACCTGCCTATTTGTCACTGTTAGCTGAGGAGGTGATTATTCTGGATAATCCATCACAACCATATGGATAATCCATCACAACCGAGTCTCGATCTCTCCTGTCATTGGTCATTGTCTTTGATCTCAGAGTACAATTGAATAATTTATAGAGGTCATCTGCATATTTAACGTTAACTCGGGGACTACTTTCTTCAGCAAAACTATTGAGATATTCTGCGGTATGAAAGTCGAACTCACGTTTAGCTAACGATCTACATACATTTTAACATTGAGAGAGAGAGAGAGAGAGAGCGAGCGAGAGAGAGACAGTGATTCAAGGCGCACAACTCTAGTACTCTTCATAGGCAACCGCTTAGATCAATCCCGACAACAAAATCCTGATTCAAAATCCTGAGCGACGAAATAAGAATTAAACTAAAACAGTATGCTTACAGTTTTGTTCATTTGCTATCGCTTTTAGAGCATTGATTGCTAAATCTGGTTCAACAGAACAAGGCTGTCCTGTCCTATCTGTCGTCTGGTGCAGATCTATCGTCTGCTACAGAATCTTCGGCTACTGAAAAAGTTTACCAACAACATGGAAATTGCCATTTTACAAAGTTAGAGATACGGTTAAAATAAAAGGTGGCGAAGAAGGTCGGATCTTGCGTGTGTTTTTCAATTTTAAAGTAAACAACGGTGTCTAGCTTGGTTCAGGTCATGCAATGCAGATAGATTTACAAGTGTTGACCTACATTGAAAAAAACAGCAGAACAAAACTATACTGCAGTACAGTAGCGATAACTGCGGGCCTAAGACTGAACGACAGACATCAAAGTAAGGCTCACCTAAAATTAATGACGACTGAAGAAATAAGTAATCCAAATTTGAACACTGAAGCACAACAGCTCGAATAAGCACAAATTCAGCAATCATCCTCATCGCTTGTAAAATCACACACGCAGTCTTTTTGGCGAATGCCTCAGACAACCGACTTGTCACTTGACGGTCACCGACTGCACAGTATCAAATTTCATTTCAACACTCTAGAAATAACTGTTATTCGTTTTCTTAAGCAGTATAGGTGACTGAATACAAAAGCAGACGTTTTATGGCGCGTTTACCAAAAAGACAAAAGGGGACTCGTTTCGCACATGAATTTGATGACACGATTTGCGGTCGCGGAAGGTTTGGTTAAGCAGAAAACAGGCACTTGCCGAGTTTGTGTCAAAAAGTGGTGTTTTTTTTTAATAAAAACGTCGGAGTAATGGGATAAAAAGCTTACACACCTCGTCCTGAATATCGTGCATATTTTCCCTCGGGTAGATTTTCAGGTATTACCTCGCCAGAGGCTCGGTAATACCTGAAAATCGACCCAAGGGAAAATATGCACGATATTCAGAACTCAGAGTGTGTAACCTATATGTATAATTTGTTGAAGGACATGCGGATTATGCACTGACACCTCTATTTTGAGATGTTTGGATGTAAATTATTTGAGGTACTATCAATAATCATTATTGCATTTTTGAAATATAATTGAAATGCTGTTCTTGCTCTTGGCCGTGAAACTGTTGACCTTGATTTGCCTACCAAATAGGATCCGTTTTCTGCGTCAATCATGTAGAGCTGCAGTTCGCCTAGATTAAGAATTGTTTGTGACATAATACTGCTTCGAGGGATGGATCTACGTTACACAACGACAATTTTGAACTTTCAAGCCTGGCCGTCATATTATACGTGTTGGTATTTTTTGCTCCAGGCAAATATCATGCAGTGATGCGAGTTCACTCGTCAAAATCAGATCATTG
>NC_090249.1:18972508-19057916 GCF_037325665.1 Littorina saxatilis
AAAAAATTTAAAAAACGTCTGGGGATATCATTCCCAGGAACTCTCATGAAAAATGTCATAAAGATTGGTCCAGTAGTTTAGTCTGAATCGCTCTACACACACACACACAGACAGACACACAGACACAGACACAGACACACACACACACACACACACACACACACATAGGTGGTTTTACAGTCATTTGGGGTCGGCTGTGTATCAAAATGTCATCTTGCTCAAAACACAGGCATTTGGGGTCTCTTTTGTTTTACGTGTTAGAAAGTTTCTTAAAACTTTAATGAGCGTTAAATGCCATTTTAAAGTGTGAAAACTCATTTCAGGAGGTTATTACATAAAATGCAACCTCCAGCGTGATTTTTAGAAAAACAGGCATTTGGGGACGATGTTTGCTGTACAGCAGTGAAATGGGGACGTATGTGTACACAAAGTGCAGAGCTACAATTACGTTATCGGTGCTATGAATGTTTTAGGTGTTAGAAAGTTTGTTAAAACTTCAATGAGCGTTAAATGCCATTCTAAAGTGTCAAAACTCATTTCAGGAGGTTATTACATAAAATGCAACCTCCAGCGTGATTTTTTAGAAACAAACAGGTATTTGGGGACGATGTTTGCTGTACAGCAGTGAAATGGGGACGTCAAAAAGTGCAGAGCTCCCGCAGAGCTATCTGTTAATTTTAAGAATTAAAAAAAAAAAAATTCATTACTAGGATGTCCCATCGTTGGGAAATTCCGGTCGCTTCCTCCGAGTGGAAAGCTAGCAGTGACAGAGTCGCACTACCCCAAGTCAAGGGATCTATTAGTCCTGTTTCGCCGTTATCCCAATTCGCCCCCATCCCATTTTGGCGACATTTCTCAGGCCAAGTGTCATTTTACCATCATATCATGTACCATTAGCTCCACATCCCATTTTGGCGCAATCCCGTTTCGCCGTTAGCCCATTTCGCCCCCATCCCATTTTTGCGACATTTTACAGGCCAAGTGTCATTTTACCACCATGTCATGTACCATTAGATCCACGTCCCATTTTGGCGCAATCCCGTTTGGCCGTTATCCCATTTTGCCCCCATCCCATTTTTGCGACATTTCATAGGCCATGTGTCATTTTACATGCCATTCTAAAGTGTCAAAACTCATTTCAGGAGGTTATTACATAAAATGCAACCTCCAGCGTGATTTTTTTAGAAACAAACAGGTATTTGGGGAGATGTTTGCTGTACAGCAGTGAAATGGGGACGTCCAAAAGTGCAGAGCTCCCGCAGAGCTATATGAATGGTTTCATCACATACATGGCGCGAGGCGACATATGTTGTGAAAAATTTTACAAATCACGTTTTTGCGCCCGATATTTTCTTGTCATCTCCAAAGTCAAGGGACAAACACGAAATTCCTTGACTTTTGGGGTAGCGCGACTCTGTTAATTTTAAGAATTAAAAAAAAAAAAAATTCATTACTAGGATGTCCCATCGTTGGGAAATTCCGGTCGCTTCCTCCGAGTGGAAAGCTAGCAGTGACAGAGTCGCACTACCCCAAGTCAAGGGATCTATTAGTCCTGTTTCGCCGTTATCCCAATTCGCCCCCATCCCATTTTGGCGACATTTCTCAGGCCAAGTGTCATTTTACCACCATATCATGTACCATTAGCTCCACATCCCATTTTGGTGCAATCCCGTTTCGCCGTTAGCCCATTTCGCCCCCATCCCATTTTTGCGACATTTTACAGGCCAAGTGTCATTTTACCACTATGTCATGTACCATTACTCCACGTCCCATTTTGGCGCAATCCCGTTTGGCCGTTATCCCATTTTGCCCCCATCCCATTTTTGCGACATTTCATAGGTCATGTGTCATTTTACCACCGTGTCAAACCACTAGCGCCACATTCCATTTTGTCGCCATGCCGTTTTGCCGTCATCCCATTTTGCCGCCATCTCTATTTCGCGACATTTTGGATTGTGGCAAAAATGGAATTTGGCGTAAACGGAATGTCTTCCTAGTTGAATAACGCAGTATAGTAGTATAGTGAGGCTTGGCAAGAAGAATAAATAAAAAATGTGATGGCGGCCAAATGGGATGGTGTCAAAATGGGATGACGCGCTATTGTTATGACACGGTAGTAAAATGACGCTTGGCTTGTGAAATGTCGCGACAATGGGATGGGGAATAAATGGAATACGGTGAAACGGCATGGCGGCCAAATGGGATATGGTGTCAAAATGGGATGTCGCGCTTTTGTTATGACATGTTAGTAAAATGCCCTGTCACGTAGTCTCAATCCAAATTGGAAATCCATAGCATCATCATTATAATCATCCTTATCTCATTAATGATTCAAAATTATAAATTTTATAAAATGACGCTTGGCTTGTGAAATGTCGCGAAAATGGGATGGGGCAAAAAATGGGACGGCGGCAAAAATGGGGTTGCACCAAAATGGGATGTGGATCAGCCACTAGATTGCCAATTTTAAAGTCTTAGGTATGACCCGGTGTGACGTTTTTATCTTTCGCCGTGTTGATATTTCGATTTTCGGCCTCGTTGATCTAGTATATAAACTCTACACTGAACAAAAAAAACCACCCTTCGATAGTACTGATGAGCGACCGTGTGTACCTTACATTCATGGGGCCAAATTTGTCCAACCAATTATTTTATTTAACTTAGAAATTTGATTCATCCTAAAATGTTTCCCTTCTTACTCAAGGGACGTAACCACTCGGTACACGTTTTCGAAGAATTCGATTTTGGGAGTGAAATCTATTTAATTTCACAACCAATTTTCTTCACATGCAAGAAACTGACATGCTTTTCGTCCATAAATAATTTCCCTTCTTAATTTTACCAGGAAACAACATTTCAGTCTCGAGTAAATATCGAGGGGGAAATATGTACACAGGCGAAAGATGAAATCGTGACACCGGCCGAGGTTCGAACCCACGACCTCCCGATCACGGGGCGGACGCCTTACCACTAGGCTAACCGTGCCGGTTTACCCTTGAGTGACAGACGGACAGACAAAAGAATATACAGACAGACCGTAATTAACACAAACACACACACTCAGCAGAGCAAAGCGGTATGACACACACACTCAGCAGAGCAAGGCAGTATAACACAAACACTGAGTCTGATTTATGAGAATGAGAATGAGGGAGAGAGAATTGTATTGAATTGAATTGAATTAAATTGAATTGAATTGATCTTTATCTTAACACTAACAGAATAAGAAATGCTAAAATGCTCTTTTTTCATCCCGCAGACAGTCAAAATTCTAATCAAAAACAAGGAAAGAGATAGAAATAAAAGGAACAGTTATGACAGCTTTACAGACAGACAGACAGACAGACAAAAAGAGAGACAAAAAAGAAACAAACAGACAGACAGACAAAGAGAGAGAGAGAGCCAGAGAAAGAGAGAGACAGAGAAACAGAGACATAGAGAGAAAGATAAACAGACACACAGACACCGACAGAAAAGTTGTGTGAAGAGCAGCTCAGCTGCTCTGCAGAATTTGTCTTACATTTTGGAAAGTTTTCTGACGATTTGGACGTGAAAACGAGACTGAACCCATGCAATAATTTTTTCAAAACTGCTCCGAAACTATCCCAAAATCAAGTAATTAAATGACATGTTGTTACTGTACGATAACTAAGTCTTTCAATCAATCAATCAATATGAGGCTCATATCGCGCGTATTCCGTGGGTACAGTTCTAAGCGCAGGGATTTATTTATTTTTTATTTTATTTTTATTTTATGCAATTTATATCGCGCACATATTCAAGGCGCAGGGATTTATTTATGCCGTGTGAGATGGAATTTTTTTACACAACACATCACGCATTCACATCGGCCAGCAGATTGCAGCCATTTCGGCGCATATCCTACTTTTCACGGCCTATTATTCCAAGTCACACGGGTATTTTGGTGGACATTTTTATATATGCCTATACAATTTTGCCAGGAAAGACCCTTTTGTCAATCGTAGGATCTTTAACGTGCACACCCCAATGTAGTGTACACGAAGGGACCTCGGTTTTTCGTCTCATCCGAAAGACTAGCACTTGAACCCACCACCGCCTAGGTTAGGAAAGGGGGGAGAAAATTGCTAACGCCCTGACCCAGGGTCGAACTCGCAACCTCTCGCTTCCGAGCGCAAGTGCGTTACCACTCGGCCACCCACCCTAACCCTAACTAAGTCTTTCCGATTTATTGTCATTCTAACTTGTTTTATCACACTCGGAAAATATCACACGCAAAATACTATCAATCAATCAATCAATCAATATGAGGCTTATATCGCGCGTATTCCGTGGGTACAGTTCTAAGCGCAGGGATTTATTTATCATTTTTTTATCTTTTTCATTTTTTATTTTATGCATGCAATTTATATCGCGCACATATTCAAGGCGCAGGGATTTATTTATTCCGTGTGAGATGGATTTGTTTTTTTACACAATACATCACGCATTCACATCGGCCAGCAGATCGCAGCCATTTCGGCGCATATCCTACTTTTCACGGCCTATTATTCCAAGTCACACGGGTATTTTGGTGGACATTTTTATATATGCCTATACAATTTTGCCAGGAAAGACCCTTTTGTCAATCGTGGGATCTTTAACGTGCACACCCCAATGTAGTGTACACGATACTAGCGAAATTATTATTTTTTTGTTTGTTCTATAAATGTGACATGCTTTAGGCTGTTATATACTACATTATAACCGACTTGATGATGTTTTTAGATCCACAGATTTAGGTCGAAAATATGATAGTTTTTCTGAGATGGTGCAGACAACGTTAACCCTCATATAAATTAAATGTATTCCATGGTGGAATCCTGCTTGCACAATCTAATCTATTCAATCTAACCTAATCAAGGCACAATCAATAGAATCAAAATCACTCACTTTTATTTTCTTGCCTTTCTGCTATTCCTCCCGTCTGAGAAAGATCACCAAAGTCATCAAAATCAGGTATTTACCACTGTATGCAACAAGTCTCACAAACTCGAATTATCTCTCTTGCAAACTGACAGATTTAACACCCGCACCATATGATGTCTGACCGGACAATTGCTAATTTGTAAAAAAAAAAAGGGGTCCTTTACGTCCTTACAGGAAATTTTCCTTTTAGGGACATGAGTTGATGATACGCTAAAAGAAGAAAAGGAGGGAAAGAAAAGGGCAAGACCAAGCAATCCCGACCGTGATAGGACCCCGGCCCCGCTCACCATGAATAAGGGAGGGGGGTGGGGCAATGAGAAATATACTCGGGGATAATTTTTCCTTTATATGCGTTGACTTCCTAGGGGAAGGACCATTAAAAACATGGATTTTTAATTCAATTTTAGTTTCGTTAAGAAAAAGATAAAACTCAGGACCACCTGTTAGAAGGTTTAAAAGTGACAACATTGTGAGAAAAATATAAAGAACATGCGCAAAACGTAATACTGATCTTCTATAGGGTAGTAACATTTGGATACATCATTTCATTGACGCACGCATGAGTTGCTATGCGGCATTTGTTAATTTTAAATAGGATAAAAATATCTATCTGCGTTGTCCGTCGACCTCCCCGCCACTACAATAGTCGCAGGGGAGGCGACGTCACATTAGCAGTATTAACTGAGAGAGGAAACAGCTATCCTCTCGTTTATATAATCATGTTTTTATGTTTATTGTGTAATCCGAAAACAGGAGTTTAAAACCATCAGGAAAAAAAAAGAAAAAAAAACCACGCACACGCCCGCGAGGTGGGGCACTGCCCTTCCCTCCCTGCGAGCTGTGTGTCCCCTTTGTTTAAGTTAATACCGTTGACAAATGACGATCATATATTTATGCTGGCTTTATTTTATTTTGCCCCCCATTTAGGGAGTCCAGAATTACAAGGGACTTACAGTGATTTTTTAATTGTGAGAATTTCCTCAGACGACAGATCTCTGCTCCCCGCGAGAGCGCTGAGGGCCATGAGATAGGTGTCTGGTTTAGGGACGGACACTTTATTTTTTGTCACAAAACAGTAGGTATCCGTTAATAAGTTGATGAGAGCCTCGGGGCTCTGCTTCTGCCTAGCAGTCACCATAGAGGTGAGGCAGAGCTCCAGGTAGCCTCTCAGGTCTTTTTCTTCTGGTTTTTGGGTTGTTATGAACACAAAGTCTCTGTGACTATCGACTTTTTTGAGGACTTTTGCTAATTTGCGAAACGAACTAACTTTATGTAGGCCACGACCTCTCAAAGGGGTGAGAACCGTGTCAGTGTATTGACCAATCATATGAACACCTTAATTGTCCGGCACGTGCGCTCTCAAAATCCACTGACCAATAGCCGACGAGAACGACATCACTGCAGGACGGTCAAGTCATGCAATCCAATTGGGCGGTGTTTATGATGCTCCCCGTGTCGACCACTGTTGCGTCTTCAAATGTCCAGTGTCAATTGTATTGGATGATTCTCAACGCCCAATACCAAACGCTTATAACTTTTATCAACGCAACTTTTAACTTGTACAGCCCCACTCCCGTCATCCTCCCGGCCCCACCCCCACACACCCAGCTTTTTCTTAGCGTACAACCACCTCATGTCCCAAATAGAATCTTATTCTGGGGACACAAATAGAAATTTACATACATTCAACTCGTGGTCAAAACAACGTTTATGCTTGCGGCCATTGTCCCCTAGGCGAGACCATGAAATCTTGGCGAAAAATGTTTAATATCTTTATTGTACAAAATAAAACAAACTAACAAAAACCGATTTTATCTCACAGAATATTATCAAGCTGTTCTCGCAACAACAACAACAACAACAACAACAACAACAACAACAACAACAACAACAACAACAACAACAACACCACCACTTCAGGGAGTTATTCCATGAAAAA
Source organism: Littorina saxatilis (assembly GCF_037325665.1). Lineage (NCBI taxonomy): Eukaryota > Metazoa > Mollusca > Gastropoda > Littorinimorpha > Littorinidae > Littorina > Littorina saxatilis. The sequence continues at coordinate 18,979,395 of NC_090249.1, forward strand.
TGCATGGATGTATAATTTCTATTCGATTTTGTTTTCGCTGTGTACAAAAGGAAACAAACAAACTGACAATAACCGATTTTATCTTACAGAATATGATCATGCTGTTCTGGCAACAATAACAAAAACACTTAACAGAGTTATTCCATACAATCGCATGGATGTATTATATATTTTCTATTCGGAAAAAAACCACCCGAATGTTATGCTTAAAGTATTCCCATACACGTTTTAGGATTGGACATGAAACGGTTACCGAAGGTGCTTTTCCTCAGGCCCGTACAGACACTTCGGCATGCTTGAATTCTTTGACATTCAACAAGGCTTGAGTCGGTTTCGTGTAATCCCTTTGCCTAATCAGTCAAATTATACAAGTCATAAAAAATGTTCCCGGCAGATATCAAACCATACGTGCAGAAGTATCGTCTGTTTCTCACGCGGGCTTAAAGCTTAATTATGATCAAAGCACTCTCTGAATGGTAACATGAAAGCACAGCTGTTTAATATTTTCCCACACACACACACGCACACGTGCGCACGAGAAAACATAAGACTTTCATAAGTAATGTGATTAATCAACATGAAATAAACTTTTTTGTTGGCTTCTAGCGTGAAAAAGCGCGTGGGTGGCACGAACATTTTCATAATAATAAACATCACCTTTATCACAGACTTATATCCCATTTCGTGACACCTACCACTACTCCACTACATCAAAGGATGTCTGTTGAGATAATCGAATGGTTCAAAACTTTCAAACCTGCGCGCACATTCTAAGCCGACTAACACATAATAGTCAAGGACATCATAAAATGGTTCTCGGTGAAAACTTGACCAAGGGCCATTTTACGACGTCCTTGACTAGATAGTGTTTATGGCCAAACCAAGCACAACCCGAGTGTGTCAAGTATACTCATGTGCATTGCTTCTTGGACAATGTAAAGAACACCGAAAGTACTTCAATGCCGTTCTCGAGTTACGTTGACTTTTACAAAGGTTGCAGCTGACACGGCTTACGTAATCCGGTTTCCTGGTCATGTGTGTGAAAAATGTGTCCATTAAAAGCATAATCTTTAATTCATATATTATTTCAAAAAAGATGTTAAAACTAAGGACCACCTTTTGTTAAAAACTTTAAGAGTGAAACGTTATGTGAAAAATAGAGAAACTGTGGCCTATTATGTGTTTTCGCCGGTAGGTGTCAATTGGCAGGCCAGGCACTTAATCACGCTTGACTCCCCTCCGCTTAAGCGGCAATCGTTTAGCAAGCGCCGGTGTCTGCTTCAAGAAAGCCCTTCACACCCAGATTGAGTGAGGGAACATCGAATAGTGACATTTTTCGATGTGATTTTTCGATTTCATAAACAACAATTTTGAAAAATAATATAAAAGAGATAAATATTTTGCAAATACCGTATCTGGGTGGTCTAAATCAGGCTACCATAACTGTCTCGTTGTATGCCTTTTTTTTCTTGGATTGGATTGGATTGGATTGGATTGGATTGGATTGGATTGGATTGGATTGGATTGGATTGGATTGGATTGGATAAGATTTACAGTCCAGTGAGGTTACCCTCATGGAAATTCGGGCTGCTTTCTCCCTGGGGAAAGCGAGCTGCCATACATACGGCGCTACCCATATTTTTTATTTTTTTCCTGCATGCGTGTATTCATGTTTCCTGAGACTTAATGCCGTGTGAGATGGAATTTTTTTTACTTTATTCCAAGTCCCACGGGTATTTGATGGACATTTTTATCTATGCCTATACAATTTTGCCAGGAAAGACCCTTTTGTCAATCGTGGGATCTTTAACGTGCACACCCCAATGTAGTGTACACGAAGGGACCTCGGTTTTTCGTCTCATCCGAAAGACTAGCACTTGAACCCACCACCTAGGTTAGGAAAGGGGGGAGAAAATTGCGGCCTGACCCAGGCCTGAACACGCAACCTCTCGCTTCCGAGCGCAAGTGCGTTACCACTCGGCCACCCAGTCCTTTTCTTCCAAGTATATACAACTATTGCAACAACAATAAAGAGTTAACAGGCAAGTGATATTTAATTTAGAAATGGAATACGCTTTAATTTAAAACAAAAGCACAACGAACAAGATGTTTTAATTTATTTCGCTCCAAGTCAAAATTTAAGCAAAACATCTAAATAGTTTTAAATGCGCATTTAGTCCGCTGTCGCACGGAGGAATGTAGGATTACCAAAACCGGCAAAATCAAAACTGGGCAAAACTTGATTTAAAAGAACGCCCCCGCCCCCCCCCCCCCCCCCCCCTGTAGAATTTGCACTGCTAGATGCGTTGGCGGCATCCCATCCTGCCTCTCCCAACTTGCCGTATCCCAGTCTGCCTTACCCAATTTGCCGCATCCCGGCCTGCTGCTTTGTGTGTGTTAGTGCGTGTGTATTTGTGTTTGTGAGGCAGGGAAAGAGAGAGAGAGAGAGAGAGAGAGAGAGAGAGAGAGAGAGAGAGAGAGAGAGTGACTGAGAGAGAGAGAGTGACTGAGAGAGAGAAAGAGAGAGAGAGAGAGAGGGGGAGAGAGAGAGAGAGAGAGGGGGGGGAGAGAGAGAAAGGGGGAGAGAGAGAGAAAGAGAGAGAGAGAGAGACACACACACACACATACACAGAGAAAGAGAGAGAGAGAGAGATGTCAACAAAATCAAGGAAAAGAAAAGCCTAACAAAGAATTTCAAGTGGCAGCCCAACTTTTCGACCTGTTGCCAGGCCTTCCTCAGCGGCGTTTAATTCTGCGAGACGCCAATTCATGCATCAAGTACTAAGCAACACAATACCATAGTTAATTCTGTTACGAAACACAAAGCAAATATTTCAAAGATAAAATCTACAAGACTTGACTAAAATTAATGTAAAAAATCAACAAGAAGAAACAGAGGCGAAAACAGTATTTGACTTTCAATGTTTTTGCAGAGAACTTGTTTACGGCAATAGTGGAAACCAACATGTTTTATGAACGTGTTTATGTTTTGCAATCTTGTTTTCTGATTTATCCATCTATATATTTATTTACCTATTTTCACTTTACTTATTTAGTTCCGATCAAATGATCCGCTGCAAGAGCAGTTTGTAAATAAAATCAGCGATACAAAATGCCTCCGTTTCACTTAGATGGCGTATGGAAATAAGTAATAACCTTATTTTATGATGGGTGACCTCATTGCAAATTGCTGAAATTTAAAAAACGATATCAAAAATAGAGTTACTAGACGGAGCCCTTCGGGGCGTTTAGTCATGCTTGAGACATATATTCACATGTTTTGATAGAGTATGTCCTTATCTGCGACCAAAAGACAAATTGTTGCTTCAACAGTGCTTTGAGCGGATCATTAAGTCTTGCACTTTCGCGTCTAATAACGTACGGTGTCTAAAATTAAATACGGCGAAGTGGTCTGAGCCTACAATGTTTAAATGTGTACACTACATTGGTTGTGCACGTTAAAGATCCCACGATTGACAAAAGGGTCTTTCCTGGCAACATTGCTTAGGCACAGTTAATAATTGTCTACCTATACCCGTGTGACTTGGAATAATAGGCCGTGAAAGGTAAATATGCGCCGAAATGGCTGCAATCTACTGGCCGTATAAAATTTCATCTCACACGGCATCACTGCAGAGCGCCTAGAACTGTACCCACGGAATATGCGCGATATAAGACTCATTGATTGATTGAAATGTTTGATTGCATAACTTCTAAAAACTAGTTCCATGGTCTCATCCCTCCCCCCATCTACCCCCCCTCCCCCCTCATCCCCTATTTTGTTTTAAATCTTTTTTCTTTTCTTTTCTTGCTCCTCTTACAGTATCACGGTAAACGTTCCCAAATAGATCCTAGTTACCTCAGAGGACGTTAATCCCCAAAGTCAGCCAGTCAGTCAGTCAGTCATTAAAGGCAAAAGCGAGGTAACGCACAACTGGGTCCGACCAGAAAAGCCGTCGCTGCCTGTGTGACAACCACCATAAAAATCTACCACAGCGGGAAACTTTCAAGTTAAGTATTTTCAACCATCATGACTGTGCCCGCATTCAACTTTACAATCAAAGGATGTCTGTTGAGATAATCGAATGGATCAAAACTTTGAAACCTGCGCGCATATTCTAAGCCGACTAACACATAATTGTTAAGGACATCATAAAATGGTTCTCGGTGAAAACTTGACCGAGGGCCATTTTACGACGTCCTTGACTCGAGTGTGTGACGTATTCTCATATGCGCTGCTTCTTGGGCAAGGTAAAGAACACCAATACTTCAATGCCGTTCTCGAGCTACGTTGACTTTTACAAAGGGTACAACTGACACGGCTTACGTAATCTGGTTTCCTGGTCATTTGTGTGAAAAATCTGTCCGACAAAGAAAACTGCCCAACGAATATAGATAACTCGGTCGAAAAAAATACTACCAGCAAAATATCTAACCCCCCCCCTCCGCCAAAGAAAGAGCACGGGGTTCAATACATGATGATAGTTATTAAACACAAAGCAGTTGTAGCTAGGCTCAAGGCAATCACAAGATAGGAAAGCTTTCGAGTCATCGACAATCATTCGGAGGTGTGTTTTGGAACAAATGTTGGAGAAAAGGGTAAATGTCGGCTTCTTTTACAGACACTATCTAGTCTTATGTTTCTTATTTGTTTGACCCTCTTAGGATTATGGAGTTTTATGCACTGCCTTTATAGTTAACTAAACTTTTGTATTTGAATTAGCCCATTGCACTTGGTGTAGGCCTTAAGCTTATTTAAATCGCTTGTCCAGTATTTAATTTAGTTCTCAATTTTTGTATGAACTCAAATGTTTAGTGTTCTTAGTATGTCTTGCTAAACTAAGTTCTATTTAATCAGAGTATGTTTGCGTGTGCTTATACTTAGTGATATTGTAAAGCGCATAGTGCTTTTCGTTATGCGCTATAGAAATCTCCTTAATAAATAAATAAATAAATAAATAAATAAACATTCAAAACTGTGTAAAATGGTCGAACTGAAGTTTTTGCACAACAAATATGACCATAACAATTATTTCTTAAACTTAAAGTACTGGGACAAATTAACCCCTTCGTTGTGAAGTTACACACGCGCAATGTTGAGACAAATTCATCAAAGACATGAACGCAATCATCCATGGAAAACGCGCTGATCATGCCTGTAAGGGCTGTTTTAAAGTCACTGAATGTCTAATGTTGATCGAGGTACACCATGTATGGTAACACTTATCTCCCAATACCCCCTCGGACAGTTCTAGAACCCCTTGCAATGCTTAAAAGATAAACTCCATTTCCTCACTTCATTTTGGCAGTTCAAAACTGTCAAAAACATGATTTCACATTTTGGTCATGCTCGCAATAGTTATCTCCAATCGATGCTTCATAATATTCTGCATGTTTTAGTTCTGCAGTTGCTCATACATCTTTTTATAGACATCTGAAGACGTGTGCTGCTCACATACAGATCAGCATAAATCCATTTACAACTTAGATTGTTTAGTGTCTATATGTTATTTGCTTGTCTGTCTGTCTTGTGCGTACTCCTTCTCAAACATAAACAAACTCGGACATATTCAAAGATAGTCTACATAATTATGATCCAGAGACAGCCAGCATGCCTCTTCCTTGTTCTCCGACAAAAGAAAACTTCCTTGTGGCCTATTGTGTGCTTTCGCCGGTAGGTGTCAATTGGCAGGCCAGGCACTTAATCACGCTTGACTCCCCTCCGCTTAAGCGGCAATCGTTTAGCAAGCCCCGGTGTCTGCTTCAAGAAAACCCTTCACACCCAGATTAGTGAGGGAACATCGAATAGTGACATTTTTCGATGTGATTTTCGATTTCATAAACAACAATTTTGAAAAATGATATAAAAGAGATAAATATTTTGCAAATACCGTATCTGGGTGGTCTAAATCAGGTTTCTTGTCAAACGTAAAATGGAGTATAGAAAAAACCTGTTGTGTTGGAATTTAAGACTAAATCAATTTGGGTCTACTTGTAGAAACAGTGTTAATAAATGTTCAACAAATGCTGAAAGAAACAATTGGCAGCACCCTTGAAACGCTTGGCATGTATATTAAATGTTGAATGCATATTGGTTAAGAACAAAAGTAGGGCAATTTCGTTACTTTTGATTTGGACCCCTACCTCAATAGTTCTTTGAATGTTCGCCTTCTTTTATATTTAGGTACCGAGAAGCCTTCAACAGATGTATACATGTATAACTAATTCAATAAGTTTTTCGAAGCATCCTATTCTAAACTCTTACGTTAAATGTCTGACCTTTTTGTTTTTGTTTTTATTTGTTTCTGTTGGGTTTCAAACAACATTCTGTGAGATAACCTTTAAGGTCATCGCCGTAACAAGAACACTGTTCTTCCGTTTTAGGCTTTTATAGTCCATACAATATTTGCTGGCTTACACCCGTCAATTTTACGTGTATCAGTTCATGAAATATTTGCCGGCTTTTACCCATCTATGTTATCTTTCCCCGGTCAAGGCAATATCTTGAAATGATTGTTGAAACTTCAGAGAACCCTTTGCTTAAAGTTCCAAAGATTGTTTTTGTTTTGGAGCTTTCCATTCTTTTCGATCATGAACAAGGAAATAGCTGAATGAGTATGACGCGTTCTCTAAAGCTGTCCTGGGGTACAGAACGGATGTGATCACACACTTATCGCTCGCTTGAGTAATTCTTTAATCACACAAGAAGCTTTTGTGGTGTTTTGTTTTCTTGAAATAGTGACACGTTACCTGGCACACTTAAGCAGGTTTCATGCCCCCCCTCCCTACCCATTGGGAATACAGACCACTTGAACAAATCTGAGTGTGTGGAGTTACGCCCTGGAGTCATACTCGCCGGAGGAAAAAGGGTGAGTTCTTGGCTTTGTGGCGCCAATAACAAGTCATTGATGACGAATTGAGTCATCTGTCAGTAAAGCGTAAAAACGGAGGAAGGTCTCTTATTCATATTTGCTTCTTTGGCTACCATAACTGTCTCGTTGTATGCCTTTTTTTTCTTCCAAGTACAGGGTGACACAAAAAAAACAGATCTATCCCACCAAAAGTTTAATATTTTCTGAAATAATCAGCCGATTCTTTTATTTTTTCAGGTGAGCCAAGCTGAAATGATGTTCTAACAGCCCACCAAGTTTGAGCTTCAAGATGTCATGGACAACGGAGCATAAGACATTTATAGTCGAGGCCTATTTTCGGTCGAATTCTATCCAGACTGGTCAGCCGCAGATGTGACCCAGAGTGGTCCCCCTATTCACCGGACTTGAACCCCCCAGATTTTTATCTGTGGGGGTACCTCAAGGACAGGGTATATGGCAACAACCCCCAGACCATCCCTGATCTTAAGGCAGCAATAACAGCAGCTGTAAGAGCGATCCCACATCTGCGGCTGACCAGTCTGGATAGAATTCGACCGAAAATAGGCCTCGACTATAAATGTCTTATGCTCCGTTGTCCATGACATCTTGAAGCTCAAACTTGGTGGGCTGTTAGAACATCATTTCAGCTTGGCTCACCTGAAAAAATAAAAGAATCGGCTGATTATTTCAGAAAATATTAAACTTTTGGTGGGCTCTGTTTTTTTTGTGTCACCCTGTATATACAACTATTGCAACAACAATAAAGAGCTAACAGGCAAGTGATATTTAATTTAGAAATGGAATACTCTTTAATTTAAAGCAAAAGCACAACGAACAAGATGTTTTAATTTATTTCGCTCCAAGTCAAAATTTAAGCAAAACATCTAAATAGTTTTAAATGCGCATTTAGTCCGCTGTCGCACGGAGGAATGTAGGATTACCAAAACCGGCAAAATCAAAACTGGGCAAAACTTGATTTAAAAGAACGCCCCCCCCTCCCCCCCCTGTAGAATTTGCACTGCTAGATGCGTTGGCGGCATCCCATCCTGCCTCTCCCAACTTGCCGTATCCCAGTCTGCCTTACCCAATTTGCCGCATCCCGGCCTGCTGCTTTGTGTGTGTTAGTGCGTGTGTATTTGTGTTTGTGAGGCAGGGAAAGAGAGAGAGAGAGAGAGAGAGAGAGAGAGAGAGTGACTGAGAGAGAGAGAGTGACTGAGAGAGAGAGAGAGAAAGAGAGAGAGAGAAAATAGAGAGAGAGAGGGGGAGAGAGAGAGAGAGAGAGAGGGGGGAGAGAGAGAAAGGGGGAGATAGAGAGAAAGAGAGAGAGAGAGAGACACACACACACACATACACAGAGAAAGAGAGAGAGAGAGAGAGAGATGTCAACAAAATCAAGGAAAAGAAAAGCCTAACAAAGAATTTCAAGTGGCAGCCCAACTTTTCGACCTGTTGCCAGGCCTTCCTCAGCGGCGTTTAATTCTGCGAGACGCCAATTCATGCATCAAGTACTAAGCAACACAATACCATAGTTAATTCTGTTACGAAACACAAAGCAAATATTTCAAAGATAAAATCTACAAGACTTGACTAAAATTAATGTAAAAAATCAACAAGAAGAAACAGAGGCGAAAACAGTATTTGACTTTCAATGTTTTTGCAGAGAACTTGTTTACGGCAATAGTGGAAACTAACATGTTTTATGAACGTGTTTATGTTTTGCAATCTTGTTTTCTGATTTATCCATCTATATATTTATTTACCTATTTTCACTTTACTTATTTAGTTCCGATCAAATGATCCGCTGCAAGAGCAGTTTGTAAATAAAATCAGCGATACAAAATGCCTCCGTTTCACTTAGATGGCGTATGGAAATAAGTAATAACCTTATTTTATGATGGGTGACCTCATTGCAAATTGCTGAAATTTAAAAAACGATATCAAAAATAGAGTTACTAGACGGAGCCCTTCGGGGCGTTTAGTCATGCTTGAGACATATATTCACATGTTTTGATAGAGTATGTCCTTATCTGCGACCAAAAGACAAATTGTTGCTTCAACAGTGCTTTGAGCGGATCATTAAGTCTTGCACTTTCGCGTCTAATAACGTACGGTGTCTAAAATTAAATACGGCGAAGTGGTCTGAGCCTACAATGTTTAAATGTGTACACTACATTGGTTGTGCACGTTAAAGATCCCACGATTGACAAAAGGGTCTTTCCTGGCAACATTGCTTAGGCACAGTTAATAATTGTCTACCTATACCCGTGTGACTTGGAATAATAGGCCGTGAAAGGTAAATATGCGCCGAAATGGCTGCAATCTACTGGCCGTATAAAATTTCATCTCACACGGCATCACTGCAGAGCGCCTAGAACTGTACCCACGGAATATGCGCGATATAAGACTCATTGATTGATTGAAATGTTTGATTGCATAACTTCTAAAAACTAGTTCCATGGTCTCATCCCTCCCCCCATCTACCCCCCCCCCCCTCATCCCCTATTTTGTTTTAAATCTTTTTTCTTTTCTTTTCTTGCTCCTCTTACAGTATCACGGTAAACGTTCCCAAATAGATCCTAGTTACCTCAGAGGACGTTAATCCCCAAAGTCAGCCAGTCAGTCAGTCATTAAAGGCAAAAGCGAGGTAACGCACAACTGGGTCCGACCAGAAAAGCCGTCGCTGCCTGTGTGACAACCACCATAAAAATCTGCAACAGCGGGAAACTTTCAAGTTAAGTATTTTCAACCATCATGACTGTGCCCGCATTCAACTTTACAATCAAAGGATGTCTGTTGAGATAATCGAATGGATCAAAACTTTGAAACCTGCGCGCATATTCTAAGCCGACTAACACATAATTGTTAAGGACATCATAAAATGGTTCTCGGTGAAAACTTGACCGAGGGCCATTTTACGACGTCCTTGACTCGAGTGTGTGACGTATTCTCATATGCGCTGCTTCTTGGGCAAGGTAAAGAACACCAATACTTCAATGCCGTTCTCGAGCTACGTTGACTTTTACAAAGGGTACAACTGACACGGCTTACGTAATCTGGTTTCCTGGTCATTTGTGTGAAAAATCTGTCCGACAAAGAAAACTGCCCAACGAATATAGATAACTCGGTCGAAAAAAATACTACCAGCAAAATATCTAACCCCCCCCCCCCCCCCCCCTCCGCCGAAGAAAGAGCACGGGGTTCAATACATGATGATAGTTATTAAACACAAAGCAGTTGTAGCTAGGCTCAAGGCAATCACAAGATAGGAAAGCTTTCGAGTCATCGACAATCATTCGGAGGTGTGTTTTGGAACAAATGTTGGAGAAAAGGGTAAATGTCGGCTTCTTTTACAGACACTATCTAGTCTTATGTTTCTTATTTGTTTGACCCTCTTAGGATTATGGAGTTTTATGCACTGCCTTTTATAGTTAACTAAACTTTTGTATTTGAATTAGCCCATTGCACTTGGTGTAGGCCTTAAGCTTATTTAAATCGCTTGTCCAGTATTTAATTTAGTTCTCAATTTTTGTATGAACTCAAATGTTTAGTGTTCTTAGTATGTCTTGCTAAACTAAGTTCTATTTAATCAGAGTATGTTTGCGTGTGCTTATACTTAGTGATATTGTAAAGCGCATAGTGCTTTTCGTTATGCGCTATAGAAATCTCCTTAATAAATAAATAAATAAATAAATAAATAAATAAACATTCAAAACTGTGTAAAATGGTCGAACTGAAGTTTTTGCACAACAAATATGACCATAACAATTATTTCTTAAACTTAAAGTACTGGGACAAATTAACCCCTTCGTTGTGAAGTTACACACGCGCAATGTTGAGACAAATTCATCAAAGACATGAACGCAATCATCCATGGAAAACGCGCTGATCATGCCTGTAAGGGCTGTTTTAAAGTCACTGAATGTCTAATGTTGATTGAGGTACACCATGTATGGTAACACTTATCTCCCAATACCCCCTCGGACAGTTCTAGAACCCCTTGCAATGCTTAAAAGATAAACTCCATTTCCTCACTTCATTTTGGCAGTTCAAAACTGTCAAAAACATGATTTCACATTTTGGTCATGCTCGCAATAGGTATCTCCAATCGATGCTTCATAATATTCTGCATGTTTTAGTTCTGCAGTTGCTCATACATCTTTTTATAGACATCTGAAGACGTGTGCTGCTCACATACAGATCAGCATAAATCCATTTACAACTTAGATTGTTTAGTGTCTATATGTTATTTGCTTGTCTGTCTGTCTTGTGCGTACTCCTTCTCAAACATAAACAAACTCGGACATATTCAAAGATAGTCTACATAATTATGATCCAGAGACAGCCAGCATGCCTCTTCCTTGTTCTCCGACAAAAGAAAACTTCCTTGTGGCCTATTGTGTGTTTTCGCCGGTAGGTGTCAATTGGCAGGCCAGGCACTTAATCACGCTTGACTCCCCTCCGCTTAAGCGGCAATCGTTTAGCAAGCCCCGGTGTCTGCTTCAAGAAAACCCTTCACACCCAGATTAGTGAGGGAACATCGAATAGTGACATTTTTCGATGTGATTTTCGATTTCATAAACAACAATTTTGAAAAATGATATAAAAGAGATAAATATTTTGCAAATACCGTATCTGGGTGGTCTAAATCAGGTTTCTTGTCAAACGTAAAATGCAGTATAGAAAAAACCCGTTGTGTTGGAATTTAAGACTAAATCAATTTGGGTCTACTTGTAGAAACAGGGTTAATAAATGTTCAACAAATGCTGAAAGAAACAATTGGCAGCACCCTTGAAACGCTTGGCATGTATATTAAATGTTGAATGTATATTGGTTAAGAACAAAAGTAGGGCAATTTCGTTACTTTTGATTTGGACCCCTACCTCAATAGTTCTTTGAATGTTCGCCTTCTTTTATATTTAGGTACCGAGAAGCCTTCAACAGATGTATACATGTATAACTAATTCAATAAGTTTTTCGAAGCATCCTATTCTAAACACGTTAAATGTCTGACCTTTTTGTTTTTGTTTTTATTTGTTTCTGTTGGGTTTCAAACAACATTCTGTGAGATAACCTTTAAGGTCATCGCCGTAACAAGAACACTGTTCTTCCGTTTTAGGCTTTTATAGTCCATACAATATTTGCTGGCTTACACCCGTCAATTTTACGTGTATCAGTTCATGAAATATTTGCCGGCTTTTACCCATCTATGTTATCTTTCCCCGGTCAAGGCAATATCTTGAAATGATTGTTGAAACTTCAGAGAACCCTTTGCTTAAAGTTCCAAAGATTGTTTTTGTTTTGGAGCTTTCCATTCTTTTCGATCATGAACAAGGAAATAGCTGAATGAGTATGACGCGTTCTCTAAAGCTGTCCTGGGGTACAGAACGGATGTGATCACACACTTATCGCTCGCTTGAGTAATTCTTTAATCACACAAGAAGCTTTTGTGGTGTTTTGTTTTCTTGAAATAGTGACACGTTACCTGGCACACTTAAGCATGTTTCATGCCCCCCCCTCCCTACCCATTGGGAATACAGACCACTTGAACAAATCTGAGTGTGTGGAGTTACGCCCTGGAGTCATACTCGCCGGAGGAAAAAGGGTGAGTTCTTGGCTTTGTGGCGCCAATAACAAGTCATTGATGACGAATTGAGTCATCTGTCAGTAAAACGTAAAAACGGAGGAAGGTCTCTTATTCATATTTGCTTCTTTGGCTACCATAACTGTCTCGTTGTATGCCTTTTTTTTTCTTCCAAGTATATACAACTATTGCAACAACAATAAAGAGCTAACAGGCAAGTGATATTTAATTTAGAAATGGAATACTCTTTAATTTAAAACAAAAGCACAACGAACAAGATGTTTTAATTTATTTCGCTCCAAGTCAAAATTTAAGCAAAACATCTAAATAGTTTTAAATGCGCATTTAGTCCGCTGTCGCACGGAGGAATGTAGGATTACCAAAACCGGCAAAATCAAAACTGGGCAAAACTTGATTTAAAAGAACGCCCCCCCCCCCCCCCCCCTGTAGAATTTGCACTGCTAGATGCGTTGGCGGCATCCCATCCTGCCTCTCCCAACTTGCCGTATCCCAGTCTGCCTTACCCAATTTGCCGCATCCCAGCCTGCTGCTTTGTGTGTGTTAGTGCGTGTGTATTTGTGTTTGTGAGGCAGGGAAAGAGAGAGAGAGAGAGAGAGAAAGAGAGAGAGAGAGAGAGATAAAAGAGAGAGAGAGAGAGAGAGAGAGAGAGAGAGACAGAGAGAGAGGGGGAGAGAGGGGGATAGAGAGAGAGAGAGAGAAAGGGAGAGAGAGAGGGAGAGAGAGAGAAAGAGAGAAGGAGAGAGAAAGAGAAAGAGAGAGAGAAAGAGAGAGAGAGAGAGAGAGACACACACACATACACAGAGAAAGAGAGAGAGAGAGAGATGTCAACAAAATCAAGGAAAAGAAAAGCCTAACAAAGAATTTCAAGTGGCAGCCCAACTTTTCGACCTGTTGCCAGGCCTTCCTCAGCGGCGTTTAATTCTGCGAGACGCCAATTCATGCATCAAGTACTAAGCAACACAATACCATAGTTAATTCTGTTACGAAACACAAAGCAAATATTTCAAAGATAAAATCTACAAGACTTGACTAAAATTAATGTAAAAAATCAACAACAACAAGAAACAGAGGCGAAAACAGTATTTGACTTTCAATGTTTTTGCAGAGAACTTGTTTACGGCAATAGTGGAAACTAACATGTTTTATGAACGTGTTTATGTTTTGCAATCTTGTTTTCTGATTTATCCATCTATATATTTATTTACCTATTTTCACTTTACTTATTTAGTTCCGATCAAATCCGCTGCAAGAGCAGTTTGTAAATAAAATCAGCGATACAAAATGCCTCCGTTTCACTTAGATGGCGTATGGAAATAATTAATAACCTTATTTTATGATGGGTGACCTCATTGCAAATTGCTGACATTTAAAAAACGATATCAAAAATAGAGTTACTAGACGGAGCCCTTCGGGGCGTTTAGTCATGCTTGAGACGTATATTCACATGTTTTGATAGCGTATGTCCTTATCTGCGACCAAAAGACAAATTGTTGCTTCAACAGTGCTTTGAGCGGATCATTAAGTATTGCACTTTCGCGTCTAATAACGTACGGTGTCTAAGATTAAATACGGCGAAGTGGTCTGAGCCTACAATGTTTAAATGTTTTATTGCATAACTTCTAAAAACTAGTTCCATAGTCTCATCCCTCCCCCCATCTACCCCCCCCCCCCCTCATCCCCTATTTTTAAAAAAAATCTTTTTTCTTTTCTTTTCTTGCTCCTCTTACCGTATCACAGTAAATGTTCCCAAATAGATCCTAGTTACCTAAGAGGACGTTAATCCCCAAAGTCAGCCAGTCAGTCAGTCATTAAAGGCAAAAGCGAGGTAACGCACAACTGGGTCCGACCAGAAAAGCCGTCGCTGCCTGTGTGACAACCACCATAAAAATCTACCACAGCGGGAAACTTTCAAGTTAAGTATTTTCAACAATCATGTGCCCGCATTCAACTTTACAATCAAAGGATGTCTGTTGAGATAATCGAATGGATCAAAACTTTGAAACCTGCGCGCATATTCTAAGCCGACTAACACATAATTGTTAAGGACATCATAAAATGGTTCTCGGTGAAAACTTGACCGAGGGCCATTTTACGACGTCCTTGACTCGAGTGTGCGCTGCTTCCTGGGCAAGGTAAAGAACACCGAAAATACTTCAATGCCGTTCTCGAGCTACGCTGACTTTTACAAAGGGTACAGCTGACACGGCTTACGTAATCTGGTTTCCTGGTCATTTGTGTGAAAAATCTGTCCGACAAAGAAGAAGAAGAAGAAGTGCGCGCAGAGAGAGAGAGAGAGAGAGAGAGAGAGAGAGAGAGAGAGAGAGAGAGAGAGAGAGACAGACAGACAGACAGACAGACAGACAGACAGACAGACAGACAGACAGACAGACAGACAGACAGACAGACTTTCCGCACTCGTTAAAATGTCAGTCGATACTGGAATGAATGTTGAAACATTGTAAACCTAAAAAATAAAAAAAATAAAAATAATATTAAAATTAAACATTCATACGAGTTACTATCTGTGACAAGGACGCATAAGAAGTATAGCAACTAAATATTAATCCGCTTACCCATTGCTCCTCTTCGCACCTCGGCCTGTGAGTCGTCCTTTTCCTGAGTACTTGCACACAAGTTTTGCGTATGCATACTTCAGTTCGTCTGGAAAAGGCTGTTTTGAATTCTTGTTCGCAAGTTGAACAGCACGACTGTATTTGACCACGTACACCAAATCGTTCTTTCTGGAAAAGTCTGCCAGCCGTTCGGTAAGATCATTCCAACTTCTGAATGTTTTCCCCAACTGTCATTTGTGCCATTTCTCAGCGATTGATCAACGGTGTGGTTATTATGGATGTAGTAAGTGTCGAATTGTGAGAACAGTTCTGTCCGCCAAGTGGTTTTAAACACTGCGCGTATTTGCACCAAGTAATAACGTGTCACATCAAAATAGTTCTTTACCTGTCAGATAGTTTAGCGCCAAAAACATGAACCAATGATAGCCCATGGATTAGTAAGTGATATGATGTTGGGGCGGGGCCAATGAACTAATGTCAACACAGTAAGTATCAACCAATGTTTGGCTCCGCCCCCACATCACGTGGACTGGGTGGCCGAGTGGTAACGCACTTGCGCTCGGAAGCGAGAGGTTGCGAGTTCGACCCTGGGTCAGGGCGTTAGCAATTTTCTCCCCCCTTTCCTAACCTAGGTGGTGGGTTCAAGTGCTAGTCTTTCGGATGAGACGAAAAACCGAGGTCCCTTCGTGTACACTACATTGGGGTGTGCACGTTAAAGATCCCACGATTGACAAAAGGGTCTTTCCTGGCAAAATTGTATAGGCATAGATAAAACAATGTCCACCAAAATACCCGTGTGACTTGGAATAATAGGCCGTGAAAAGTAGGATATGCGCCGAAATGGCTGCGATCTGCTGGTCGATGTGAATGCATGATGTATTGTGTAAAAAATTCCATCTCACACGGCATAAATAGATCCCTGCGCCTTGAGTCCGAGTCTGGAGATACGCGCGCGATAGAAGACTTCATATATATAATCACGTGACCCATAAACCCATCGCCTGTAATTAGATCATACTATTACCGCTTCAGTTCTGAGACATCCTGCTTGCTGGCGCGCGCGCAGAGAAAAAAATTCCCTCTTTATTTTCACTTCTGATGCTCATCCTATTGTTGTTGGCACTCGGGTTTGTTTGTTTGTTTGCTTAACGCCCAGCCGACCACGAAGGGCCATATCAGGGCGGTGCTGCTTTTGACATATAACGTGCGCCACACACAAGACAGAAGTCGCAGCACAGGCTTCATGTCTCACCCAGTCACATTATTCTGACACCTGACCAACCAGTCCTAGCACTAACCCCATAATGCCAGACGCCAGGCGGAGCAGCCACTAGATTGCCAATTTTAAAGTCTTAGGTATGACCCGGCCGGGGTTCGAACCCACGACCTCCCGATCACGGGGCGGACGCCTTACCACGAGGATTGGGACTCGGGTAACAGGGAACGAAGGGCAGTGCCCCACCTAGTGATCGAGTGCCACAACCCAGACTTTTCCCTCAATATATATATAGGTTTTAAACTCCTGCTTCCGGGTTATACAAAACACATTAAAACATGTATTAAACAATGGCGACTGCACGTGAGAGGGAACAATAAAGAGACCAAAAAGCAATGTACTCACGTTAAAATGACGAACACGGAACGAATAACAGCGACGTTTCGACCTAAGGGTCTTCTTCAGGCACAAAAACACAAAAATACACACACAAAAAAGAAGAAGAAAGACGATAGAACAAATGAAGAGAAGAATAACTGACAAAACAACTGCACTGCACAAACCAACAAATGACAAAGACTGTCTTTGTCATTTGTTGGTTTGTGCAGTGCAGTTGTTTTGTCAGTTATTCTTCTCTTCATTTGTTCTATCGTCTTTCTTCTTTTTTGTGTGTGTATTTTTGTGTTTTTGTGCCTGAAGAAGACCCTTAGGTCGAAGCGTCGCTGTTATTCGTTCCGTGTTCGTCATTTTAACGTGAGTACATTGCTTTTTGGTCTCTACATTAAAACATGATTACATTAACGAGAGGATAGCTGTTTTCTCTCAATTTTACTTCCCTATAGGTCAGTATTACGTGTTTGCGCATGTTCTTTATATTTTTTCTTACAATGTTGTCACTTTTAACCTTTTAACAGGTGGTCCCGAGTTTTATCATTTTTTAACGAAACTATAATTGAATTAAAGTCCATGTTTTTAATGGTCCTTCCCTTAGGAAGTCAACGTATATAAAGGAAATATTATTAATACTCCTCTTACAAGGACCTTAACATATATCTCTTATTGCGCCCCCCACCCCTCCCGTACTCATGGAGAGTGGGTCCTGGGTCCTATCACGGTCGGGCTTGCTTGATCTTGCCCTTTTCTTTTCCTCCTCTATTTTTTTTTTATCATATTACCCCAGTCCTGTCCGAGGCCAACAATCTATGCCTGTAGGACGTTAATATATCTTGTAAGTAACTGCGCTGGCTGCAAAATTCCTCAAATGGGAGGTGATTTTAGACAGGCAATGCACTGGTTTTCCCTTGAGACATGAGAAAATGACTTCTTTTTTTTCATTTTTCTCTGATGGATTGGCTCGCTAATTAAGAATGATAACCACAATAATTTAGAAAAAGAACAGTTTAAACTCTGATGTCATCGTAACACTCAGGGACATGTCTATACTAGTTTTACCGCGCTGGCGTCAAACAACACTTTTCATCTCAAACTCCTTACGACCAGACAAAATATATTCATGTCCTATAGGCATGTATTGTTAGCCTTTTAAGAACATGATCTGGGTTATAGGAAAAAAAAACACCGAACGAACGAAAATTAAGGGGCTTAAATTAAGGTTTAAATTGCCTATTATTGGTTTATACGATAGTTAAAAAAAAAATTTAAATTTTTTTTAAAAAAATCGGGAGCTGGTTAAAAACAGAAGGATGACGGGAGTGGGGGTGATAAGATATTTAAAAAATATCTGTTAAGATTGGATAAAATTGAGTACTTTGTATCACCTTGGTATAAGTGGGGTCCACATACGTAATCTGGGGGGATGGGACGATAAAATCGAGTGTTTATTTCATCCCAATGATGTTAAAAGTTATACAATCAGAGCCACATTTGGTTTACAAACAGTCAGACAGAGACTTAAAGTTTAGTGAAGAGCGGCTCTGCAGTTTCTGTCTTCTGCGTAGTGAAGAAAAACCGGCTTCGGAGGCAAACGCCTTTCCACCACGCCACAACCCTTACAACATTTTTGCGTGAAAACTGTCTGGCTGTCTGTCTGTCTGTCTGTCTGTCTGTCTGTCTGTCTGTCTCTCTCTCTCTCTCTCTCTCTCCCTCTCTCCGTCTCTCTCTCTCCCTCCCTTATGTGCTCCCTCTCTCTCCCTCCCTTCCTCCGTACCTCTCTCTCTCCCCCTCCCTCCTTTGCTCCCTCTCTCTCTCTCCATCCCTCTCTCCGTACCTCTCTCTCTCCCTCCCTTATGTGCTCCCTCTCTCTCTCCCTTCCTCCGTACCTCTCTCTCTCCCTCCCTCCTTTGCTCCCTCTCCCTCCCTCCTTCATTTGCTCCCTCTCTCTCTCCTTTCCTCCATACCTCTCTCTCTTCCTCCTTTGCTCCCTCTCTCCCCTTCCTCCTTTGCTCCCTCTCTCTCTCTCCCTCTCTTTCTCAGTACCTCTCTCTCTCCCTCCCTTCCTCCGTACCTCTCTATCTCCATCCCTTCCTCCATACCTCTATCTCTCCCTCTCTTCCTCCGTACCTCTCTCTCTCCCTCCCTCCTTTGCCCCCTCTCTCTCCCTCCCTCCTTTGCTCACTCTCTCTCTCTCCCTTCCTCCATACCTCTCTCTCTCCCTCCCTCCTTTGCTTCCTCTCTCTCTCTCTCTCCCTTCCACCGTACCTCTCTTTCTCCCTCCCTCCTTTTCTCTCTCTCTCTGACTCTCTCTCCCTTTATCCATACCCCTCTCTCTCCCTCCTTCCTGTGCTCCCTCTCTCTCCCTCCCTCCTTTGCTCCCTTTCTCTCTCTCCCTTCCTCCGTACCTCTCTCTCTCCCCCCTTCCTTTGCTCCCTCTCTCTCCCTTCCTCCATACCTCTCTCTCTCCCTCCCTTCCTCCATACCTCTCTCTCTCTCCCTTCCTCCATACCTTTCTCTCCCTCCCTCCTTTGCTCCCTCTCTGTCCCTCCCTTACTTCGTACCTCTCTCTCTCCCTCCCTCCTTTGCTCCCCCTCTCTCTCTCCCTCCCTTTATCCGTACCTCTCTCTCTCCCTCCCTCCTTTGCTCCCACCATGCCTCTCTCTCTCCCTCCCTTCCTCCGTATCTCTCTCTCTCCCTCCCTCCTTTGCTCCCTCTCTCTCTCTCTCCCTTCCTCCATACCTCTCTCTCCCTCCCTCCTTTGCTCCCTCTCTCTCTCTTCCTTCCTCCGTACCTTTCTCTCCCTCTCTCCTTTGCTCCCTCTCTCTCTCTCTCTTCCTCCGTACCTCTCTCTCTCTCCCTTCCTCCATACCCCTTTCTCTCCCTCCCTCCTTTGCTCCCTCTCTCTCTCCCTTCCTCCGTACCTCTCTCTCTCCCTCCCTCCTTTGCTCCCTCTCTCTCTCTCTCCCTTCCTCCATACCTCTCTCTCTCCCTCCCTCCTTTGCTCCCTCTCTCTCCCTCCTTTCTTCCGTACCTTTCTTTCTCCCTCCCTCCTTTGCTCCCTCTCTCTCCCTCCCTCCTTTGCTCCCTCTCTCTCCCTCCCTCTTTTGCTCCCTCTCTATCTCTCCCTCCGTTTCTGCGTACCTCTTTCTCTCCTTTCGTTCCTCCGTACCTGTCTCTCTCCCTCCCTTCCTTCGTACCTCTCTCTCTCCGTCCCTTCCTCCGTACCTCTCTCTTTCCCTCCTTCCTTTGCTCCCTCTCTCTCTCCCTCCCTTCCTCCGTACCTCTCTCCCTCCCTTTCTCCATACCTCTCTCTCACCCACCCTCCTTTGCTCCCTCTCTCTCTCTCTCTCCCTTCCTCCGTACCTCTCTCCCTCCCTTTCTCCGTACCTCTCTCTCCCTCCCTTCCTCCGTACCTCTTCCTCTCCCTCCCTCTTTTGCTCCCTCTCTCTCCCTCCCTTCCTCCGTACCTCTCTCTCTCCCTCCCTCCTTTGCTCCCTCTCTCTCTCTCCCTCCCTTTCTCCGTACCTCTCTCTCCCTCCCTTCCTCCGTACCTCTCTCTCTCCCTCCCTTCCTCCGTATCTCTCTCTCTCACTCCCTCCTTTGCTCCCTCTCTCTCTCTCTTCCTTCCTCCGTACCTTTCTCTCCCTCTCTCCTTTGCTCCCTCTCTCTCTCCCTTCCTCCGTACCCCTCTCCCTCCCTCCCTCCTTTGCTCCCTCTCTCTCTCCCTTCGTCCATACCTCTCTCTCTCCCTCCCTCCTGTGCTCTCTCTCTCTCCCTCCCTCCTTTGCTTCCTCTCTCTCCTTTCCTCCATACCTCTCTATCTCCCTCAATCCTTTGCTCCCTCTCTCTCTCTCCCTTCCTCCGTACCTCTCTATCTCCCTCCATCTTTGCCCCCTCTCTCTCTCTCTCACTTCCTCCATACCTCTCTCTCCCTCCCTCCTTTGCTCCCTCTATCTCTCTCTCACTCTCTTTCTCCGTACCCCTCTCTCTCCCTCCCTTCATCCTTACCTCTCTCTCTCCCTCCCTTACTCTCTACCTCTCTCTCTCCCTCCCTTCCTCCGTACCTTTCTCTCTCCCTCCCTTCCTCCGTACCTCTCTCTCTCTCTCCCTCCCTCCTTTGCTCCCTCTCTCTCTCCCTCCTTACCCCTCTCTCTCTCTCCCTCCCTCCTTTGCTTCCTCTCGATTTCTCCCTCCGTCCGTATCTCTCTCTCTCCCTCCCTCCTTTGCTCCCTCTCTCTCTCCCTCCTTACCCCTCTCTCTCTCTCCCTCCCTCCTTTGCTTCCTCTCGATTTCTCCCTCCGTCCGTATCTCTCTCTCTCCCTCCCTCCTTTGCTCCCTCTCTTTCTCTCACCCTCCTTACCTTTCTCTCTCCATCCCTCATTTGCTCCCTCTGTCTCTCTCTCTCCCTCCCTACCTCTCTCTCTCACTCCCTCCTGTGCTCCCTCTCTCTCTCTCCCTCCCTTCCTCCGTACCTCTCTCTCTCCCTCCCTCCTTTGCTCCCTGTCTCTCTCCCTCCTTACCTCTCTCTCTCCCTCCCTCCTTTGCTCCCTCTCTCTTTCTCCCTTCCTTCGTACCTCTCTCTCTCTCTCCCTCCCTCTTTTGCTCCCTCTCTCTCTCCCCCTTCCTCCGTTCCTCTCTCTCTCTCCCTCCCTCTTTTGCTCCCTCTCTCTTTCTCCCTTCCTCCGTACCTCTCTCTCTCCCTCCCTCTTTTGCTCCCTCTCTCTCTCCCCCCCCTCCTTACCTATCTCTCTCCCTCCCTCCTTTGCTCCCTCTCTCTCTCTCTCCCTCCCTCCTTTGCTCCCTCTCTCTCTCTCCCTCCCTTTCTCCGTACCTCTCTCTCTCCCTCCCTTCCTCCGTACCTCTCTCTCTCCCTCCCTTCCTCCGTATCTCTCTCTCTCACTCCCTCCTTTGCTCCCTCTCTCTCTCTCTTCCTTCCTCCGTACCTTTCTCTCCCTCTCTCCTTTGCTCCCTCTCTCTCTCCCTTCCTCCGTACCCCTCTCCCTCCCTCCCTCCTTTGCTCCCTCTCTCTCTCCCTTCGTCCATACCTATCTCTCTCCCTCCCTCCTGTGCTCCCTCTCTCTCCCTCCCTCCTTTGCTCCCTCTCTCTCCTTTCCTCCATACCTCTCTATCTCCGTCCCTCCTTTGCTCCCTCTCTCTCTCTCCCTTCCTCCGTACCTCTCTCTCTCCCTCCATCTTTGCCCCCTCTCTCTCTCTCTCCCTTCCTCCATACCTCTCTCTCTCCCTCCATCTTTGCCCCCTCTCTCTCTCTCTCACTTCCTCCATACCTCTCTCTCCCTCCCTCCTTTGCTCCCTCTATCTCTCTCTCACTCTCTTTCTCCGTACCCCTCTCTCTCCCTCCCTTCATCCTTACCTCTCTCTCTCCCTCCCTTACTCTCTACCTCTCTCTCTCCCTCCCTTCCTCCGTACCTTTCTCTCTCCCTCCCTTCCTCCGTACCTCTCTCTCTCTCTCCCTCCCTCCTTTGCTCCCTCTCTCTCTCCCTCCTTACCCCTCTCTCTCTCTCCCTCCCTCCTTTGCTTCCTCTCGATTTCTCCCTCCGTCCGTATCTCTCTCTCTCCCTCCCTCCTTTGCTCCCTCTCTTTCTCTCACCCTCCTTACCTTTCTCTCTCCCTCCCTCCTTTGCTCCCTCTGTCTCTCTCTCTCCCTCCCTACCTCTCTCTCTCACTCCCTCCTGTGCTCCCTCTCTCTCTCTCCCTCCCTTCCTCCGTACCTCTCTCTCTCCCTCCCTCCTTTGCTCCCTGTCTCTCTCCCTCCTTACCTCTCTCTCTCCCTCCCTCCTTTGCTCCCTCTCTCTTTCTCCCTTCCTTCGTACCTCTCTCTCTCTCTCCCTCCCTCTTTTGCTCCCTCTCTCTCTCCCCCGTCCTCCGTTCCTCTCTCTCTCTCCCTCCCTCTTTTGCTCCCTCTCTCTTTCTCCCTTCCTCCGTACCTCTCTCTCTCCCTCCCTCTTTTGCTCCCTCTCTCTCTCCCCCCCCTCCTTACCTATCTCTCTCCCTCCCTCCTTTGCTCCCTCTCTCTCTCTCTCTCCCTCCCTCCGTACCTCTCTCTCTTCCTCCCTCCTTTGCTCCCTCTCTCTCTCCCTCCCTCCTTACCTCTCTCTCTCCCTCCCTCCTTTGCTGCCTCTCTCTCTCTTCCTCCCTCCGTAACTCTCTCTCTCCCTCCCTCCTTTGCTCCCTCTCTCCCTCCCTCCTTACCTCTCTCTCTATCTCTCTCTCCTTTGCTCCCTCTCTCTCTCCCTCCCTCCGTACCTCTCTCTCTCCCTCCCTCCTTTGCTGCCTCTCTCTCCCTTCCTCCATACCTCTCTATATCCCTCCCTCCTTTGCTCCCTCTCTCTCTCTCCCTTCCTCCGTACCTCTCTCTCTCCCTCCCTTCTTTGCCCCCTCTCTGTGTCTCCCTTCCGCCATACCTCTCTCTCTCCCTCCCTCCTTTGCTCCCTCTATCTCTCTCTCACTCTCTCACTCTCTTTCTCCGTACCTCTCTCTCTCCCTCCCTTCATCCGTACCTCTCTCTCTCCCTCCCTTCATCCGTACCTTTCTCTCTCTCCCTTCCTCCGTACCTTTCTCTCTCCCTCCCTTCCTCCGTACCTCTCTCTCTCCCTCCCTCCTTTGCTCCCCCTACGCGGTTCATACTTCGCAATAAGTCAAGTCAAATCAATATTTATTTCAAAAAACCTCTAGGGTTACATGAATAAAATAAATAAAAATTGCAATAAACACGACAAAAAAGATGTAATAATGAGACACAACACTTCGAATTAACCTAAAATAAATCTCATAACAAAATAGTTGTAATCATTTTTTTTTTTTTTACAGGAATGTATATGTTTCTGTGTTTGTTTTTGTTTTAATACAAAAAAAACCCGTGATCAAATAATCAGAACTCTTTCAAAATACTCTTAATAAAATATATTAAATGCAATAACTTTTGTTTTTTTTAATTCAAATAAATGTTTTAGTTTGACTACATTTGAATAGAAACTGAATTCTGATGAAAGCAGTTACTGTAAAGTCATTTGAAGTCACATGATAAAAATCACATGGTTTAGTTGAGCAGACCACAAAGTGCAGAGCTAAAATATGTGTATGAATCTGTGTGAAAATCCAGTCCGTTTGTCCACAGGGATGCTAGGAAGCAGTCAAATGGGGTCGCTCAATCTGCTCAAATCCAGTCAAATGGGGTCGCACGGGCCGACAAATGGGGACGTCCCCGTTTGTCGGAAGCGTCCCCATTTGACTGCTCTCCAGTGACAATCGTCCCCATTTGTCGGTAAAACCACCTACACACACACACACACACACACACACACACACACACACATACACCACGACCCTCGTCTCGATTCCCCCTCTATGTTAAAAAATTTAGTCAAAACTTGACTAAATGTAACGAGGCAGTTTTATTATCCCGTCTGCTCTTCACCGACGACTCAGTCTTTGATATCAACAAGTCAAATGTAATGTTATCCAAGCGAACACAAACTCGTTTCATAGGCGCTCTCGCCTACACGCTCAGCACTGAAACGGCTAAGTTTCGTAGCTTAGCTGGCATGAGAGAAACGGACGTCTGATCCATCGTGCCTCATCGTAGATGGCCAAGACAACAACAAGGGGCCACGTGGCTGTAGTTCTTGATGGAGGTCCGCCGCTGCTATTTATCCATCAGCTGCACATTTTCCATTTTCTTATCTGATCAGAGCGGCAACTCACGAGCCGCCTTTATTTGCTAAATACCCCACCCGTGGCAGTTCCAAGGTGGCGCTTATAGCAGGCCTTCCGCGTGATGCCTTGGTGCTGCAATATCGTGTGAATGAAGAACCGAACAATTAATTCACTTTGCTCTTCTGCCGTATTGAAAGGTCGATCTCCCACATTTTGACTGTTAATTTGTAAAGTTTTTGTATAATGTCCACCTTATGATTTTTTTCTGGTAGCATATTTCCTTGGTCAATCGCCGGCACGCCATGGTTGTAAGCAATTACTAAAAACAAATGCGCACATTTATTCACGTTGGACACACTGTCGGCCCATTCTGATCATCATCGCTCAACGGCTATCGCCAGTTATCCGAACTCATTTTGACCTGAGTTCAGGTTGACTGTCGGCCCTGTTGCCGCCACCAGTGACCATGTGTTTTTTCACATAAATGTTGTATTGATTTGTTAATTTTGTTAATCTAGACCCGGCGGTGATGTTAGGACGTTCACGAAGAAAAACAGGACACTGTTACTCAGTTTCTCTCCACCCGAAACAACAAACGGAAATGACCCGGTAAATCATAACTGTGTTTGTTTCAGATTTTCTTGTGTAGCTTGACACTGACCAGAGTGCTATCACCGTCTCAATCCAATGAATTGTACAAACAAAAATGTAGTTAGTCTAGCGCTATACAGTATTACCATATTGTTTCGGTCTCATCACCGATCCTCAAACTTTCTTCCAGGCTGCCACGGCACCGTAGATGAAATGATAAGTCGTCCAGACTCTCCCCACGTAAACGGAGAAATAGAAAGTGGGGGAAACAAGGGGGCGAGGCCAGGCGCAGATGGACGTGTCATAAGCAGCTTGACACTAAAATGTGTTCGCCTTGCCCGTGCCGGAGATCTTCCCAAGTCAGATATGCCATTCACAGTGCCGTAAACTTCCTCCCTCTTTCTGAAAGCTCTGCCCCTACTCAGTTTATTTTAAGGATCAGGCTTGAGTGCCGCGTTGAAGTCATGGGAACCGGGTGCACACTGAACGCGAAACTAATCAGTTTATATATTTATAAATGAGCTGAGTCGAGAGCGAGGGGTAGTCTCGGTGCATTTATATATCCACGAGCCTTCTGTTTTAAGATTTTTAATGAAGCTTTTGACCCACATTATCTCTTCACTTCTGCCGTTGGGGATCAGTCGTTGAAAGTGACGTTTGACCTTATGATATGTATCCTTACGCCGTTGGGGATCATCAGCCTTATCTAACTTGCAAAGGTTGTTCTTATGTACGAGGTCCAACTGAGACTTACCGGGCCTGACCAGGAACCAATAGACTTAGACATTCAATACTTCGCATGAATTAAGAAAGGTTCTTATTAATACTTCATGCATAATAATACGTATTTTCATCGGTTACTTTTGGTGCCTTGGCTTCTCAAAGTAACATACCACAGTGTTTATCCCACAGTTGGGAATACTAATAAAGAGCAATGATCGAATATTTGTAAATGCATATATTTAACCTACTGGAAATCCATGATGACATGATGGAAACATTTGGCAGGGATCCCCCTTCATATACATGTACAACAGCAAGAACGTGGTCAGCTGACTTCAGGCTTGGAAGGAAAACTGCCCAAGATGACAAACGGTGTGGAAGACCACCAACGGTCACAACTCAAAATTACGTTGATGCTGTTTGTACACTGGTTATGCAAAATCAATCAGTAGGCACCTATTACATTGTTGAGTTTGTAAGATTCTGTGCAAAGAGCTGTACTGTCCAAGAAGAAAGTTTAGGCAAGGTAGGTCCTCACATTTTCCCACCAGAAGGGTGTACTCCCGGTTGAGCGTATCTCGTTTGACCGTATCTCGTTTGACCGAATCCCGTATGACCGTATTCATTCAGTGGAACGGACTCGAAGTGCCGTTTGACCGTATTTGCTCATGTTTGGTTATTTTTCATTTGTGCATGCCGATCAGAAGCACGTCAGCTATAACATGGCACGCGCCATTATACGCTTGTTTGAGGAAGGTTTCAGAAGATTTTATGTCCCGATTTGTTTTTAATGATGAAAATGTGGTGCACCACTTTCAGTCTGCGGAAAACAAGCACCCTTTCATGCCGAAGGTACGTCAAGGTTCTTTACCCCCCGCGGGTTAGGGGGAGTCCCATATTGGTTGGGACTAGAAAGAATTTACCCGATGCTAACCAGCATGTCGTAAGAGACGACTAACAGGTTCTGTTTCTCCTTTTACACTTGTTAAGTGTTTCTTGTATAGAATATAGTCAATGTTTGTAAAGATTTTAGTCAAGCAGTATGTAAGAAATGTTACGTCCTTTGTACTGGAAACTTGTTGCAAGCCCCTGGAGCAATTTTTGGATTAGTGCTTTTGTGAACAAGAAACAATTAACAAGTGGCTCTATCCCATCTCCCCCCTTTTCCCTATCCCATCTCCCCCCTTCCCCCGTCGCGATATAACCTTGAATGGTTGAAAACGACGTTAAATACCAAATAAAGAAAGAAAGAAGGTTCTTTCCCACCAGGGCTTATAAAAACAATGGAAGCAATAGTATTGGCAGTACTTACAAAGAAACACACAAAGAAGCAAACAAACCAGGAGAACGCACACAAGTGTGTCCGTGTAAAGCATCCTGTGCAACTTTTTCTTCCAGGCATTTTCATGAAGTAGGAACACCCCTCCACTTAGACACATACCAACAATGAACAGTCTAGCCGCTGTTTCCTGTGCAGAATTGGAAGGTTTTGCTGAATCAGTTTCGCTGATTGACATTCATGATAATAAGCAGAGGTTTTAGTTATGAAATTAAAAGATTTACCTCCGCGCAGAATGCAGCCAGGCACATCAGTGTACATGATCGGTATGTGTCCAAGTAAAAATATGTTGTCATCCCGTGTAAAATGCTTCACAGATCTGCGCATGGCGGGTTACAAGGGGTATTTACATGGGAAGGAAACCCAGTTATCATCTTGAAAGGTCATCGTCCGTTTTCTTGCTGTTGTTTGAAATGCTAACTCGGAAAATCGGGTCCGTTTACAAGCGGTGCCATCAAGAACAGCAGGGCGATTTCCCGCGTAAAGCAAGAGGACACGTGTCACGTGCTGCTTCCTTCAAAAGGTTAGCGTCCTTCAGACAGTGTTTGAAGTTGAACACCTTTTGAAGGTAAACGTCATGTGTATGTGTACTTTATAAAAGGAAGTCCGCGCCGGTTTGTTTGTTTGTTTGTTTGTTTGCTTAACGCCCAGCCGACCACGAAGGGCCATATCAGGGCGGTGCTGCTTTGACATATAACGTGCGCCACACACAAGACAGAAGTCGCAGCACAGGCTTCATGTATCACCCAGTCACATTATTCTGACACCGAACCAACCAGTCCTAGCACTAACCCCATAATGCCAGACGCCAGGCGGAGCAGCCACTAGATTGCCAATTTTAAAGTCTTGGCTATGACCCGGTGTGACGTTTTCATCTTTCGCCGTGATGATATTTCGATTCTCGGCCTCGTTGATCTAGTATAAACTCTACACTGAACAAAAAACCACCCTTCGATAGTACTGATGAGCGACCTTGTGTACCTTACATTCATGGGGCCAAATTTGTCCAACCAATTCTTTCATTTTTACATTTAGTCAAGTTATGACTAAATGTTTTAACGTAGAGGGGGGAATCGAGACGAGGGTCGTGGTGTGTGTGTGTGTGTGTGTGTGTGTGTGTGTGTGTGTGTGTGTGTGTGTGTGTGTGTGTGTGTGTGTGTGTGTGCGTGTGTGTAGAGCGATTCAGACCAAACTACTGGACCGATCTTTATGAAATTTGACATGAGAGTTCCTGGGTATGATATCCCCGAACGTTTTTTTCTTTTTTTGGTTAAATACCTTTGATGACGTCATATCCGGCTTTTCGTGAAAGTTGAGGCGGCACTGTCACGCCCTCATTTTTTAACCAAATTGGTTGAAATTTTGGTCAAGTAATGTTCGACGAAGGCATTTCAGCTTGGTGGCTTAAAAATTAATTAATGACTTTGGTCATTAAAAATCTGAAAATTGTAAAAAAAATATCTTTTTTATAAAACGATCCAAATTTACGTTCATCTTATTCTCCATCATTTTCTGATTCCAAAAACATATAAATATGTTATATTTGGATTAACAACAAGCTCTGAAAATTAAATATATAAAAATTATTATCAAAATTAAATTTTCGAAATCAATTTAAAAACACTTTCATCTTATTCCTTGTCAATTCCTGATTCCAAAAACATATAGATATGCTATGTTTCGATTAAAAACACGCTCAGAAAGTTAAAACGAAGAGAGGTACAGAAAAGCGTGCTATCCTTCTCAGCGCAAGTACTACCCCGCTCTTCTTGTCAATGTCACTGCCTTTGCCGTAAGCGGTGGACTGACGATGCTACGAGTATACGGTCTTGCTGCGTTGCATTGCGTTCAGTTTCATTCTGTGAGTTCGACAGCTACTTGACTAAATGTTGTATTTTCGCCTTACGCGACTTGTTTTTATTTAACTTAGAAATTTGATTCATCCTAAAATGTTTCCCTTCTTACTCAAGGAACGTAACCACTCGGTACACGTTTTCGAATAAATCGATTTTGGGGGTGAAATCTATTACATTTCACCACCAATTTTCTTCACATGCAAGAAACTGACATGCTTTTCGTCCATGAATAATTTCACGTCTTAATTTTACCAGGAAACAATATTTCAGTCTTGAGTATATATCGAGGGGGAAATATGTACACAGGCGAAAGATGAAATCGTGACACCGGCCGGGGTTCGAACCCACGACCTCCCGATCACGGGGCGGACGCCTTACCACTAGGCCAACCGTGGTCCGCGCCGGTATCTGTGCACAAAAACCAGTCAGTGGAGGTGAATGAAAGGTCGTTGAGTGCTCGCAGAAATCGTTTATGTACACTTCGCAATAGCCGATTTTTAAAAATATATTTTGTGCAAAAGAAAAATAAATGTCACCGAGTTACTACATTGGGTTTTAAAGTCATCTGCGTACACTTTCCAAAACAACTTGTTTTTGCCGTCATTTTGAGTAAACAAACACTTTCTTCCGGATTTATTTTTTCTGAGCATACAGGATCGGCTTACATGCAACGCCGTCTTAAAGAAGCTTGTTAAGGCAGACAGGCAAGGCACGCGAGCAGAGAGAGAGAGAGAGACAGACAGATAGACAGACAGAACAATTGAAAATGCCTTTTTATTTATTTCTATTTCTTTCTGATGAGGTCTAGGCCGGCGTGTCGGTAAGGGTCACGTTAAAGAAGAGCATACAGGTGTTCCTGAATTAAGCCCAAAGTCTTTTTACCGAAAACTTGGTGCTAAAGCTTCGTGCGGCCAGCTTTGCGTAGTATATTTCGCGTGGTCGACTTCGCAGGCTCTAAGATCAGACAGCGCACAGTCGCGTAGAGAATCGTCTCTCAAAGAAGCCATTATGACATTGACTGCACTACCCCAGAAAGCTGACGCCGACAGGATGAAGACAGGTTTGCCTGTCATCAGAGACTTTCACCACTGATGGAAAACAAGTAGTTCACATCCGCTTGAAGGCATCTCCCTCTCACTGGAGGCCAAAGTGGGAGTCAATACAACGAAACCCCCCTTTTAAGACCCAAACAATTCATGACTTCCTTCAATTTAAGACCTTTCTTTTTCAGAGTTTTTGTTCATAAGCTTTGTGCATTTATCTCCATTTCAAGACTCCCTCCTTTTTAAGACCTGATTTTCTCACATTTGTGAAGGTCTTAAAAGGGAGGTTCCACTGTACCCGCACTCAACGATGCTGTCACAAACAGTGGATGAAAATTAATACCGCGTTTGACAATTATGAAAACACGACGAAACGCAGCAATGTTTGAGCAGTGTTTCTTTTCTGTTAATGCAAACGGGTCAACTGTACTGTTCAATTCGATAACAGAGCACTGCTGTTTTGAACATCACACCAACATAACCCTAGTATTTACCTGCAGGCAACTCTTGAATGTTACAATTGAAAATTTGAATCGACACGTAAATGCATTTTACGCAGGTGTGTATACCTTTGACATAGCTTTATAGTTGAGCCTAGACACTGAACTTGCATCTGCAGATTGTTGGCACCTCTGCTAAATCTTCCAACTACTTGACAGCTCTTCTGTCTTAAACCGGTTCCCAAAAAATGTCTTATCTCATCCTCATCTGTTTTGAGGCTATGGCAAGTAGGCTTAGACGAAAAGAAAAATACAAACAAGAAGAAAAGGAAGGAGAGAAAAGGAAAACAAAAAAGAAATCGTGTTTTTGTCTTTTTGAAATCAATTGTTTGGGCTTTTGTGTTTTTTACAAATTTATTTTGTATTTTTATTTTTTTATGCACAAAACATTACGTAAGACAGCATAGAAGTTGGTTGTGTTTCTATGTCTTTATGTATAGGACAGTTTTATTATTTTCTTTCCTATTTTTAAGTGAATGTTTTGTCTCTGCATCATCGGTCTATTGTCTGTCCTTTCGTCTGTGTGTCTTCCTTTAGACACCCCTCGTTACCCCCCCCCCCCTCCCCGCCCTCTTCCATATTTCTCTTCGATTCTCACTCAGTTTCCTAGAAACATGCACAGACACACAGACAGACACACATACGCGCGCAGAGACATAAATACAGACAGTCAGACACAACGACGACGACGACGACAACAACAACTACAACAACAACAACAACAATAACAACAACAACAACAACAACAACAACAACAACAACAACAACAACAACAACAACAACAACAACAACAACAACAACAGCATCAACATAAAAAATAACAACAACCCGAGTTTCCTTCTGCAGTCCATCTACACTCTTTAATCTTCTGATTCCTCCGGCTTCCTGCATCCCGCTTTCTTGTGCGTCTGTCTGCGTGTTTTTCTTTTCCCGGCCTCCAAACTTCTCCCTATCCCCCCCCCCCCGCCCGCCCCACCTTCGTGTTTCTCTTCCACGCCCCTCAGTCAATCCTGGCTGCCCCCCTAAAGGCATCAGAAGTGGCAGGAACTGTGCAGGCACCTGCCTGCAACACAATTATCTTGTCAGAAGCCATCGGAACCAGAGGAAAATTACAATCTCCTTTTCCCCTCCCCTCCCCTCCTCTTCCTCCCCTTCGACCCACCTCCCCCTAACCCCCACTCCTCCATGCCACTGCCGTGGGCCTCTTTAGCCAAGATTGCGTCGTTAATATTTAATCGTAATCAAATTTCGCTTCTCTTCCAATCCACAGTCTTCCTGGCTCGTATCCGCGCTCGTCAGAACGAGGCTTAGCGGAACTGACGTAGTATAGGGGTCGTGACTGTGTGAAAGATGACGTAGATGGGAAATAGGTGTTCAGTTTTTATTCCTGCTGACTTAAATCACTTACGTAACCCGGAAATTGGTGCTGAGTTCTTATTTCGTGGCCCAGGCCCAGACTGAATGGTTAAAGACATACAATTCAGTGTGTTGGAGAAAGAGAGGTATGGGGGTGCTGGGGGTGGGGTGGGATGTGGTCTAAGATTTGGGTGTGATGATTTTTAAAAGAGAATATTTTACGTAACTCAGATATGCTGGTGCTTAGATTTCTTATCTTCGGCACATTTGCCGAAATGAAAATAACAGTTTCGGCAATTTTCGGAGATGTTAGGCAGCCCTTCGCGTCACATTTCAGCCCAGCGTGAAAAAGTTCGGCAATTTTACCGAAATGACTGTTACATCTTTAGCGATTTGAAATACGTCTCGGTGTTTCACCGACACCACACGATGTCTTTGATGTCAGTGTTTTTGAGAAGCGGAGGAGTGGGGACGGGGAGCGCTGAGATCGGGGTAGGGTTATTCTGTTTAAGAAGTTATACTACTTGCATAGTTTGACACAGATTGTATTGACTTAGTTTGCGAAAAGATCGACAGATGATGCATTGTGATACTAAAACGTCTGACTGATACTTTGAAGAAAAAATCTTACGCAGCTCCACTCGGAATTTCTAACGTGATTGTAAAAAAACAAATGGAGAGCGGCAATTAAATGATGCATTATCACAATAATCGCCTCTAGCGTTTGAACGACTTGAAACGGTCCGAAAAGAATGTTTCTGAGAATGCTTGACATGCAATACATTATATATCAAACCTACTTCCGTTTGAGACCAGACTGGCATCCCTCTTGTTCTCTGGCAACGTCGAAGTTCAAACCGAGGTTTCCTTCTCCATTGGAATTTGTGCATAATATCTTACCGAAAACTTTCAATTCAGGCAACTTTCAGCAAGGGAAACTGTAATTTAACTTAAGTATGACGAGCAAGCGATAAAGTGAAAAACATCCTGCAGGCAAGAGTATAGATTACTCGATGGCAGGTTTGTTTTTCGATAAAAGGCTGAACAATTTTGAGGATAGTGTCGTTGGAATTTTAAGTACTTTCTTAATTAAATTGTCTAATGACCCTCAGGGTACCAAATATATCCTGTTTCTTGGGTGTGGATGCAACGATGCAGTCTAATCGTGCTCGGTACCAGAATGAAGGTTATTTTCTTTACATTATTATCGTCGTCGTCATCGTCGACGTCGTCGTCGTCGTCGTCGTCGTCGTCACCGTAATCATTATAATCATCATCTGTCTGTCCGTCATGTTGTCTGTCTGCGTCCGACTCTGTCAGCATGTCTATTTCTATGTATGTCTCTACCCCCCCCCCCCATCCCCCCATCACCCCTCCCCACTATATTTTCTCTCTCCCACCCCCCTACCCCCTCCCATTCCGTCCCCAAATATGCTATAGTGCACCTCTGAAATGAGCTTTTTAATATTTTATGTCATAGGTTTCCTGGTCTTAATAATGCGTCAAACTAAGTGAAAGAGCGAAAAGAAAAGAAAAACAGGGGGAAAATGAGAATAAGAATAAGAAAAATGCCGAAAACAACGACAACAACAACAACAACAACAACAACAACAACAACAACAACAACAACAACAACAACAACAACAACAATCCAACAGAAAGTCATATGATTTCAATAATTAACTTACAATTAAAAGGCATCTGATGCAGTCAGAACCCAGCAGGCAGATTTTAATAGATAAATCCGCACGCATGGTATTCATCAATTAGAGTCTCCGAGCCTCTCCTAATCATTGAAACGAGAGTGGCCTTGATTCGGTCTCAGATACTCTGTGTGTGTGTGTGTGTGTGTGTGTGTGTGTGTGTGTGTGTGTGTGTGTGCGTGTGTGTGTGTGTGTGTGTACGGTGTGAGTGTGTGTGTGTGTGTGTGTCACAGTGTGTGCACGGTGTGTGTGTGTGTGTGTGTGTGTGTGTATGTGTGCACGGTGTGTGTGTGTGTGTGTGTGTGTCTGTGGATAACTTGTAAAGTTGAATGTTTGTAAATTGCTACAGTTTATTGACATTGCATTATGTACAAAATTGATTATTTGTGTATGTACGTATTTTGTAAAGCGCTGAGAACTAGCAGTGCGGAAAGCTTTGAAATTTTCGGGTTTCCTGAAGATCATGATGGAGTCAGATCTGGCGGCGTTATTACAAAACAAGTCGCGTAAGGCGAAATTACTACATTTAGTCAAGCTGTGGAACTCACAGAATGAAACTGAACGTAGTCCGCCGCTAGTGAAAGTGACGAGCCTGTTTGGCGCGGTAGCGGTTGCGCTGTGCTTCATAGCACGCTTTACTGTACCTCTCTTCGTTTTAACTTTCTGAGCGTGTTTTTAATCCAAACATATCATATCTATATGTTTTTGGAATCAGGAACCAACAAGGAATAAGATGAAAGTGTTTTTAAATTGATTTCGAAAATTTAATTTTGATCATAATTTTTATATTTTTAATTTTCAGAGCTTGTTTTTAATCCAAATATAACATATTTATATGTTTTTGGAATCAAGAAATGATGAAGAATAAGATGAACGTAAATTTGGATCGTTTTATAAAAAACAATGTTTTTTTTACAATTTTCAGATTTTTAATGACCAAAGTCATTAATTAATTTTTAAGCCACCAAGCTGAAATGCAATACCGAAGTCCGGCCTTCGTCGAAGATTGCTTGGCCAAAATTTCAATCAATTTGATTGAAAAATGAGGGTGTGACAGTGCCGCCTCAACTTTTACAAAAAGCCGGATATGACGTCATCAAAGACATTTATCGAAAAAAAGAAAAAAACATCCAAGGATATCATACCCATGAACTCTCATGTAAAATTTCATAAAGATCGGTCCAGTAGTTTGGTCTGAATCGCTCACACACGCACACACACACACAGAGACACACACACACACACCCCTGTTTGGACTGCTCTCATAGTGAGGACTTGCTAATACATACACGGATAGTGCCTTTGTAGTGCACTTGCACTACAACGGCACTGGGTGCAGTGCCTTTCTAGTGCACTTGCACTACAACGGCACTGAGTGCAGTACTCGCTCCGGCATCGAAGAATTTTCACTAAAAAAGGCACAAAATTTGACCTATTTCGTCGCCTATAGAGGACGGAAAGAATGTCATTTTGAACATTGTTATGACATTCTTTCCGTCAAAAAAGTCAACTTAACGGGAAAGAAGTCCTCACACCGTGTGAGGACTTCTGTAGGACCTCAGTGTGTAGGTGTGTAGACCACCTAAGACCTCACTATGAGAGCAGTTAAAACACACACACACACACACACACACACACACACACATACACCACGACCCTCGTCTCGATTCCCCCTCTATGTTAAAACATTTAGTCAAAACTTGACTAAATGTAAAAAAGCCCGCTTGATTTGCATAAAAATGATAACGTCTACTCAGAACGTAATGACATCGATCGTAGTTGCTGTAAATTGCTTCGAATGCTGTATTTGGAAAGATGCTACTGGTACATGTACTAGTGTAGTACTTCAAGTCTTCATTACTGGTCCCCTTTTGTGAGAAAAGTAATTCACGAGTTAATTTTTGTTGTGGAAGTTGTGAGTCATACAGGCTATTTAAAGGTAATTAGAGTATGAACTTTCAAATATCGGGTTCCATTTATTTATTTTGAAAGACTGATTTCCTTTTTATATTTAGTCAAGTTTTGACTAAATATTTTAACATCGAGGGGGAATCGAAACGAGGGTCGTGGTGTATGTGTGTGTGTATGTGTGTGTGTATGTGTGTGTGTGTGTGTGTGTGTGTGCGTGCGTGCGTGTAGAGCGATTCAGACCAAACTACTGGACCGATCTTTATGTAATTTGACATGAGAGTTCCTGGGTATGAAATCCCCAGACGTTTTTTTCATTTTTTCGATAAATGTCTTTTATGACGTCATATTCGGCTTTTCGTGAAAGTTGAGGCGGCACTGTCACGCTCTCATTTTTCAACCAAATTGGTTCAAATTTTGGTCAAGTAATCTTCGACAAAGCCCGGACTTCGGTATTGCATTTCAGCTTGGTGGCTTAAAAATTAATTAATGACTTTGGTCATTAAAAATCTGAAAATTGTAAAAAAAAAATTTTTTTATAAAACGATCCAAATTTACGTTCATCTTATTCCCCATCATTTTCTGATTCCAAAAACATATACATATGTTATATTAAAAACAAGCTCTGAAAATTAAAAATATAAAAATTATTATCAAAAATAAATTGTCCAAATCAATTTAAAAATACTTTCATCTTATTCCTTGTCGGTTCCTGATTCCAAAAACATATAATTATGATATGTTTGGATTAAAAACACGCTCAGAAAGTTAAAACGAAGAATGGTACAGAAAAGCGTGCTATCCTTCTCAGCGCAAGTACTACCCCGCTCTTCTTGTCAATTTCACTGCCTATGCCGTGCGCGGTGGACTGACGAGTCCACTACGAGTATACGGTCTTGCTGCGTTGCATTGCGTTCAGTTTCATTCTGTGAGTTCGACAGCTACTTGACTAAATGTTGTATTTTCGCCTTACGCGACTTGTTTCCTTTTTATATGTAGCCAAGTGCTAAACTGGCTACTAATTCGTTATAATGATTTTATGTCATTCCTGTCTTGTGTAAGTTAAATTTGTATATGCTCAGACACCTGGAGGTCGTAAACTCGCTCAGTCGGCTGTGTCCACTAGGGAACGTAATATGTTTTCCTTTGACGTCAAGCCGCCCTCCCAGAAAGACGGCGGGGTATCTTGAGCCCCAGGTGGTCGTTATGCAATGTGCCGACAGCCTGTCTACCCGAGTTGGACTTGGCGTTTTGTCAAGTGGGTGTCACTTCTTTTGACAGGGCAGATCATAGCAGATGTCAAGTGGCTGGGAGGTTTTAGTCTCTTACCCCCCCCCCCCTTTTTCTTGTCTTTACTGACCAATGAGAAGTGATGTCAGTTTTGTTAGCTAACTCTTGATTGGTGGCTTTTGACGCCACCCATCCCGATTTACATGATAGCATTTTGAGATTTTGGAAAAAGAACTGAGAACGATCTCGGAGGGAGAGAACTGAGAACTATCTCGGAGAGAGAGGACGTACTCGTTTTGTACTTTGTTATCATGGAGACATACTGATGTAGATTGCATTGTACTATTGGTGTGGCCTCCCGGCCTTCGGGCTGGGAGCTGGATTGGTGAGGAGAAGAGAAGAATAGAAAATAAAGAGAAATGTGAATCGACAGACATGGTTTTCCAGAGTTTCATGTTGCATCAAGTGACTCGTCGGTCTGTGCCAGTGAACTCTTGTCTATCATTCTCTACATGTGAGTGAAAGTCCATTACGAGAGCAAGTGATGTTCGTTCAGTGCAAGACACTAAAGAGGCACCCACATGGTGTACTCCTGAACTTCGGGGTTTACTTCTACTAGGTGACTACATTCACCCAACTACTACATCAAGAGGCTGCAATCAAGTATTAACCTCTTCCTTCCACCCCATCACAAATGACCCTGCTCGCAGCGCCAAATGTAGTGGAGGAGTGAAAAGGGTAGTAGTAGATGTAGTAGTAGATACACGAAGCCCAAGTCCAAGCGTCTTGTTTCAACTTTTTATTCAAGAAAACAATGCAAGGAAACGTAGAGGCCGAAGGCGAAACCCGTAGACAGCAAAGCAAGTGTAGTGTCGTGTTCAGCTGCTAGGAGCGAATGCATCCTTATGCCGGTGTCCGGCCTATACTTATAGCCCCGGCGCGGACTGCACAGAAAGCACCGTCCGCGGTGATGAAAATCGGACTGAATACGGCCAGAAACACGGAATCTGTGTTTCTTACACTTGCTTTACCCTACGTTATTTAAAC
This sequence comes from Littorina saxatilis, assembly GCF_037325665.1. NCBI lineage: Eukaryota > Metazoa > Mollusca > Gastropoda > Littorinimorpha > Littorinidae > Littorina > Littorina saxatilis. The sequence goes on from NC_090249.1 coordinate 19,017,021, forward strand.
AAATACCTAACCAATCATAACAAACAATACATCAAATTAAAGCTACGACCTTTAGCTTTCCATTGCAATAGATCACATTTCGTAAAAACTTATATTTATTTAGTATGATGCAAAAACAATGGTCCTAGTGAAGGCACTGAACCAACTTCAGTGCGGAAAATTACAAAACTCTCTAAACTGGAATAATGGACAAACTCATAAATCATACAGATAAAAAGAAGAACCCTAGACAAACATCATGATATGCGTTACTTGGGGGAAAATTATATATTGACTTAGTACGAAGCGGTAAAGTCCGAAAGTAAATGGAATCGGCTAAATTCCTGCGCGAGTACCTGTCTGCATAAATTAGCAATCTTTGCAGAGGAACCAAGCATCACTCATTACAACCAAATCCTTATAAACAAACTAAAATCATATGCAACATAGGTACGGGATATGTAATAGTGATACAAAAATGACAAAACAATGATTGAAAAGACAAAGATGAGTTTGTGAGAATCAATTTCTCTCGACGATACATGAAAACCGGTCAATGTCAGAGTGACGCTTTGGTCAGTTCGAAGCATTATCGTAAATAACACAATAATATGCAGCCATCCAGCCTAATCAGTGACTTCTATGCAAACCTAAATATAATTAGGACCGTATCAAAGATAAAAGGGACTTTGATTGATAGAAGTTAGGTAGATATATAAAGAAAGGTATTTTATTAGAATTTGCGCCGGCAATGGTGCGCGCGCAGCATCGTATCGTCTGCTATGGGATGGGTTATCCCGTTTGTACTGTACACAAGGCTGTTTCGCTATGCGATGATTAGAGTGTTTAGGGTAGCGAAGTGCACTTGGCTACATCTATGTAGTCAAGTTTTGACTAAATATTTTAACATCGAGGGGGAATCGAAACGAGGGTCGTGGTGTATGTGCGTGTGTCTGTCTGTCTGTCTGTCTGTCTGTCTGTCTGTCTGTGTGTGTGTGTGTGTGTAGAGCGATTCAGACTAAACTACTGGACCGATCTTTATGAAATTTGACATGAGAGTTCCTGGGTATGAAATCCCCGAACGTTTTTTTCATTTTTTTGATAAATGTCTTTGATGACGTCATATCCGGCTTTTCGTGAAAGTTGAGGCGGCACTGTCACGCCCTCATTTTTCAACCAAATTGGTTGAAATTTTGGTCAAGTAATCTTCGACGAAGCCCGGACTTCGGTATTGCATTTCAGCTTGGTGGCTTAAAAATTAATTAATGACTTTGGTCATTAAAAATCTGAAAATTGTAATAAGTGTTTTTTTATATAAAACGATCCAAATTTACGTTAATCTTATTCTACATCATTTCCTGATTCCAAAAACATATAAATATGTTATATTTGGATTAAAAACAAGCTCTGAAAATTAAAAATAAAAACATTATTATCAAAATTAAATGTCCGAAATCGATTTAAAAACAATTTCATCTTATTCCTTGTCGGTTCCTGATTCCAAAAACATATAGATATGATATGTTTGGATTAAAAACACGCTCACAAAGTTAAAACAAAGAGAGGCACAGAAAAGCGTGCTATACAGCACAGTGAAACCACTACCGCGCTAAACAGGCTTGTCAATTTCACTGCCGTTGCCATGAGCGGTGGACTGACGATGCTACGAGTATACGGTCTTGTGAAAAATGGCATTGCGTTCAGTTTCATTCTGTGAGTTCGACAGCTACTTGACTAAATATTGTAATTTCGCCTTACGCGACTTGTTACATTTAGTCAAGTTTTGACTAAATGTTTTAACATAGAGGGGGAATCGAGACGAGGGTCGTGGTGTGTGTGTGTGTGTGTGTGTGTGTGTGTGTGTGTGTGTGTGTGTGTGTGTGTGAGTGTGTGTGTGTGTGTGTGTGTGTGTGTGTGTGTGTCTGTACGTGTGTGTGTGTAGAGCGATTCAAACCAAACTACTGGACCGATCTTTATGAAATTTTACATGAGAGTTCCTGGGAATGATATCCCCAGATGAGTTTTTCTTTTTTTCGATAAATACTTTTGATGACGTCATATCCGGCTTTTTGTAAAAGTTGAGGCGGCACTGTCACACCCTCATTTTTCAATCAAATTGATTGAAATTTTTGTAAAGCAATCTTCGACGAAGGCCGGACTTCGGTATTGCATTTCAGCTTGGTGGCTTAAAAATTAATTAATGACTTTGGTCATTAAAAATCTGAAAATTGTAATAATTTTTTTTTATATAAAACGATCCAAATTACGTTCATCTTATTCTACATCATTTCCTGATTCCAAAAACATATAAATATGTCATATTTGGATTAAAAACAAGCTCTGAAAATTAAAAATATAAAAATTATGATCAAAATTAAATTTCCGAAATCAGTTTAAAAACACTTTCATCTTATTCCTTGTCGGTTCCTGATTCCAAAAACATATAGATATGATATGTTTGGATTAAAAACACGCTCAGAAAGTTAAAACGAAGAGAGGTACAGTAAAGCGTGCTATGAAGCACAGCGCAACCGCTACCGCGCCAAACAGGCTCGTCACTTTCACTGCCTTTTGCACTAGCGGCGGACTACGTTCAGTTTCATTCTGTGTATTCCACAGCTTGACTAAATGTAGTAATTTCGCCTTACGCGACTTGTTCATTGATGTTTTTTGCACGTTATATTGCTTGGTTTAGTGGAAATAATAATATTGATATCTGTCTGCTTATGTAACCAATTTGCTCTTAGCTGCCTTTGCCCTTGCTATCAATATGTCAATCTAAAACCATAGAACCGTTGTACAGACTTCGCTTGACTTGACAGTCTGTAGCCACATCATTTCATAATCCGAACCATATTACGGGATTCGACACAGAAGTGTCAAAACTGCATGCGCATTGAGCTCCGGGCTCATAAATCATATAGTTTGATTGAAAAGTCCGTTTGCACGATTAAAAATACAGACAGATAGACAGAGACACACAGCCGGACATGCAGACAGACAGACAGACAAGCATAGAGAGGACTCGCCAACTTTTTGAGTGTTTTTTACCCTAAAGTTTGTATTCACTGGTTGACTTGCTACAATGTGAACATGATTCACCAGAAGAGAGTCTGGTGCAGCTGCACAGCATTTCAACACACCGTCCTATTTCCGATCAGCAGCTTCGTCAGAGCTGTCACACTGCACCCACTGTCTCCGTGTGCAGGTTATCAATAACTTCAACAGCAGGTCGGAGATCACGGAGGTCGGAATCCTATCTCAGTGCCTTCACGTGATCGATGGCTAAAAGGTACTTTGCATGTCATGTCCGAGGTGATGCATAATGATCATTCCAACATGGGGAAGTTCTTGAACGGTCCAGCTGCTCGCTGGCTAAAGCGGGCTACTTTGCATGTCCGGGGTGATGCACACACTCTTTCTATGTCTGTGGGTGATGCATTGTGATCATTCCGACATGGGAAAGTTCTTGAACGGTTCAGCTGCTCGCAGGTTTTAGTCGGTGCATAGTTAGCTTCATCTCTGTCCAAGACACGTCTTGGGTTGGTGCTGTTTCTGTCACGATTTGTTGGAGTATACTTACCTCATCGTCTGGGATCGTAGCTACGATATACGTACTACTGTGAGATCAGCAGGACATCTTCGTTTGCATCATGATCTGATGATTGGGGTGAAGATTTGATTGAGTAAGGGTCACATGCACGGACACAGACTGTCAAGCTAGCATGCAAACACAGACACAAGACACACAAACACCAGCATACACAGACATAGACACAGACACCCCTAAAACAGACAGACAGACACACACACACACACACAGACTGACACACACGTGACACTCTCTCTCTCCCTCTCTCTCTCTCTCTCTCCTTCTCCCTCTCTCTCTCTCTCTCTCTCCTTCTCCCTCTCTCTCTCTCTCTCCCTCTCTCTCTCTTTCTCTCTCTCTCTCTCCTCTCTCTCTCTCCTTCTCTCTCTCTCTCTCCTTCTCTCTCTCTCTCTCTCTCTCTCTCTCTCTCTCTCTCTCTCTCTCTCTCTCTCTGGTGAGAGGGAAGAAAAAGGAGAGCAAAGAAGAAATCTCGGATTGTTAGTGTTCTACTATACTCCACCTCGAGCAATTTGTGAAAATTCGGTCAGGTTAATGAGGCCCTATATCGATACAGTGTCTTTACGGTACTTCCTTCGTGTTTTGTGTCAGCCCCCTCGTTTATATCTATGATGTATTGTATTCATACATGTACATTATATATATAATTCTTTTGAACTGGTTTTGTATTCTTCATGCGTTTCCACAACGCTGTGCTATTGACGGCAGCCTGGGGGGGGGGGGGGGGGGGTAGGTGTTTAGGGGAGGCTGCAAACTGCTTCTATCCGAAGTCATCACATCTCGATTTTTGGAAGCATATCGAACGAAGCCCTCTTTTAGACCAGTTGACCAGTTTCTCAATACTAATCACTGTTCTTCCTGATTTGTATTTAAGCAAATTGCGACATCTCTTATTCGTCCCACCGTTTGGATGTTTTGGATACCTATCCATGTCAGAGTTCGGTGGGTTATAGAAACACGAAAATACCGAGCATGCTTTCCCCGAAAGCGGCGTATGACTGCCTAAATGTCATACATGTATGTATGTATGTAAATGGCAGGGTAAAACGGTCATACACGTAAAAACCCACTTGTGCAACAACATGAGTGAACGTGGGAGTTTCAGCCCATGAACGAAGAAGAAGAAGAGGAAGGATGCCTGTCTGTGAACGGCACATGCATAGTTATTCCAGCTGTCCACAAACGAACAATATGAGAAGAAGTGTCCTCTTCCTCCGTCACCCACCAACACCAGCTCGATGTGTCTCCAGTAGAAGCCAGGCCAAGCGAGCACGCCGTGAAACGCATTAGTCTGCTTGCTTGCCTGTATCAACACAATCCGTCCCGGCTCCTTTTCTCAATGGGCACCTCGCTGTTCTCAGACACCGCCTCCTCTGTGCGGCCGGCAGAGGGCGGTCTCAAAAGGCGGGAAATGGGAATTTATCACGGCCGTTGCTTCCATTGGCGACCACTTTTATGCTCCGTGGGTAAGCGGTGTGTCCTAAACAGCAGTTTTCAGTGCCGGTGTCCCCGGTTATCAGGGTGTCCGAGCGATGCCGGGTCACTGTCTGGACTGGACAACAGAATGACGAACATGGCTTTGACCTAATTTTTGGCTCACGTAAGTGTAGCCTATGCGATCGTAACTTTGTCTGTCTGTGCGTGCGTGCGTATGTGCGTATGTGCGTGCGTGCGTGTGTATGTCTGTGGTAGAAACTCTAACATTTGAAGACGTCACATTACATTGACGTCACATTATGACGTAAGAGGGTTAGACGTCACGCGAAGGAAGTACTGAAAGTCTCGGTCATTATTATTTTGAGCGGGCCGAGACTAGTTGGCAGTCGCGTCCCTGTAAGTAGCCTACATGCAGACAGACAGATCTAGATCTAGTGTCTCGCTTTCTTGCACAGCTTCACCTATGCTCTTTCTGTGTGTGTGTGTGTGTGTGTGTGTGTGTGTGTGTGTGTGTGTGTGTGTGTGTGTGTGTGTGTGTGTGTTACTGTTTGTCGATTTCTTACGTGAGCCTTGATGGCTTCGCCTCTTGTTTGTGTTGATGTCCGGTCAGCGCTTTTCTGTAAGACTGAAGAACTTAGAAGCGTTGGAAGCAGCAAAACGGGTGCGATGAGGAACGGTGGTACGAATATCGTCGTGACCTAATTTCTATTGATTCTGTCGCCGCTATTTTTGTTGTTGAGGAACTAGATACAGTAGAAGCAGCAGCAAGACGGTGTCGCTGATGACCTCGTAGACCCTCAAATTTGAGTAAAAAAATCGTCGTTCGCCCTTGAAATTCGGTGAGAAGTGATCGCACCTTGCACTCGTAACTAATTCACTCAGTGCGACACCGACCAACTCAGACCTCAGCCATTCTGAGTCCTGAGAATGCAAACAACTGCTAGCCCTCCCCCACGTACAGCACAATGTTGGATGACATGGGGTAACCTCTGGCTGGGCGAGGGCTATCAGTGGGGCGTGTTGGGGGTGTAGACCAGTTGTGGGGTTGTGACCTTGGGGGCGGGTACTGCCTGGTGCTCATCGTACGGTTCGTCACACTGACCACTCATTAGGCAGAATACTGACTCAGTGTGTTCTTGGTACTTCAATGCAGTTTCTCCCAGACCCCCCCCCCCCCCCCCCCGCGCGATCTTATCCTCTACCTTGCAAATTTATAAAAATGAGAGTTGCGCTTTGTTGCCTTAACTTCTGTTTGCATGCATTGGTTCCTGCTCGAAACATTACGTCTTCAATAGGTGCTAACCAACTTACAGGCTCACAGAAAAGAACATGCAGGCACACGCAGCCTCGGAGGCAGACAAAAGGTCATCAGTAGAGACAGACACATAGACAGGCAGGCAGACATCTGCAATACACGAACACAACCTTGTACTGTATATACAGTAATTCATGCACAGGCACACCAGAGGCAGGCAGATAGACGGAAAGAGAGACAGAGTCGAAGCTGCAGGCAGGAGACAGCCTACCAGACAAACAGGTCAAGCAGACATGATTCAACTCTCATGCTGTAATTTCCCCCAGCTCATTCAGAAGCCAGTCGAGTGTTGAAAACACACTGAAGTACAACAAACTGTGAATGAAAGGCCGCGTGACATTCGGCGTCGGTCTTCTACTGCCCAATTTTCAGGTTCAACCTCCCCAGCATGTGTGTGTGTGTGTGTGTGTGTGTGTGTGTGTGTGTGTGTGTGTGTGTGCGTGTGTGTGTGTGTGTGTGTGTGTGTGTGTGTGTGTGTGTGTGTGTGTGTGTGCGTGTGTATATGTGTGTGTGTGTGTGTGTGTGTAAGGCTTTTTTTGACATTATATCTGACAAGATGAAACATCCACATACCAAAACACATACGGAGAAGCAACATCGTGGCTACTTACTGATCAGAGCTAGGTTTTATTTTTGGGTTAAATGAATTCAATATCTCAGCCGGATTGGCTAAGATGTCAGAAACAAAACATTTCTTCGAAAAAAAGGTATCACTCTGCACAGAAAGCATATATAGTCAGACAGCTGAATTTTGGTATGTGTCCGACGGGCGCAGTGGCGTGGTGGTAAGACGTCGGCCTCCTAATCGGGAGGTCGTGAGTTCGAATCCCGGTCGCGGCCGCCTGGTGGGTTAAGAGTGGAGATTTTTCCGATCTCCCAGGTCAACTTATGTGCAGACCTGCTTAGTGACTTAACCCCCTTCGTGTGTACACGCAAGCACAAGACCAAGTGCGCACGGAAAAGATCCTGTAATCCATGTCAGAGTTCGGTGGGTTATGGAAACACGAAAATATCCAGCATGCCTACTCAACGAAAGCGGAGTGAACTGACTACGCTCTCAGAGTATAGTGTGGGGAACCCAACTGGGCAAACGAGCTCACACGTCCGTTATAATAATAATAATAATAATAATAATAATAACGGGCATTTATAAAGCGCCTTATCAGAAGTTCAAAGCGCGTGACAACAATACATGCATACAAAAATCATACAATCACTGTCAGATTCAAACAACACATCATGCACATCTCACATCCCCAGACTCTATACTGAGGAACTATCCGTAGTGTTGTTGGAACAAGTGAGTTTTCAAATTGGACTTAAAAGATGAAATGGATGGAGAGTGACGTAATTGAAAGGGGAGTGAATTCCATAACTGAGGTCCATAGTCCGAAAACGTGCGGAAGCCACATCAGAAGAACGAAGGGTGCGAGAGGGAGACCAGTTCAGAAAGATAGGCAGGTGCCGATTCAGAGATGATATTGTAGCAGAAGCAGGCAGCTTTATACCTAATACGTTCAGATACAGGAAGCCAGTGAAGTTCTTTCATGAGAGGAGTGCAGGGTTGTCGATGCTGTGCTCTGAAAATGAGACGTGCAGCAGAGTGTTGTACTTTTTGCAAGGGTTGGAGAGTGGAGTCAGGGCAGCCTATGAGAAGGGAGTTGCAGTAATCTAATCTGGACAGAATGCAGGATGTAACGAGAGTTTTAGTGGCATCAACAGTGAGAAATTTTCTTATGGAACCTATTCTTCTGATCTCAAAGTAGCATGTCTGACAGACTTTTTTGATGTGTTGTTTCATTGAGAGGTGGGAGTCCATGATGAACCCAAGATTCCTAGCACTATCAGAGAGAGAAATGTCACTAGAACCTACTGTGATGGAGGCTGGAAGGGAAGTGGTCGAAGAGGAAGCTCCAGAGAAAAGGAGAAATTCAGTCTTGTCATCATTTAACTTGAGCATATTGTTTGTCATCCATGATTTAATATCTGAAGTGCAGTTTTGGAGAGTGTGCGTCACCGCTTGGATTTCTGTAGGCTTGCATGCTTGTTGGAGTTGTGTGTCGTCTGCAAAGAGGTAGTGATTGACTGCGTGTTGCTTGATGACGGCAGAGAGAGGAGTGGTGTATAGTACAAATAAAACTGGGCCTAGAACTGACCCCGTTACCAGACAATTGTGGAAGGCTGAAGAAGAAGGTATGTGTCCAAGTGGAAGGATGACCTTAGTCAATGTTAAAGCCCCCGACGGATCTATGGTGATTTGCAAAATGGTTTACACGACAGTAATGGTATCTGTAAGAATCGTCTCAGTTTTTATGAACATTATGCGACATTATTTTGACATCCAGATAAGCCGCCAAAATTACGGACATTGAACTTTCAACAAACAAGAAAGGTATGTTATGTTATTGGAACGCTTGATTTATGACAAAACAAAACATTGCATTCACAAGTTTATGTTATTTTGTCATAAAATGTTTTGTTTTGTCATAAAGTGAACGTTCCCATAACATTCCTTTCTTGTGTTTTTAAATTCTAGTTTGAATTTTAGAACGTTGGCAGTCTATTTGTTTTTTGACATTACACGTTGCAAGCCGATTCAGTCAAGCCTTCGTGTTCGTTAAAATCCGCGTGATGTGCGGCTCGAATGACGGAACAATGAACTCGTGTAATCTTCTTCCTCCTCGTTCGCCAGATGATCACATAAGTGTGTCTTCCACTTGATTAAAATCAGACCTGAAGGAAGTCGATCGACAATCACCGTCAGATATAATTATGCAATATGAGCTCTTACATTTGTATACAACATTACGTAATTTATACGTCAGTACGGAGACCTGTCGGTGCCTTTGGGCACTAGCAAACACGCACGCACGCATAGACACAGACATACGCACGCACGCACGCACGCACGCACGCACGGACGCACGCACGCACGCACGTACACACACACACACACACTAAACACACACACACACAGACACACACACACTCGCGCTTACACATTCATGCATGCACGCACGCACGCACGTACGCACGCACACACGCACGCACGCACATACACACGCACTCACACAAACACACACACACACACACACACACAGACACACACAGACACACACAGACACACAGACACACACACACACACACACACTCACACACACCCACACACACACACACACACACACACACACACATGCACACACACACAGACACACACACACGCACACACACACACACACACACACACACACACACACACACATTTCTTATGGCTGTGAGCAAATGCTTGTATTACATAGTATTTCACAACAGACATGCGGCCTTCGATGCGCGCACGTGCTTTGCCCTACATCAGATTGTCAACGCTTCGAGGAGTCATTACGCGGATTGTGTCTTGCGGTTATAGTACTTTACTCACAGTGTCTTGCAATTGCCTTTCAATCAACTCAATTAACAATACAGCATCTGCCCTACTCTCATGTGTGATATAATCTTTTGAAAACGATCCTGGTTTTTTTCACTCATGGGTTCGTCAAATCAATTTAATTTACAGCGTCTACTTTATACTCTCTTTGTCTGGCATTCGTTTGTAATCGATGCAAACATTGAATCATGGGCTCATCAAATTGATATTCAAAATTGAAGCTTTTGCCTGGCAGTCAGAATTTGACAGTCGTTTGAAAACGATCAAGTTTTTCACTTGAGGGTAAATCAAGTAAATCTTCTTTATTTTGTCCACCAATTATTTTGTTTTGTTGTTGTTTTTGCACAAGTCAGATTAACGAAGGTCCTTTGAAAGTGAGTGACTACACATTTGAATGACATTTAACTCATTGACTTTTAAAGCTAATTGATTTGTGGTGTATCAAATTTTCCGTCCTAATCTAAAGTGACCTTCCCATGATTTAAGGTGCATTTGAATACGGCATGCAAAAGTTTTCAGTTACGTCTAGGCCGTACTTTAGAAGTCCAGGATTCAAACAAAAGGCATGACTCATATGTGTTTTTGTTTTCATCTTTAAAGTGCTGTTGCTATCATTCTAGAGCATGCATGGCAAAGCCCAAGCTAAGTCTATATTGTTTCATTATAGATACTATTTTTTTGTTCACTATAATGATATATAGGTCATCTTCTCCTTCTTCTGCGTTCGTGGACTATAACTCCCACGTACACTCGTTTGTACGAGCGAACTTTTACGTGCACATGCATGGCCGTTTTGTGTCACGCCATTTAGGCAGTCATACTCCGTTTTTAGGGGAGACCAATAGGTTGAAATGCTTGTGAATGTTTTGTATTATACTTTTGCGGTCGGCTTGACGACTTTTGCTGCACAATGAACAGAGTGAACGGAGCGACAATATGACCAAGGCCGTTTAGTTATTCATACAGGGCAGTGCCACAGGTGTCTTTTGCAAGACGCTGGAATTTGTTTTTGGAAATCGCAGCACTACAGGAAACGGAGCTTCAGTTGTGTGAACGACAGTGCATGTAAAGAGAGCGTACTGCTAGATGTTTTTGTGTGTGGCAAATTTGCCGAAATGGACCCACCATTTTGGGCAATTGTTTGAAAGTTTTCGGTAGGCCTTGGCGTCATCGTTCCCCCACCGTGGAAAATGTTCGGCAATTCTGCTGACTGATATGACGGCAAAGTATTGGCGTTTTGTCGACTGACGACGCCCCACGACATCCCAAGGAGAGTATAAGTAAGTTCTACATCACAGCGTGTTATGCAAAGCGCATTAACTGAAACATCTACAGGTGAATATTGATTTATCATCTAGGGGCCATGCACAAAACACAACCGGCACGGTTGGCCTAGTGGTAAGGCGTCCGCTCCGTGATCGGGAGGTCGTGGGTTCGAACCCCGGCCGGGTCATACCTAAGACTTTAAAATTGGCAATCTGGTGGCTGCTCCGCCTGGCGGTCTGGCATTATGGGGTTAGTGCTAGGACTGGTTGGTCCGGTGTCAGAATAATGTGACTGGGTGAGACATGAAGCCTGTGCTGCGACTTCTGTCTTGTGTGTGGCGCACGTTAAATGTCAAAGCAGCACCGCCCTGATATGGCCCTTCGTGGTCGGCTGGGCGTTAAGCAACCAAACAAACAAACAAATGTACAAAACACCGAAAGAAGCCGAAATACCGGCGACTTTGATGAGCGTCAGATCCACAGTCATTCCAAAGCTAGGACATTGCATGCTCAGTCTCCGAACCCATGGCATGAGACTTATCAGCTTGCAAGGATAGTGCCTGGCATTTACCGTATTTGGAAACGTTTTAAAGGCCCAATCCTTCCCGCTCACCATCTCAGATGTGCCAGGCTTTTACGTGAGAGAAGACCATCCCTCCGCCTGGTCACATACCAAAAATCAACATCCTGACTGCTTGCTGTGGTGAGTTATTTCTATTTATTACCAATTCACTGCCCCATATGGCTTTTTGACCAACCAGGGCGGATTCTAGGTGACCCTCTAAATGTTATGACGTTCAGGCAGGGACCCTTTTTGTTTATCAAGCTAAAAATGAACAAGACCGAAACGCATGTTCAACATGGTTTGTTGTGTGTCAAACGCATTTGACCTGTGAATATTCATCACGTAAGGTGTGTTACTCTGATTGGCTGACCCAGGTCATGAGAATTTTTTGACTGACAGGCATAATCAGGTAGGAGCGCTCCAGTTCCCATTGCGGCTGTTCTGTCTAATTCGCGGGGTCGCTTCGAAATTTCTTTTGGTCAAATTGAACGGTAATAAAACCGTTATCTATATATATATACGACTAGTGTCTGTCTGTCTGTCTGTTCGCGATGCACGGCCAAAGTTCTCGATGGATCTGTTTCAAATTTGGACACCATATTCAGCTGCACCCCGGACACAACCTCATCGATGAGATATTTCAACACGTGCTCTCAGCACGCAGCGCTGTGCGCGCTGAACCGATTTTTTTTTTTTGGTCGGGATCCACTACCAGTAAGTCTTTCTTATCTTCTCCAGTGTTTTCAGCCGCGATTATCTCCCTTCCTCCGTGTGGCGTCAATCCATATTCCCGTTACTACGTTACTATTTTTAGAAGGTCACTGCACGTTACTATTTTTAGAAGGTCTCCAGTGTTTTGCGCGTTTATCTCCTTTCCTTCGTGCGCCGGCGAAGCCGGCGTACGCCCGGCAAAGCCGGGTCCCAGGCGCAGCCTGGTATTCGGCTCTACTTCTTCCCGGCGAAGCCGGTACCCAGCGAAGCGGGTAATCATCTAGTTTCTAATATGTTGACTGCTAGCAAATGATAACAGACATGTCTCACAAACGATATCAGCATTCGCCTAAAAGGCTCATGCTTGATATCTTTTTTCTCGACATGTCTGTTATCATTTGCTAACAGTCAGCATATTACATTTTCATTTTCATTTCATTTTCATTACTTTATTGTCCCATCGCTGGGAAATTCGGGTCGCTTCCTCCCAGTGGAAAGCTAGCAGCAACGGGGTCGCGCTACCCAGGTGTCTGCGTGTTTAGGTGTATTCAGCCACCTGCACTTATGGCAGAATGACCAAGGTCTTTTACGTGCCATTGTGATGACACGGGGGTGGGACATGGCTTCCGTCTCTGGGTCTGCACATAAAGTTGACCCGTGTCCGTCCCGGCCCGAATTCGAACCTGCGACCTTTCGATCACAAGTCCAGTGCTCTACCAACTGAGCTACCGAGAAATGACTCATAATAAAGCTACTACAGTAGTTGCTTTTACAAAATTATTTCATTAAACCCCATTCCCACAACGAACAAAGAGCTGTTGATATTTGGTATGTTACCAAGTGGAGGGATGGTCTTACTTATTTACTCACTTACGTACATTACTTACTAACTTACTTACTGCCAGTCCTGCCGGTTGGCATGTAGGGCAGTAACGAAGGACCTCCACTCCTGCCTGTTCTGGGCGAATCTCTGGATGGTACCCCATGTATGGTTCAGGGTCTTCAGTTCTCCTTCCACCGTTAGTCTCCAGGTGTTCTTGGGTCTGCCTCTCTTGCGTGTTTCTTCCGGTGTCCAGTGAAGGGCAGTCCAAGTCATGTTGTCCTGCTCTCTTCGCATGACATGCCCAATCCATGTCCACCGCCTTCTCGTGACAATGGTCTCCATGCCCTCTTGATTGCACTGGGCAAGTAGCTGTTGGCTGGAGATAGTGTTGGGCCAGAAGATCCGGAGGATTCTCCAGAGGTTCTTTGTGGGAAAGGTTGACAGCTTGGTCAAGTCGCTTTCCGTCATCCTCCAGAATTCTGAGCCGTACAGTAGTATTGAGAGGAAACAGCTCTGGTACAATCTCAGCTTTGTGGTACGTAGTACTGTACTGGGAGGACATCCACCTGTTATTGAGCATTGTGAAGGTGTTTCTGGCCTTGTTGAGGCGCCTCTTGATGTCGTTTCCTGCTCCTATATCGTGTCGTACAATGCTGCCAAGTTTTGTGAAGGCCTCAGTTGTGGGAAGGTCTGCTCCGTCTATATTTGGATTGGAGAGGGGTTTGGGATGTTCCGTTTTTGCTGTTTCCGTAACAAACCTTTTTTTAAGGGGCTTGGTTGTTAGCCCAGTGCCCAGCCCAAAACCTATATAGAGGGCCAGTGGATTACACTTCGTTAGACCCTTACCCTTCGACCTGAGCTGGGCACATTATATATATATATATATATATTACTAGATGAATACCCGCTTCGCCGGGTACGGCTCCGGGGACCCGGCTTTGCCGGGTGTACGCCGGCTTTGCCGGTGTAACACGAGAAAATTACTCCCACGAGATTTTTTACTCCGGAGTAAACATATCGTACGAAAAAGTTACTCCCTTTACGAAAAAAGCACTCCCCCATTGCACGAGAAAATTACTCCCCAAGACAGGTGAGTTCTGAGTAAATATTTCGTACAAAAATGTTACTCCCCTGACGAATAAATAACGAATAAATTACTTCACCTCAACACGAGCAATTTAACTTCCCATGCCAGGTGTACGATATTTTTACTCCCTTGTCCCCTGTTAGTTCTTGGTGGTGGAAGGGGTGGAAGGAGGGTAGCGCGACATTCGTGTGCGCGAGATCACTTATTGGCATTATCCCTTCGCCCGCATCCCATTTTTGCGTACGAGATTTTTACTGGAAGTAAAAAAAATGGGGAGTAAAAATTTCGTGGAGGGAGTAATTTTTTCGTGCCTTGGGGAGTTCTTTTCTCGTACGAAAAGTGTACTCTGAGTAAGAATTTCGTACGAAATATTTACTCCGGAGTAAATTTTTCGTGGAGTAAAAATTTCGTGTTACACCGGCGCACCGCACGAAGGAAGGGAGATAAACACGCAAAACACTGGAGAAGAGTAAAAATAGTATAACGGGAATATGGATTGAGCGTTGTCGACAGTGACCTTCTAAAAATAGAAACGGGAATATGGATTGACGCCACACGAAGGAAGGGAGATAAACGCTGAAAACACTGGAGAAGATAAGGAAGAGTTACTGGGAATGGATCCAGAGAAAAACCAAAATCGGTTCAGCGCTGCGCGCTGAGAGCACGTGTTGAAATATCTCATCGAGCAGGTTGTGTCCGGGGTGTACCTGAATAATTATGGGCACCAAATTTGAAACAGATCCATCGAGAACCTTGGGCGTGCATCGCGGACACACACACACACACACACACACACACACACACACACAGACACAAGTCGTATATATATATATATAGATGCTCTCGTGTGATCAACGAAGTGTTATTGACAAAAAACACTGGTTTTGATCGCTAACTTGATCGAATTTTGAGAATATGTACAGTGTAGATATATCGGGAACACGTGAGACACGTATTAAATGCTTTAATTAATTAGAAAAGGGTTCTGTGACCGCTTTGCAAAGTAGTTAATGGTCCACACCGGCAGAGAAGAGAGAATCGAGTACAGTTTGAGAAGAAGCGTTCACCTACTTTCCTAGCAAACCTAGGGCTGAGTATTGAAGATACCTTCCTTCCTGTGAAAACCAATCTTGTGAATCACATCAGATCTGCCTAGGGTATACAACATGCTTCCATTTCGACACATACAAAGAAATGAACAGCTTGGTTTCTTTGTGTACAAAGCAGGATTTTTATTTAAATGAATTAAAGTTGCAGGTGTATTCATCTGTGTCACTTATGTTAGATAATACATATAATCACAGACCGAACAGAAAGCAGCTATATGCTGAAGCCGTGATCTATATGCTCAACTATTGGAGAATATTTACGTTTTTGTTTGTTTTGTGTGTGTTTTTTTTAAAACCAAAATCGATCGAATTTAGTTCAAAATCCGTTTGTGTGTGTTGTTTATTTACAACTGAACGAACGCAAACATGCACTCTTTTGTCATCTTGGCTAGCCGTCTAAATATGAGTGTCTGACTCTGACAATGTTCAATCGATAGATACATACCTGTATCCCGTGACGTAAAATCATATAGACAGATCTGTACGATGATTATAAGATGGTCTATAACGGAATGAAGGTACATGTATATACATTATTTATTCATGAACCGTATTTATTCCCATCTCATAATATTATAGTCTGCTTGGGGCGTTGGTTATATTATTTGATTTACTTTGTTTTAACTTTTTGCTCATTGTGTTTAGCCCTTCTGGGGAAAAAAATCAAACCCCACTAATGGTAATCTTGTTTGAAGTGTTTTAGTTTCAGCGGGGATATAAAAGAAATTGTCTCTATATGTCTCAGCCATGTCTATGTCTCTGATTTCAGATGCACGTCAAAAAGGCAATCAGAAAAAATCAGACCTAAATTTGAAAATAATAATCTACGATGAAACACCCTTTTCAGTTTATACGTTACACTTTATTTTATTGTTCCTTTCTTCGTCTTTGTTTGTTTGTTTGTTTGTTTATTTGTTTCTGTCTGTCTTTCTTTTTGTCTGTCTTTCTTTCATTCATTCTTTTTTTCTCTCTTGTTGTCCTTTATTTCATCTTTCTATCCTTCTGTCAGTTTTGTTTTATCATAGTTTTTCTTTCGTGGGTTTACTCTCACATTCTCTCGCCCCTCTCTCTCTTTAATCACAAATTGTTCTTGCAGTTTCGTTGATGTGAACGGTGGGGAAAAATCCCTTTGGTTTGAGCATACTCATGAAGCCATCGGGTGTGCCTAAGTTCAATTAACCTTTTACCAAAAAACCCCAAAAAATAGCAACAACAAAAACGTTTTAACTCATGCATTTTAACTTTTTAACTTCCTAAATGTGCTTTGCTTTTTAAACTATATTTTAAGATAAGTTTCGTTTCTCAAGCTGGAATAATTCTTCGAAAGCCGCAACACAGCCAGTCAAGTTTTGCCTTTTTCTTTCTTTTCAGGCTGGAAGAACAAAGAAGCCAAGATCATTCCAGGTCGCAGACGCGCCGAAAACAGGAACACGACTTCCAGAAAACTGTCCAGCTAAAAAGTAAAGAAAACCACTCGTCGTTTCGTAGAATTAGACACGGTAAGAGAAAGGGAGAACGTCAGTCAGTCAGTCAGCCAGCCAGCTCGTAACGGCGTGCGCTGCAGGGTCATTATTATGCATAACCCGCTAACAGCCGCAGGAAGCGTTTCGCCTAAGCGCAGCGTTAAGCCCCGCCCCTTTCCACTCGTCTGACACGCCCGTCCAATGACGAGGCGGCCGAGCGATGGCAGCAAAAACACACTTTGAATGCCAGTCGCCGTCAATTACAAGGTAACGAAGTTGCGCTATGCAGTGCCACAGGACAGGAACAGCGAATGCACCTTGAGGACACGGCTGTACTTGGCGAGCTGTAGCAGAAAAGAAGTGAAGAAGAAGAGAGAGAGAGAGAGACAGGAGAAGAAAAGAAGAGAGGGAGATACTGGTGTAGACATCGCTTTCAATGACTCGGGCCTGCGCCGAAGCCACCACAACTACTACCACGGGCTATTAGCAAGTTGGGCGAAAAAGCAAAACAGGGCAAAACATTGGCAGTCGCCGCCAACACCTTGAGGACACGAGGTTTTTAACTGGCCTTGCTTTTCACCACCCGGGCTCTTATTGCAAACAAGCCTGTAGCAGAAAATGAGGTCGAGCATGGAATTTAATTCGACCTGTTTTACAACTCCGCTCTTTTTAATGCGCCTTGTATGATTTTAACAACAACAAATTATTACCCTTTCCTCTTCTGTAATTAGAGTCAAGTGTGAGGTTTCTTTTTTTGTATCCCGTACTTTCTCTAGACGGTTTCGGGATTCTTTTGAGACTTGAGTTCTGCAGACAATTGTAAGGAGCTGACTCATTGAATTTTCTGCTGTGTGAAAAAAACATAAAGCACTCCGCTATGTGTAGTACACGAGCGTAGACAAATTATCATTACTGGTCGATTTGGGTGTGTACCTTGAAGAACGTGTGTGAAATATATTCAACAAGACCAGAACATCCCACGGAGGAACTCGGCTTTCCACTTGTTTCATTATTGTGTCGCGGTCTTCGTCAAAGGAGTTTCGACACACAGTTTTGATATATCCTGTCGCAGGAGGGAGAGAGAGAAAAAGAGAGAGTGCATTAGGAGTCCGACAACAGTGTTGAGACCCGTGTGGTTGTTAACTTATACACGGAGTTTTCAGTGACAAGGGAGAACGTCAACTCGTCATGTCGTTTCTAGCTCTGGAGTCCGCTCAGCCCTGGCAGGTGAGTGTCTTTTTTTATTGTTTCATTTTTAACCTCCCTGTCCTCGTTAATCATACTCTTTTTGTCTGGCGTTTATGCCTCGGTCTTTTGTTTTGGGAGAGGGAGGCTTGTTGCGAATGGAGCATAACACTGAATTACTATTTTATTGTTTCAACTGCCTCTATACCCTGGGGTTTTTTTGTACTTCGTTTTAATTATGGTTAATTGTTTTGTTTTGTTTTGTTTTGTTTTGTACTTTGCTTTTTTAAGTGTTGATTTGTTTGTTTGTCGTCTTCTGGTTACTTTTGTTCTCACAACAAAAGGGTACCCTGTTATTTGATCACCTTCTTTTTATGAATGTTCACTCTGTTATTTAACTGTTTCCTGTGCCTCGAAAAAAAATATCTCGAAGCTCAGAGTTAATTGTCATGTTGTGTCCCATCATTTGTTTCTGTCACTAAAAATAGACTAAATGCCCGTTCACCGACCGTCCGCATTTATGATGAGATCCGACATGTATTTTACATGTACAATTATCTTTTTATTAGTCTTTCCTAAAAGCTAAACAGACACACATACCCATCTCTCTCTCTCTCTCTCTCTCTCTCTCTCTCTCTCTCTCTCTCTCTCTCTCTCTCTCTCTCTCTCTCTCTCACTGTCTCATTCTATCTCTATCTCGCTCTCCTTCCCTTTTCATACATGAACAGTCAGGCGACACTTTTCCATATGTGCAATGTCAGTATTTATATGTGGACAATCAAAATCATATATACAACGTACAACAGTTTGAGTCATCTATTCGTCAAGTCTCTCTGTCTGTTACCTTCTCAATCTCTACTTCTGTGTTTGTGCGTATCTGTCTGTCTGTCTGTCTGCATGTCTGTCTGTCTGTTGGTCCGTCTGTCTGTCTGTCTGTCTGTCTGTCTGTCTGTCTGTCTGTCTGTCTGTCTGTCTGTCTCTCTCTCTCTCTCTCTCTCTCTCTCTCTCTCTCTCTCTCTCTCTCTCTCTCTCTCTCTCTCTCTCTCTCTCTTCCCCGACGGACGAGGCCTAGTGCAGTATCAAGTTGACTAAAGATGTCGCTTAGAACTGTCCTCCGGCAGTGAGGTGTGTAATTCTGTCAGGTAATTCTGTCAGGTAATTCTTTCACACTCTCAGCGTCGGTATTTTTACCCTGGTTACCTTGGTTACCCGAGTTGAACTTCCACTTAGATTTTAATATACAGGTATTAAAGTATTTTTTTAATTACTCACATGACCTCGGCGACAGGTAGTTTTCATTGTAGTGACAATGACATTTACTTCGTGGTTATTAATGTTTTATTGATATCACGAGCGTTTATGAAATAATGAAAATTAAACCAGCAATCACGGCCACCAACATCGAACGCAGAAGAAGAAGAAGAAGAAACCAGCAATAATTTTGTTGCAGTTTTCTCACTTTGATAAGGTTACTGGGTGTGTGGTGGTTTTTTTACCCATAAAACAAGTTCATTTCACGTCTTCACTTTTCCATGGTACTAATTATTACTTATATCAACATTACCATGGTTTTGAATTTTTTGATGGTGGCAATGAAAATAACAATATTGATTATGATAATAGTGATGAAAAGGAAATACTTTTCTATTAATGTTAAAAGAAGTGATATTGTCATCTTCGTTTCAAACACTCGCTTTTCATATCACCCATATGAGTAGTAAGCCCTACATGTACATGCTTTTCATTTGTAATTATTGCTACAGGCACTTATAACACCGGACTTCCTGTCGCCGATTCAGTCAATGGTAAATTCATGTAATCGTTTTTAGTTGAACAACTGTTACAATGAGACAATTTAGATGACATATAAAAGTATAATATATAGTTGAAAGAAAATCAGTAGTTTGGATGAACTGATATTAATACATGATTGTAATAATAATAAGTTACAAGAGTGTGACAATTATAGAAAACGAAAAGAATCGGACAACATAAATAAACGAAGAAATAAAATAGAATAACAAAGAGAGCTATACTGTACCACTGTTAATGCCGATAGTGATATTATTGTCATTATTATTATATTTTTGTTTACGCCTGCATGAGGTGACACAATCCTGGCACCCTGACAGACAGAAAATTGTTAATACTAAAATTATTACGCTGGTTTGGTTTAAAACAGTGGTTTAATCAATCATCTATTGTTTATAGTTTTTAAAAATGGGTATCTAATGTTTAATACCCGAGCGATTCCCCACGCTAACTACTGGGGAAACAAGAACAACGGAAACATGAAAATAACGACGTGACAAAGGATTTATCACAAAAGGTTAAAAAAAACTGATACCGTTTCCCGGCATTCTGGTTTTCACTGACATGTCTGATTTCACGCGTTCATGCACACGTGGACAGAGGTTTCATATTTCACGAGTGGTCTGCCCTTTTTAAATTTTTTTTAGCAATTTTCATTACTGAGAGATGTGTTGTTGTTGTAATCACATTGCTTTGATTTTGTAACTGAGGGGGCGGACATTGGGGGAAGAGGGAGAGGGAGGGGAAGTGTGATATGGAAGATGTACAGAGATAGAAAGAGAGAGAGGGAGTGAGGGGGGAGGGAGGGAGAGAGGGAAACGAGTGGAATAGTGAGAGAGAGAGAGAGAGAGAGAGAGAGAGAGAGAGAGAGAGAGAGAGAGAGAGAGAGAGAGAGAGAGGGGAGAGAGTGTGAAAAAGAATAAGAGAGACAGAGACACAGTAGAAGAGAGAATGCAAAGCCCAAACCCCCAAAACAGGACGTTAAAAATGTATGAATACCTACTTCAAGCACAGGTGTAAAAACGTTTGTTATTTTGCACAACTAATTCATTCAGTTCCCCAGTTCGCTGTTCGCTCAGCCCTATATTCAGTATTCTCGCTCCATCATGCACAACTCCGCCAATCTCACGCGTCACTGAGCGTGAACTGCCACCGTGACTGACTGACTGCCATCATTGCAGACATGTCATGCTAGTCTATAATTATAGTCTTGTGTCAACATCAATGTGGAAAAATGAAAATAAGCGTATTTGACTGATGTGGTGTTTTAGATGTTTATGTGTAGGTCTACATGTGCGTGTTTTCTCTATCTCTCTCTCTCTCTCTCTCTCTCTCTCTCTCTCTCTCTCTCTCTCTCTCTCTCTCTCTCTCTCTCTCTCTCTCTCTCTCTCTCTCTCTCTCTCTCTCTCTCTCTCTCTCTCTCTCTCTCTCTCTCTCTCTCTCTCTGATTTGAATTAGTCTAGCTCATGCGATTCACGTATGAATTTACCTTCTCCAATATTTATAGATTAATAGTGTAATTTTTTTGTTAGTGCTTATGCAGACTTATTGTGTGATTCCTATCACGATCCTTCTTTTGAATCGAATTTTATTAAGCGCGCGTGAAATATATGTTAGGCCTAAATGTATTAACAATGATGGGTTTGAAAAGAAAAAACAAACTTTTCTCATCAGGTTTGTTTTTACCCTGGATCAACCGTTACGTAGTCGTCGGCTCCCTTCTTTTGTAACATTATTCTTAATTAGGCACCTTTTTCAAGTCAAACCAGACAACATCGAAATACAAAACCAAGCCTGATTTTTTTTTTTAACGTACAGCCAGCTATTCGTTGTTTTGAGTCAAACGAGACTCTTTTTTTTCTGATAACGGATCGCACAGCGTCTTAAATTTCAAAAATCTTTGGCCGCTGCTCTCAGCATAGATCAAAAGAGTTGACAAAAATCACTGAAAGGGAAAAAAAAGGAGAGAAAAAAAATAAGAACAAAACAACAGCAACAACAGAAAGAAAGACCATCATTTCAGACGGATGTTGCTGTTGTTTTGTTCTTATTTTTTTCTCTCCTTTTTGAAAGCGTATCATCATATAATCATGCACGGTGAACTGTCTTTGACTCCAGTGAACCATTGATCAAAAGAGTGATCAAAACTCTCCAAGAAAACAAGGTTACAGTCAGAAAAAAGGAGTTTCAGACGGATTAATGTTACAAAAGCGTATATATACATGCACGATGAACTTGCAAGAAATCCGTTAAACGAAGGACTTCCTGCGCAGTGCAATCAAGTGAGGATGACAACATCATTAAGAACTGGTTGACCTATAAACAAACATCTCAATCGCCCTAGGCGACCGTCCGGTCTCCTGTTTTCAGACGTTACGAGTGCATCATTAATCTTGACACTTAAGCTTTCTCTGTCTGTGACAGTGTGCAACGTCACTAACAAAGATTTCGAAACGCGTGTCAGAGATTGCGTTTTGTTGTTGTTGCTGAAGCTGTTGTTGTTGTTGTTGTTGTTGTTGTTGTTGTTGTTATTGTTGTTGTTATTGACGTCAGACATTCCTTATTTGATTGACTTGAGTGATACTTGAATTCAAAAAGCACTGAATTGTTTAATGAAAAATTGCATTTATTTTCTGAATAATGGAAACTTGAATATTGAAAATATTGAAATTCCCGTATATATAAATGTTTTTGCTTTGTTTAAATCGTTTAAGTTCAAATTGATACACAGAGGACAAAGTTTTTTCTCAAGCACTTATTTTTTTTCTGACAGTTAACTTGACATACTATCAAGATTTTTTTAGTGATTGTTTTTATTCTTGTATTTGGTCGGCATTTACATTTTTTTTATTTGTGCCTTTTTCTTGTATGGTTTTACTCAAGTCAACGAAAATATGGCAATCAAACCAAATCTTGGCCACAAAAAAATCTTCAGATTGATTCAATTATTGATTGATTGATTGATTGATCGATTTAGATTTTTTCTTTCATTTATTTATTTATGTATTTGTTGATTCATTCATTAATGTATTCATTCAATTATTCATTTATTCATTTTTTTATTTTTATATATTCAATGTCAGATTTCCACACAAAGCCCACAGGCTTATATAATAACGATTGGGAAAAAAATAAGTAGGTTAGTCACCAGCAAGATACTTGATCGGCGTTTGTGAAAATGTCCACCGAAAGCACGTCAAGAAAACAAACAGTGTCCATGCAGTTGTTTTTGTGCATCTGCATGGCGACTGCAAAAGCCCCCAGACAAATATAAATGGGGCCCTGCATGACAGTATTTTGTCAAATCATGTGACCGGAAGTGTTTTTCAGTTTGGAATTCAAAATTAATTATGAAGATGGTGAAATGAATTTTGATTGCTTTGTTTCCATCGTTGAAAAGGTAATTCCAATACATTTTCTTAAACACCACCAAACAAACCCTTGCTCATATTAAAAACAGAAACAACACCAATCAAACAAACAAAATAAACATCAACAACAAACACCTCTAAAAGTCATAAAGCCGACCTGATATCCATTTTGTTACGCTCTATACGCATGCAGTAGCCAGGTTCTGGTAGGGAAAACAACAAAATTTATGACGATGAACTCAGGACCTTGTCATGTTTGTCATCTGTCCGTCTGCATGTGTCAAGATGAAAGAGTAAAATGTATACACTCTCTCTATATACGTCTTTTTGCGCGCTAATCTCATAGTTTTTGTCTGTGTGTCTGTCTTTGTGTCTGTGTGTCTGTGTGTCTGTGTGTCTGTGTGTCTGCATCTGTCCGTCTGTTCGATGACATGTGCACGAGTGTGTATTTCTTTTTGTGAATGGATGACTAAATCGTTTTTCCTTCAGGCTTAAGAGCTTCGTGTAGTCATCATACTGCGGATCAGAACATTATTACAGCCCGAACTATTGATTTACGAACAAAAATGATAGCGAATGAACTGATTAAAAAACAAAAAATCAAACAGTGACTGCTGCGTTCTGGGTCATCACTCTCCCCACCGCTTAACAGCATGAAATCTAGCACCGTTCTCTACCCAACGCACACGGCCATACCTGATTTTATGATATTCACACGTTGCTCATAAAATGACAAATAAACTTCCTGCGTCAATTTCACGTAAAATTACTCCCAGGAACTAAGCTTTGCCGGCGACAATTCGACGTTCGGAGCTCAGTCTCGCGCGCTACATTGAAATGGTTTTTCGCTCTTGACATTAGTCAGGCAGATAAAAAAAAAAAAAAACACATCACTCGAAACATCAGGCTCCAATTACCCCCGTTCGGAAGCTGAGCGAAAAATGCGGCAAATGAAAAATCACATTCTTGGCCGGGGCGAAAAAAAGACCGGTTGTCGATTTTCAGGAAGTGCGAAAACTCGTTGATGCGACGAGGCCGAGCGAGAGTGTCAATTGCAACCTTTCTGTCCAGGGTTCATGCGATTGAGAGGAAAATTGGCTAGCGCGCACGAGCGCGTGCACAGTTGTGAGTCCCCGGCAAATTTCATGCTGTGAGGATAACGGAGAGATTTCACTTTGTGCGGCTTCCCACCCCTTTGCCTTGTTTTAAGTGCATCAATTATCCCCGTTTGGGTGATCTGATTTTGATTTTGATTTTGAAGTCGCTCAGTGGAGGGGCGAGGTGGATGTCGGAATTACGTGTGGTATTTTTCGGTGTAGGGAGGATGGAGGGGAGGGGAGGGGAAGGAAGGGGAGGGGAGAGGAGATCAGAGAGAGAGAGAGAGAGAGAGAGAGAGAGAGAGAGAGAAGAGAAAGAGAGAAAGAAAGAGCGAAAAACAGAGAGAAAGAAAGAGAGAAAAACAGAGAGAAAGAAAGAGAATACGAATACGAATACGAAAGTTTATTCAGTTTTAGGCCAGAGCCCCTTCTGAAGGGTATGCGTCCATATACAACATAATCATAGCAAATATTGTGTTTCATAAATGACCCAAATTTGTATACATCAAACAGTAATACATGTGTACATAGATCATGTCACAGTGATTAATCTTTTCATTCCCTGATAAATATATTGTGCTAATTTGGATATTTGACTGACATTTCCAGTAGACATAAGCAAAGTATATCGGTACATACATGGATGGTTATAATATTTTGGCTTTATCAATATTACTCTTAGGTCACGTAGTGCAGGACAGCAGAACATAAAATGTATTTCATTTTCTTCAGCCAATTTACACAGACGACACAACAAATCTTCCTCACTCCGTACACTATACCTACACCTGTGTACAGCAAGATCCGATACACCGAACCTGAATTTAGTTAATGCACTTTTCACATAGCTGTTCATTTCCATATCTATATACGCTTCAGTACTGCTTGTGGTCTTAAACAATCTGTATGTAGAAAATCGATCACTGCTTTGCATATGGTCGTTCCAGTCTTGCCATCTGCAATCTATCAATCGCTGTCTGAAACATTTTAGAAAACCACCAATACTGTCCACCCCTTGGTTGTACCATACATCTGCAAACCCATGAGAGAACAAACACTTTCGAACATCCGTCGCCCATGTAATCTTGCCATTACAATCTAAATTATAGAGAACTTTGTATGCTTTACATGGGATCTTAGAATTTTCCATTCTTGTTAGTTTTAGCCAATATGTAATGCACTTTACATATGAGTTTAGATATATTGGGAATCTTCCCAATTCACCATACACAAGGTCGTTTGGTGTTCTCATGTCTACATGTAGAGAGAGAGAGAGAGAGAGAGAGAGAGAGAGAGAGAGAGAGAGAGAGAGAGAGAGAGAGAGAGAGAGAGAGAAAGAGAGAGAGAGAGAGAGAGAGAGAGTTCAATCATTCCTAAGTCTGTTATATTTTGTATTTCGTCGTTAAGAGAGGTAAATATGCACAACAAATATAAAGACATAGGTGCAGAATTTCTCGTAACGCTGGCTCTGCTGTGACGAAATAAATGGTGAAAAGGGCATGGTTTTGCTATCAAAAAGTTAAGTCCAAAGTAAAAACAAAACAAAAAAACCACCCACTGAAGCACCACAAATTACAGAAAAAGCAACCATCACCACCACCACACCACCACACTCCCACTAACAAAACACACATACACACAATAATACCTCCACCTCCACGCAACGAAGTAAAAAAAAAAAGCAGAAAAAAAGCAAACACAAGTTCCATTCCAATGATGGTGCTCCAAAACTCACTGGCACTCGACTAACTATATACAGAACATGGCTCAGTCGATCGATGCCGGCGTTGTCTATCACTCAGGCAGCGCAGAGTATGGTGCATGGTCCTTGCCAATGCCAATGCGATGCGTGCATGTAGCGTATTGGGAAAAGCGGGGCGAAAAATTCAATAACGAAAGCAAACGTTGGAAGGACGCGATGAAGTGGTGGAGAGATTGAGTGCAGGTCTTGGAGGACTCAGGGTACAGCGGGTGCCGTGCAGTGTACCTGCGGCTTTTGCACGCGTTCGCACGCCAGGTATTGACGAGTTGACGAGCGGTTTATTTTCGTCTTGGTCGTCACTTGCTGTGGCTGTGTTATAAGTTGAAACAGTGACGGTGACGGGGTATTGACCTAGATATATATATATATATATACGACGCTTTTCAGCGCGTCATAATTATGTATGCTATGGCTACACTGGTATAATACAAGTATGATAATGATGTTAGGGGGTATTAGTAATATTAGTATTATCATTATTATTAGTTTGTTTGTTTGTTTGTTTGTTTGCTTAACGCCCAGCCGACCACGAAGGGCCATATCAGGGCGGTGCTGCTTTGACATATAACGTGCGCCACACACAAGACAGAAGTCGCAGCACAGGCTTCATGTCTCACCCAGTCACATTATTCTGACACCGGACCAACCAGTCCTAGCACTAACCCCATAATGCCAGACGCCAGGCGGAGCAGCCACTAGATTGCCAATTTTAAAATCTTAGGTATGACCCGGCCGGGGTTCGAACCCCCGACCTCCCGATCACGGGGCGGACGCCTTACCACTAGGCCAACCGTGCCGGTAGTAGTAGTAGTAGTAGTAGTAGTAGTAGTAGTAGTAGTAGTAGTAGTAGTAGTAGTAGTATAGTAGTAGTAGTAGTAATAGTAGTAGTAGTATAGTAGTAGTAGAAGTAGAAGTATAGTAGTAGTAGTAGTAGTAGTAGTAGTAGTAGTAGTAGTAGTAGTAGTAGTAGTATTTAATTTTCTTGTTTTCTATATGTCATTATCAACATTTCGCAATGACTTGCGCTTTTTTCAATTCAATAAAACAATAATATTGTGTATTGAAACCAACCAATCAGGAATCAATGTGTCACTCACACAATAGAATCGAACCTCCAACGACCCACACTCACAGTAACGATTGATTGCAAAGGGGGACTTCACACCAGCTCGTCAAGAGTAACAGGGGCTGGCTCCTTGACGAAAAGTCGCTGTAACTCTTCCCCTAATCGGTGAAGGGGCAAAATGGGACCTATTTGCCCGACGGTGTTGTGTCAAGATTGGGGGTGTTTGCCCCGGACAGCTGACATTGACTTGATGTGTGTGTGTGAGAGTGTGAATGTGTGTGCGTGTGTGTTGACACTGACTTGTTCTCTGTGTGTGTGTGTGTCTGTGTGTGCGTGTGTGTGTCTGTGTGTTTGCCAGTTAACTCTCCTCCCCCTCCATCCGACGTTTGCTTGTGCACGAGGCTTTTATCACGTGCACGAATTAACTTCTGCCTTGTTTCATCACGTTTGTCCATCTCCTCTCTTCTCGTCCCTTTTTGTTTCTTTTCTGTTTATTCCGTCTTTCTATTTCAGTCGTGGTTTTTGCATAACCTTTTGTTTCTGTCGCACTGTTTCTTGCTTGCTTCTTTGTGTTCTCTCTGTCTGTCTATCTATCTCCCTTTTGCCCTCTTTCACGGACAGATGGACAGACAGACAGACACACACACACACACACACATACTCACACCAAACACACACACCAAAAACACACACACACTCACACACACACACACACACACACACACATACGTTCACACACACACACACACACACTCACACACACACACACACACACTCACACACACACACACACACTCACACACACACACACACACACACACACACACACACACACACACACACACACACACTCTCTCTCTCTCTCTTTTACTCTCTCGCTTGCTTGCTATTCTGCCTCTTTTCTTTTCTCCTTTTCCTACTATCTCTTTTACGCCACTGCTGTTTATCTTCTTTTTCTTTTCGCGGCTCCTCCCGACGAATTTCCTGTTCCCCCTCGCCCTTGTGTGTCTAACAACTCTTTCCACTTTTCGTTTGAAGCTCTCGCGCCATCCTTTGGGGACCATATGTATGTGAAGCTTTTTCTTCCTTTTTGTTTAACAAGCTATTTCCCCTCCCTCCAAGGCTGTTACTCTCTCCCTCTCTCTCTCAGTCTCTCTCTCCCTCTCTCTCTCTCTCTCTCTCTCTCTCTCTCTCTCTCTCTTTCTATCTCTTTCTCTCTCTTTCTCTCTCTGTGTGTGTCTCTATCTCTTTCTCTCTTTCTCTCTCTGTCTCTGTCTCTCTCTCTCTCTCTCTCTCTCTTTCTATCTCTTTCTCTCTCTCTCTCTCTCTCTCTCTCTCTCTCTCTCTCTCTCTCTCTCTCTCTCTCTCTCTCTCTCTCTCTCTCTCTCTCTCTCTCTCTCTCTCTCTCTTGCTCTCTCTCATACATACACATACGCATACACAACAGACAGACAGACATACAAACATACATACAGACAGACAGACAGACAGACAGACGACAGACATACCCACACACCCTCTCTCTCTCTCTCTCTCTCTCTCTCTCTCACACACACACACACACACACACACACCTCCCTCCTCCCGACCGCCCCCATCCCCCACCTTCCCACCTCCTCTTCACTTCTACAAACCACGGTGTGTTTTTCTTCGGAATTTCTCCCTCAGTCCCTTCCTATTCAAGGCTCAACTCCGGCCTTCCCCTCCTCGCCTTTCGATAGAGCGCCTCTCTCAACCCCGCCCCCTTTTCAACTGTTTTCTCTTTGATCTTCTATGGGGGCCGCTCAGCAACGATGCAGCGGCCTGGCTTCCGTCGGCCACAATGCAGCTCTTCACGGAATGATAGAGTTCCTAGTTTGCTGCTCTCAGCCGGCCGCCAATTTCACAGCACATTAGTGCGTTTGTTTGTCTGTCTCAGTGTTAGTCTGTCTGTGTGTAATTTTCCCTCCCGCGCCAACTGTGACGGAGTTAGTTGCCCCCCTAGTTTTGCACCGATCAAGGTGGAGTGCTTTTCTTTAATGGAGCTCGAGGAGATTAGGATCCTCTCCCCTATTTAGGTTCTCGCTTAAAAAATGGATATGAAGAGTTGTCCATTCGATGATTTTTGCCTCTTTTCCAAAGGCCATTTAAAAAAAATATTTTCTTCATTTTTTTCCCCCCAGTTCTATTTTTGTGTTACAAGCGCGGCAATTGTGGCTTACAAATATATGTATAGAAAATTTGAGCTCGTGACACTCGTGGTTATAATTGGTCATCAAATGTATTGCTCTCACTATTGTTTGGATCCATTTTCCGATTGCACTTATAAATTGAACTAACCACGAAAGCAACATGCAGTTTGTTACACATAATCATTCCTTGATATTTGAATTTTTCTTTGTGACTGTTTCTTACCCATGTTTGCTGACAGTGTAGTGCAGATAGACACGACTTTCACAACACTGAACTAACGTTAATTCCCTCATCTTAACACCTTTCCAGCGTCCCTTGATTTTCCCCCTTATAGACTTGTCAGCAAACACACGGGTTCATCGTTTGTATGCCATGGGTATACACTAAAGGCTGCCGCCGCTGCAAAAATATGAGCGCTTGGGCTCCGTGTATAATCCCAGAGCAAAAGAAAACATTGCTATTAGTTTTGAACACGACAAGACAGCCCACTGTCAAACAGCGCCAACAAAGCAGCAGGTCTGCCGTATTGTGAAGGGACTGGGATAGGGGCGGACTACACCAAGGAAACTGAGAGATGTTCGTATGCGAGAAGATGAACTGTATAGGACGCCGAAAAGAATATTAATTGTGGTCTTTATATGCATGTTCTCTCCCATCCCTCCCGGCCTGCCTTCTCTGATTCTTATGACTCTTTCAAACACTGCTACATATTCTTCAGGTGGAATAATTTGAATATTATTTCCAAGCATGCAAGTCAGATTGTTGTTGTTCTCATTATAAACGATATGACTTTAGGTTGCTTTTGAGAAAGGCATCATCGTCGTCATCATCATAGCCATCGTCAGGAACAGGCCCACATCTATCATCATAAGCATCACTGACACAATCAAGCATCAATATAAAAAATGTATTACAGGATTTGGTTCGCATGTGCTTAGAATGAAAGTCTTTTATGATTACGAACAAGAATACTTAATAGTTATTAACTCTCCATCAGATGCAGAAAACCAAAACCAATTGAAACGGCAAAGTGATGAAAGTTTGCGAAACGCCAAGAAATTGAATAGCACTTCTATTGAAGAATCGACCTTGTGTATGTTCGTCATTCCCGACTTTTGAAATAAGAATCAATCAATCAGTAGAATACAGAAGTGGGCCAGACGTGTATTTTAAGCGATATGCAGCTTTAAGTAAATGCAGTCTATTAATGTCCATACACACTGGGAAGCACCATTTCCAAACTGTTATGAATGATTGTACATCAGAAATACTCCAGTGTTTTTAATACTTGTCGGACTTATTGGTTTGCATTCATTTGCATGCAGGTAAATGAATAGTTCAGTACAATGACCTATACACACTGATTTGTTTCACATGGTTTTTACAACTTTTGTTCAAGGTTCTCTGAATACAATCTTAACCCACAAAGCTTTAATTGATTTCCACGTTTCATTGATATAAAAAGGAATTCCCCTGTTCCCAGAAAACACACCCAAGTATTCGCAATCAACGAGCACTGACTGCTTTTTATGCGATTGTTAGTATCTTACAAAGTGGACTGTGACAGAAATAACCTTTTGCCAGTAGCACGTGCTTGTTGATAAATTGTCCAAGTGTGATATGATTTGTGTTGAATTGCTTTTAAACTTTAAAAGAACTTACATCAAGTAACATAATCATTGACCTTTAAGTTGGAACAAATTAATAATCATGTTAGAGATTTCAGAGTTAAACAAATTATAATGTCGGTGATTCCAGGGGAGTTACTTTGTAAGGGTGATTCCTACTTAGTTAAAGCGGTCTTCAGTTTCCTGTGGGTGTATGATCATACTATCTAAAGACGACATCGACTATAACTGACTAGAATTAGTTTGAAATCCGAGGTACATTATTGTTCAAGGTTTATAAATAACAATTATTTATTTAAAAAAGCATTAATTAACATGTTTATTTATAATAAATGATAATTATTGATTTTAAAATCGCAGAAGAGTTTTAGAATCAATATTTTGACTTTGTTGCAACAGTGCATTGAAAACGTGACATTGGGGCGGCAATATGCATGGATCTCTGAAAGAAAAGTGCTTCTATAATATGACTTCACCAGTCTTTCATTCTTCAGTTTTTGTAAGCGTTTTAAATGTGATTTTGTACCAAGATGACATTTTGGAATAAAAATATCGTTCATACGTATGAATAAATATTTAGACACTTCAGACTATGGGACTTCAGATCTTCAGGTCATTGGGGCATAACATCCTTGTCTTTAAAGTACAGAATAGCCGTTTCAAGTTCGTAATAAAAAAAAAGAATGCCGTCACATTACCTTTGCATCGCACAGCAGCTGTAAAGACAGTCAGTGCCACGCAGCCTGCATGTACTCTGACTGTGACAAGAAGCAGAAGTCACACAATCACACACACACACACAGACACAGACAGAGAAAGAAACAGGGAATCAAACAGGGAAGACAAACACCAAAGGTTAAAGTTTTTGCACGTTTCCTCTCTCCCTCCGTTGAGCCGCCGCGGCTACGACCCCTCGTGCTTCAAACCCCCGACATGGAACAGCCGGCAAATGTGGGGGGAGTTTTGAAATTTGTCCACGAGTGTTTGCAGGGCTAAGTTGCTAATTTCTCCCCTCATTCGCCGATCGGGAGCGTCGGGGCCGCGACAAATGTTTGCCCACACCATCTCTTCATTGAGGACCCGGGTGCTCGGCAATGAAGTCCTGCCTGCCCCTCCAAACACGCCGGGCCCGGGTCCTGTGTTGACAGTGCCGAAACTAACATGATTAATCGTCAAAAGCAAAATAACCTCCACAGGGGACAACGGATTCTATAGCAGAAAAGCGGGGGTTATGACGGAACGGAGTCTCCCCTCTTGCCTTCCAGAGCGCAGCGGCCTGGCTCCGGCGTTAAGTCGTTTTGGAGGGTTTTCCATCCCCGCCATCAAGTGTTTTCCTCCTTTTTTCGGACCCTGCTTCCTTTAAACGGTTTATAGGGTTGGAGTTTTCGCGCCATACAGCTTAAGTTGGAGCATGTGCGCCTCTCTCGCCTTCTCTCGCCTTCTCTCTCTCGCTCTCACTCTCTCTCTCTCTCTCTCTCTCTCTCTCTCTCTCTCTCTCTCTCTCTCTCTCTCTCTCTCTCTCTCTCTCTCTCTCTCTCTCTCTTTTTATTTGACCACCACCATGATGCGAAGAGGGGGACTGAGACCGTGGCACACTATGTTCTCGAACACTCTGGGAGAGAACTCTTCAATTTGGCTCTGTATAGATTTTCCGCCGTCGAGTTGTTTATTTCTGCAGATTGAAGAAACTCCCCTCGTATTCAGCCATAGTGGAGATGGGTCTGTACTCCCTGTTTGATTGCTTCTTCTACTTCTTCTTCTGCTTCTCCTTCCTCTTCTTTCTCTTGTTTGAGATGGAGATTCAGTTTTGGGGGAAGAGTTTAATTCTTTTGATTACCGCGTTTTGCATTCATGACTTTGCATGAACGTCAAGAGCTGTTGATCGCTGCCCCGACTTAATTGAGATGTTATTCAAACAACCAGTTTTCAATGTAGTTTGAAAGTCATATGATTTTGATTGCCCTCGCCTTTGAATTGGCATTGATGGCGTTTCTTGTTCAATGTCACTCGGATGAAGGGGACAGTCAATGTTTGTGTTTTGTTCGCGAGCTGTTAAAAAGTTTGCGTCAAGACAAAATTACTTAAATCATGTCTCAGGGCTGTTCTGATACTTTGCAATTGTGCTTGATTAATGTATTGACACGTGAGCCTGCCATATTTAATTATTCAAGAGTGAATTTAAATCGAAGTGAAGGGATGCCCTCTGGGACCTCTTGCAATGAAAGCATACAGCATGCAGAAATAGTACACTATGTGCATAGTATTTTTTCCCCTCTTCAATTCTCTTCTTTCTTTATTTTGTTGTTGATTTTGATTGTCTTGCTTTGCTTTGTTTTATTGGCAGTACATTTGTTCAAGTTTTCACTGTTGTTCTCAAACTGACTTCTAAAAGACGCTTTTCTTTCAATTCAGTGAAACGTAGTGTATGGTTCATTCGCTACCCATGCGTAGTCTGGAGAGGACGAATACCTGGTTTTATCTAAATGGTCTCCTGTATGCAATGAGAGTATATGGCTGTTGTTTTTATCACAACAAGATGCAATTTGACGACTGTTTAAAAGCAATTCAGTGCTATTTACTGAATGTCTCACTCGGCTTCAGGAAGGTCATTGCTGTGAGTTGTATATCGTTTGTGAAAGGTGTCCGTACGGAAAGGGATGGTCTGTCTGCCTTTTCCTGTACGTCTGTCTGTCTTTTTGTCTGTCTGTCTGTCTGTCTCCAGTCAGAACCAAGGACAAGACCAGCGTCTTGACAAAGAGGAAGAAATGAAGATTATGGAAGGAGGAGGAGGAGGTGGTTGCTGTGCGTGAGGAGGGGGGTTAGGGGATGGTTTGTGCACGAAGAAGAGAAACCGGGAATCTTTTCTTCGCTGCATAAAACGCTTCGTCAGAGCGATCCCTCAGGGCATCCTCCCGTTTTCCTCCCGCGACAATGACTCGTGAGCGTGTCCCCCAACCTTCCTCACTTTCTTCTTCGTCTTCAAGCCCTCATCGGTCCTTCTACCCCCCCCCCCCTCTTTTTAGCCACACGCTCCTTCCCCCTACCCCGAACTCTGACACATTGCTTTTTGGACCTACAGCTTTAAAAAAAATATGTATAATTTATATCTTTTTTATTTTATTTTAGGTTTTGTCAAAGTTTCATGTGACTTTCAATGGGCATTTGTGGTGGAGAACATCAGAAACATTGAGAGTTATTTTTGATTGGATTCTGTAGCTTTCCCTTCACCAAACCGGATCTCCTCTTCTACTCCTTTATCTCTTTGTAGGATGTCAATTTGCCTTTTTTTTTAATTGTTTCTCTCAGTTTGCTTGTCATGAAAACAAATGAGGTCGGGCTTGTTCAGGACATTCAGCCAGTTCAGTGTTTATCAGCTTGCGTTAGATTGTGTTGCGCGAGATGTTAGTTAGTTAGTTAGTTAGTTAACTGTTGCTTTTTGGGTCCAGCGGATCATTTAGGCCAAATCAGGACCCCTGCCCGAGATGTGGATGTGTTCTTGCAACAGTAGGGATGTCTGGTGTAAAATTAGAAACAGTGTTTGGCACTCAGCTGTGACAAAGCAGTTTCATAGCCGATGAGTTTGTCAGTCTTGCTCCGACAACACACATGTCTCTTATTATAAGAAGACCGCCATACACTGGCCGGCTGATGACACCCATTGATGTCCACAGAAGCATGATGATCGTTCCTTTCCCGCCCACTGACTGATCAGTCTCCAAGACTTCCCAGGCATTTCCTCTGTCCTCAGCCCTTCCTTTTCCTTTCCTGAGCTGGAAGATTCTGGAAAACCGAGTTTGTCTGCTTCACTGGTCAATGCGATTGGACGATAACTGACACCGCCGACGATTGACATTGTTTGTTTATCACGGCCAATAACTCAAAGATCCGTCAGATGTCGTCGGACGTTACCGGTTATTTCCGTCTGTCTCCGCTCCCCCTTCGTGAAAGCCCGGTAATTGTCGGGGCGGGCCGGACAGAAGCGGTCGTTTAGCTGATGGACTTGGAGGTCTCTTGGGGTTCGCGGTGGCTTCTGTGGTGGTGATAGAAGGCCATCGTGGGGGGGGGGGGGGGGGGTGGGGAGAAGCTAGGGACAACTGAA
The DNA here is from genome assembly GCF_037325665.1 of Littorina saxatilis. Lineage (NCBI taxonomy): Eukaryota > Metazoa > Mollusca > Gastropoda > Littorinimorpha > Littorinidae > Littorina > Littorina saxatilis. Next base: position 19,051,998 of record NC_090249.1, read on the forward strand.
TTGTATTGTAGTTCAGTGGCTAATGTGGAAAGGTGGATGTGAGCTTGGAGAGGTGGGAGAGATGGGGAGGAGGGGGATGTGGATGTCGTGAGGTTCTGGAACTGGCGGTGGGAGATTTTCTGGAATTGAATGGGCGGTCAGCAGGAGCAATTATTGGCTGCAGCGTCCGGTTGCTGGGACCCGATTGATGGGGGGGGGGGGGGGGGGGGGGAGAGAGAGAGAGAGAGAGATAGAGAGAGAGAGAGAGTTTTCAATGTAGTGAAGGTTTTTGGATCAATTCAAGTTGAGTGGTAGTTGAATCGAGGAGGATACAGGAGGGGGAGTAGGTGTTAGGGATCGAAGCAAGATGGACGTGGAGGTTGGGGGGTAGGGGGTGGAAGGGATAAGAAGATGTTGAAATGGAGGAAGTATCAAGATTGGTTTCATCACCTAAAGGTAATTATATCAGCAATCCCCTTGCGTTTATTACTGGCTCTCTCTCTCCTGCCTTACCCCTTCCCCCTCCATTCTTCGTCGTACCTCCTCCTTCTCCCCTCGCCCCTAACTTTCAACCGTCACCAATTGTCAACTCTATTGCCATATTTCATCCCCCCCCCCCCCCCTACTTCTCTCTCACTCAAAGACTGTCCTCCACCCCTTTATTACTCCCCATCCCCCCTCCATTCCGGATAAGATAAGATAAGGATAAGATTTTATATAGTCCATGAGGGTAACCTCACAGAAATTCGGGCTGCTTTCTCCCTGGGGAAAGCGAGCTGCCATACAGTATACGGCGCTACCCATTTTTTTTTCCTGCATGCGTGTATTCATGTTTCCAAGCCCTGAGACTTAATGCCGTGTGAGATGGAATTTTTTTTACACTTTATTCCAAGTCACACGGGTATTTGGTGGACATTTTTATCTATGCCTATACAATTTTGCCAGGAAAGACCCTTTTGTCAATCGTGGGATCTTTAACGTGCACACCCCAATGTAGTGTACACGAAGGGACCTCGGTTTTTCGTCTCATCCGAAAGACTAGCACTTGAACCCACCACCTAGGTTAGGAAAGGGGGGAGAAAATTGCGGCCTGACCCAGGCCTGAACACGCAACCTCTCGCTTCCGAGCGCAAGTGCGTTACCACTCGGCCACCCAGTCCTTCAGTCTCTCTTACTTAAATACTGTCCTATATCCCTTTATTACCCCCCCCTTCCATTCCCTACTTCTCTCTCACTTAAATACTGTCCTCTATATAGTATACGGCGCCCCCCCCCCCCCCATCCCTTTATTACCCCCCCCCTTCCATTCCCTACTGCTCTCTCTCTCACTTAAATACTGTCCTCTATCCCTTTATTACCCCCCCTTCCATTCCCTACTTCTCTCTCTCACTGTCCTCTATCCCTTTATTACCCCCCTCCCCCTTTCATTCCCTACTTCTCTCTCTCACTTACATACTGTCCTCTATCCCTTTATTACCCCCCCCCCCCCTTTCATTCCCTACTTCTCCCTCTCACTTAAATACTGTCCTCTATCACTTTATTACTCCCCCCCCCCCCCTCCATTCCCTACTTCTCTCTCTCACTTAAATACTGTCCTCTATCCCTTTATTACCTCCTCCAACACCCCCCCCTCCGCTTCTCCAACCCCTGTCTGTGCCCCACCTCCCTCACCCCTTTCAGTGGCAACTGCCCAGAGACATAACGGCAAGGGCTCATCAACGTGATTGCACTTGGCCAGTAAAATGAACTGCACTTTGAGAAATGACAATCGTCGGCCACTCTCTCTCTCTCTCTCCTTCTCTCTGTGGCCATCATTGTCGAGTTCCGTTCCCTGTTAGTTCTGAAAGATGCTTCAGCCAATGCTTCAAGATGGCGATATGCGTTGCAGCGTGCATGGTTTTTGATGGAAATATTACTGGTGAGCCTGCAATCCCTTTCCCTATTTATAAGTGGATGAGACATTTTTTCTCTCTCAAAATCTTGAATTATTTTTCTCTCAGGGGTTCGAATAGCATTAGGAACTTAGGAATAGCATTAGGATTTTGAAGAAAGACTGCTGATGTTCGCACAAATTTATTCTTCGATTTTTAGGATGTTGAAGTCTACGTATGTACTTTGTGTGACGAGGGCAAAACGCAAAGATGCATGTCATGAATGTATACATGTGTCAGTCGCGTAATCCTTATTGATAATAAGATAATCGGCCTTGTTGAAACTGTGCATGGTGTTATTTGCTCTGTCTGTCTGTCTGTCTGTCTGTCTGTCTGTCTCTCTATTTCTGTCTGTCTGTCTGTCTCTGTCTCTGTCTCTGGCTGTCTCTGTCTGTCTGTCTGTCTCTCCCTCTCTCTCTCTCTCTCTCTGCCTCTTTGTGTTGCCTCTTTGTGTCTCTCTGTCTGTCTTATTATGTCTCTCTCTCAATCTCTGTCTCACTCAGTAAGTCTCTCTCTCTCTCTCTCTCTCTCTTTCTCTGTGAGTCTCAGTCTGTCTGTCTGTCTGTCTCTCCCCCCTTCTCTATCTCTTTCTCTCGCTCTGAGTCTGGGCTCTCACTGAGTCTCTTGCTCGTGTCGCCGGTGTTAGAACAGTGCATTCGTCGGCACAGACACTCAGCAGTTGAATTCCCATACCATAAAACAGGACCATAGCCCCGAGTTACAAGCTTGTCGCGGCGATAACCCCTCACTCAAATGACAAGAAAAGACGTGAAATTTCTCCCAGGGCTCGGAGAGGCTAGCCTCATTTATCTCCCTTTCTGACTCTTCATTGATCCGCGCCCTCGAGTCAGAAAAGGCTAAATCACGGGAGATAATGCCCGACGTTCACTTTCTGTTACGTTATAAAATATCAGACCGGAGGAAGGCCTGGCTCGCATTTCCCTTCCAATGCGAGGAAACATTACGGCCCCTCTGCTTTTTATCTTGATGTTTCGCTGGTTGCTTTATATCATAAATGTTTCAGTTACGGGGTTCTTCTTCGTTGTCAGTTCAGTTGATCGGTTTAGTGACATATATCCTTGATGGGTATCCGATAGCGAGGTGACAAAGTGCAATATGAGTGTGTGTGTGTGTGTGTGCGCAGGGCCGGATCTGGGGGGGGGGGGGTTCCTGGGGTTCCGGACCCCCCCCCCCCCCCCTGGCCATCCAATGTACCTCTCAGAGAAAAAAAATGTGGACTTTGGACCCCTGCCTTCAGTTGGAACCCCCCCCCCCCCCCCCCTCAAACGAACTTGGTCCGGCCCTGCGTGCGTGCGTGCGTGCGTGCGTGCGTGCGTGCGTGCGTATATATACATGTATATATATATATATATATATATGTGTGTGTGTGTGTGTGTGTGTGTGTGTGTGTGTGTGTGTGTGAGTGTGTGTGTGTGTGCGTGAACAGAAGATTGTATGTCTATTCCCATTACTGATCTCTTAAATTGTTTTAACTATCAACTGCTCAATACGCATCATTTTTGGGGCAAATACCCCACTTGTGTCGTTTCCTGTTGGCACAACCATTTAGTGTGAACGTCACTTTCATGAACAACTATATATATGTTACATTGCCCTCATTGCTGGCTGGTCAAGAAACTGTACTGTGAACGATGTTGTACACCACCACAGCTGTGTCCAGGCTTTACGGGGGATAACAGCACCCTTCCACCTGGACACATAGCGTTGTCTCTTCTTGGCCCTCTCTTCCAAAGTGAAATGTCCTCATGTCAAAGGGGGAAGCAAAGTTCGAGAAGACGTCATATAAAACGAATAATGGCGTCACGTAAGAATTCTTTCACTTCATCTGCATGTCTCCCGAGGTACTGATAAATAATTTTTGGGAAAAAAGTTTGTTGGAGTGACTTCGTTATATCCGCTGTAGAATATTATTCGTTAGGTCACCGCCAGGTTGTGCATGTATTGGCTTGAAACTAATGTCAGTTGGTGAATTGATTCCAGAAATAGTCCCACTGCACGGAAAGCAACCAGGCCGAGATTGTTTTGCGCGTCTACGTATAGAGAAGGATGCTCTTATGTGAAAGTCAAGACAGATCTGTGGTGATTTACAAAGATGGTCTTTGTATTGGAAGGGCGGTACCTTTCAGTTTGACTTTACACGTCTTCATTGCCATAGAAAAGATGATGTCGCGTTCCGCCATCAACAGAATGATATAATAAATGTAAATAAAGATTCCATCAAAAACGTATTGCACTTTGTGATGTTTTAGGCATTATGCTTGAATTCATGTGTACAAAAGATTTAATTGTTTTGATGGTGTACGTTAACTCGGCACACTTGCATAACATGAAAGCGCATCACAGTAGCCGCTTCGATATACCATTGTAACACTTTTTGTGTGGGCATTATATTCAATTTGTTGTTTTATGTGTCTGCGATGTTCATTCTCACAACGTGTGACATTTTGTTTTTGTTACTGCTTGTGTCAATTTTATGCCTGAGAATCTATTTTGGTGTGAACTGTTATGAGTTATGTGTGTTATGTATTGCTACTACATGATAAAAAAAAAAAAAAAAAAAAAAAAAAAAAAAAAAAAAAAAAAAAAAAGAAGATTGTATGTAAATACTGTCGATCTTCCACGAATCCGCTTTGATCTTTTGAATCCCTTTGATGATGTAATTAATTTAGTTTTTACCATGTGGTTTGTTTTTAAACGGGGGACACACGTTTCTTTGAAATATTTCACTTCTTTGTCTGTGGATATCAGCTTTTGTGAATGATTTGTGTGTGAAAAAAAATACGCGGAAGATGGCTGCCTCCATGCATAATGAGCACCTTCTCAGTTCTTGCATATATTGAGAATTCCTATTCTTTCCTATCGGACACTAATCAAACTTTGTGTTTGAAAGTTACGGTAGCTTCTCGTTTCAAAAAGAAAATTACAATTCTTTGGATTGAAAAATGGATTTCTTGTTTTTTTGAATTTTATAAATTTTACAAGTTTGTCGGATAACATTGTTTGGTTTGATTACTTTGTCTTAAGCCCTTGGATGCATTGCTATACTTGTGCGATGTTTAATGTGTATTGAAACAAATACGATATTTTTAGTTTTCCTTCATTAAAAAAAAAGAGTTTTGTTTTAGATTTTGGACGTTTGTGTGTGCACCTATATTTTGTTGTTTTATGTACTCTCCGATACTTCAAAAGAAATATTGCCTGTACTTGTTTTTCTATTGTTTACGTTTTAGAACAGTCAAGCGTGTTTTTTTGTGTGGCTTTGCAACGATGGACATTGAACAGATGAAACAACAGACCCTTCCCGCATATTCTTCACGTTCACTACACGTTTCTTCAGTCACAGGGGTGGTGACTTTTCTCCTCTCTTTTCCTCTCTAGTCGTTCTTTCGTTTTCAATGTTCCGTCACTTCTGTTTTTCTTTCATTACGATACCACAACGACAGACAATCGCGCAGCAGATTAGAGTTGTTTTAAAATTCATTGGCGTTGAACTTTTTCTATGGGGCCTCGCAGCGTGAAAAACTCGGTCCACATTTCCAGTGGTTCAAAATTTTTTTGTTCACGTCGACAGAATAAACGAACTACAGAGAAAGGCAGTTTTAAAGAACAGATCAGACGGACTTTAGTTCTTTCAAAATGCGAGAGAGAATAAAAATCGATGTTCAACTGCAAAGCCAGCAAAGGGGGGAAATTGTATGTGGAGAAAGCGCACTGATCGACCAAGGTCTGCATTAATTATGATGATGTGATCAACGATTATTTATTTTATGTGCATGTGTATGATCCACTTTTGCCGATTGATCGCACATTTTGGAGGGTATCGAGTAGCAAATGTTATCTTAAAGAAAATATACATATATAGTTTGTTTTAATTCACCTTTGAAATCCTGAGTTTTTTCCATATTGTATTTTGTTCGATCGTTAATTTTTGTTGTTTGTCGTCTCGATGTTTTCTCTGTTATATTTACAACTGCTTTAATATTCTTTT